>NC_044568.1:1153888-1453888 GCF_007565055.1 Rhinopithecus roxellana | reverse complement strand
TATTGAGATGAAATCGCGCTCTGTTGCCCAGGCTGGAGTGAAGTGGCCTGATCTCGGCTCACTGCAACCTCTGCCTCCTGGGCTCAAGCGATTCTCGTGCTTCAGCCTCCCGAGTAGCTGGGATTACAGATGTGCGCCACGATGCTTGGCTAATTTTTGTATTTTTAGTAGAGACAGGGGTTGTGCTATGTTGGCCAGGCTGGTCTCGAACTCCTGACCTCAGGTGATCTGCCTGCTTCAGCCTCCCAAAGTGCTGGGATTCCAGGTGTGAGCCACTGTGTCCAGCCACTGCCATGATTTTAAAATTCACATTTGGCTTCCCCATGGTTCAACTAATATATGTAATACATCAGCAAGACTTGTTATTTCTATCCCTTAAACATTATTCTAATCTGTCCTCTCCCTGCCCATCTCCACTGCAATTACATTAAACTAAATCGCTCACCCGCTGCCTCATTCTGCAAAGATGTGGCCTCAAACTCGGAGCCGGCTCTACCAGATGCCTCTCGACGCCCGAACGCATCCCTGAGCATCCAGCGCTAGATTTTTTTGCTCCTGCTTTGAGCCCTGGTTTCTCCCAAAGAGAGTCAGACGTTCGGGGTCTGAGTGCCTTGTCTCCTGACTGCTGTAACTATGCCTCCTATCACTTGATCATTCCCTCGCTGAGCGGGGGTATGGAGCCAAGAAACCATCTCCCAGGAAACAGTTCTGATCGCCCCAAGCAATGTATCCATCTCCCTTAACACATACTGTCACGCGTGTACACACAACAGGAACTGGGCACTCTACACTTAGTGAAAAAAGAATGTTTTTAGAAGGTACATTTCCAATCACCAAGTCCTTAGAAGGTGTTCTTTCAGGTTCTGGACAGAAAGGACAAAAATCTAGCTATCAAAAAAAATAATTTTAAAAAGTGAAGTGAGAGGATGAGAGGAACTCCTAATAAAATCAGTGGGAGACAGAAATTTGCGTGAATAAAAAAGAAAATCCAGCCGGGCTCGGGGTTGACGCCTGTAATCCCAGCTTTTTGGGAGGCCAAGGTGGGGAGATCACTGGTGGTCAAGAGTTCGAGACCAACCTGGCCAACATGGTGAAACCCCATCTCTACTAAAAATACAAAAACATTAGACGGGCGTGGTGGTGGGCACATGTAATCCCAGCTACTGGGGAGGCTGAGGCAGGAGAACAGCTTGCACCTGGGAGGCAGAGGTTGCAGTGAGCCGAGATTGCACCACTGCACTCCAGCCTGGGCGACAGAGCAAGATTCTGTCTCAAAAAAAATAAATAAATAAATAAATAAATAAATAAATAAATAAATAAATAAATAAATCTGAGGGGGGGTGGGGAGGGGGAAGGTGAGAGGTGAGGGAGGTTAGGAGGAGTAAGATAGAGAGAGGAGAGGCTGGGAATAAGATGGGCTGGGAAGGGAGAGGGAGGACAGCGAAGGAGAAGCTCCTTCTACCCCAGCAAAGCCAGCGCAGCGCTGCTCCCTAGGAAGGCTGCGTCTGTTTGGCAGGGCCCGAGAGCCGCAGCTCTCCAGACCCGGCAGGCACTTCCCTTCCAACGTGCCCAGTGAGGGTGCCCTGCGCATGCTAATGAGGCAGTTGAGGACAGCTTCGCAGATAATTGCTGAAAGTGTGCAGTAACTTACCAGGCTGGGAGTCAGTGGGCTGCAAAATGATGGGGCACCGCTCCTGGGGGCCCCCAGCAGAGGGGCCTGGTCTCCAGGTACCCGGCGCTCACAGGTTAGTGGCTGCAAGACGACGGGTTTTCCATTCAGTCAGGCACCGAACCCAGCGACGGGGAGAGCCAGACCAAAGGCAAAGGAGAGGAGGGGAACCTGCTTGTGTTTTTGTATTTAAATTGTTTTTGAACCCACGTAGCCCTGGGAGTCACATGCCGCCTCCAACATCACCGGAGCCATCACATGATACAGGTCCCCCATCATGTGATGAGACAAATCTGCCTAACTTCAGGCCCCCACCCCCAGCCCCCGCTCACAGACTGACAGATGAAGTGCTTCTGGAGGACCCCCCGCCCCCCACCCCTAGTCAGTGACAGAGGGAGGGACGCAGATGGAGAACCCTCAGAGCCCATGCAACGCGAAGATCTTGATGAATAGTTAATGTGCCTTTCTCTCTCCTCCTAAGCTACTGCGACTTGGAGCGGTGCCAGCCTCATTTGAATTCCAGCCTTTGTGAATAACTCAAGTGTCGCCACTGTTGCTCCAGCAATTGCAGGGCGTTTAAGCTCATACCATCTTGCCTCGTTCTAGAAGCCCAACTCGGCTGCCTCCCCTCCCCACAGCTTCCAAGCCTCCTCACAGGGCAGTGGGAGTAGGGGTTGGAGGTGGGGAGACTGGAGCTGCAGAAGAGGAGACCACTCCAGCTGAACCTTCTAGTCCCTCCACCCCCCAGCTGCAGTAGGAGTCAGGTGGGGCCCCGTCTGGGTATCTGATTAGGCTGCCTCTGTTTTACTTAGTGATCATAGCTCTGTTCTCTCTGCAGAGGTTTCCCTTCTCTCTCTCTTTCTCTTTCTCTCTCTCTCTCTCTCTCTCTCTCTTACATATGTACATTTCTCCGTTTCTTCCCTTAATCAGGATACATTTAAATCGATTGAAAAATCATTTGGGTTTGGCCGGGTGCAGTGGCTCAGGCCTGTAATCCCAGCATTTTGGGAGGCTGAGGCGAGTGGATCACCTGAGGTCAGGAGTTCAAGACCAGCCTGGCCAACATGGTGAAATCCCATCTTTACTAAAAGTATAAAAAATTAGCTGGGTGTGGTGGTGCACACCTGTAATCCCAGCTACCTGAGAGGCTGAGGCAGGAGAATTGTTTGAACCCAGAGGTGGAAGTTGCAGAGCGAGACTCTGTCTCAAAAAAAACAAAAAACAAAAAACAAAAAAATTGGTTGACTTTGTTTCTTCCCATTGTAGTGGCCTCCTTTGCTCATGTTTTCATTCACTCAATCTTTTATTAAACAAGTATTTTTGTAGAGCACCTAGCATGCTGCAGGTCTTGTACTAGGCACTGAGAAAGATTCTCTGCTTCAGATTTACAATAAGTCAAGTTAAAGATTTGTTTTTCTTGTTGGCTTTCTTCTCCCTACTATTGATACTAATCTCTGATGCTCACTCGAATAATCAAACAAGTAAACAAATCGTGCAGACTGCTTTCCTTTGGAGACAGATAGTGTGATTTGCCGGCACTCTGCAGGTGGGGGCCTTTTTGAGCAAAGGAAGACTGTGGTGTTTTTGTTTTGTTTTGTTTTTTGACAGAGTCTCACTCTGTTGCGCAGGCTGGAGTGCAGTGGCACAATCTCGGCTAACTGTAATCCCAACTACTCAGGAGGCTGAGGCAGAAGAATCTCTTGAACCCGGGAGGCAGAGGTTGCAGTGAGCTGAGATCGCACCACTGCACTCCAACCTGGGCAATAGAGCAAGACTCTGTCTAAAAACAAACACACAAAACAAAAAACACCACAATCCTCCTTTGCTCAAAAAGGGCCCCAGCTGCAGAGTGTCAGCAAATCACACTATCTGTCTCCAAAGGAAAGCAGTCTGCACGATTTGTTTGTTTGATTATTCGAGTGAGCATCAGAGTTTAGTATCAATGGTAGGGAGAAGAAAGGCAACAAGAAAAAAAAATATTTAACTTGACTTATTGTAAATCTGAAGCACAGAAAATCACCTAGGATGACTGAGTTTATTTGAAAATGACGAGATGAAAAAAAAAGTAGCAAAGCAGCAAAAAGTAGCAAAAGGTGGCAAGCAAGAAAAGGACTTCTTCCTCACAGACCTCTCTCAGCCACCTGCCTGGGCCACCTTTTGCTACTCTGATGTAGTCATGGGAGGCATGTGACGAGGTGAAAATTATCACTGACATTCTGGGGATGGCAGAGTGTAAGGACAGATAAACATAAGTTATCAACAGAAGTGAGTTGCCAAACTGACCCTGCGACCACCTATGTTAGAAAAATCAAGCATTTTTTATGGTTGATTTTTCGTATTTCTTCGCTTGTGGTTGGAGCTCATCCTAACTGAAATAGCACCCATGGAATTTGGCAGTTGCTCCAGTTACCAATTGTATTTCAAGAACAGCATTTGTAAAGTTGTGGAGGCTCAAGTCTGATGATAATAGGTTAAGAAGCAATGTTTTTTTTTTTTTTTTTTTTTGAGACGGAGTCTTGCTCTGTCGCCCAGGCTGGAGTGCAGTGGTGTGATCTCGGCTCAAGCTCCGCCTCCCGGGTTCATGCCATTCTCCTGCCTCAGCCTCCCCAGCAGCTGGTACTACAGGTGCACGCCACCATGCCCGGCTAATTTTTTTGTAGTTTTAGTAGAGATAGGGTTTCACCGCGTTAGCCAGGATGGTCTGGGTCTCCTGACCTCATGATCCACCTGCCATGTCCTTCCAAAGTGCTAGGATTACAGGCATGAGCCACTGCACCCGGCCAAGAAGCAATCTTAACTGTGCACGGTGGTGCAAGCCCATCGTCCCAGCTACTCCAGAAGACTGAGGCAGGAGCACTTGAACCCAGGAGTTCCAGATCAGCCTGGGCAGCACAGTGAGACCCTCTCTCAAAAACAAAGAAACAAAAAAGAAGTAACTGGAAAAATTCCATTTCTGACAATATGGGGGACCAAATATGAAAGACCAAATAATCATAAAGAAATTCTGGATAAAAAATTACCACCATTCTTTTAAGTGTGTAGCTGAGCTCTCAGAAAGGGAAGAAGGGAGTGCCGGGACAGAAGCAGCAGTGCGGCCACCGCCACCATGGCACTGCAAGCTGATCAACAAGGCTGCAGAAGATGTGAGGAAGCTGCAAACAAGACCAGATGATGGGTCGGGCGCGGTGGCTCACGCCTGGAATCCCAGCACTTTGGGAGGCCAAGGTGGGTGGATCATCTGGGGTCAGGAGTTCAAGACCAGCCCGGCCAACATGGTGAAACTTCATCTCTACTGAAAATGCAAAAATTAGCTGTGCGTGGTGGTGGGCATCTGTAATCCCAGCTACATGGGAGACTGAGGCAGCAAAATTGCTTGAACCCGGGAGGTGGAAGTTGTAGTGAGCCAAGATGTGCCACTGCACTCCAGCCTGGGCGACAGAGTGAGACTCCGTCTCAAACAAACAAACAAACAAAAAACAAATAATAAAGAACTGAGAAAACTCTGTGGATTTAACAAACAAGCTATAATTGGAGACATTAATATTGAGTATCCCGGAATGCTGGATTTAAAGAGCAAGGCCAAATGGGAAGCATGGAACCTCCAAAAAGGGTTGTCAAAGGAAGATGCAATGAATGTCTCTATTTCTAAGGCAAAGGAGCTTATAGAAAAACGGCACTAAGAATACAGTGTATGAGAAAATTTTCCAGCCAGTTGCAGTGGCTCACACCTGTAATCCCAACACTTTGGTAGGCTGAAGTGGGCGGATCACTTGAGGTCGAGTTTGAGACCAGCCTGGGCAACACAGTGAAACCCCGTCTCTACCAAAAACACAAAAATTAGCCAGCCGTGGTGAGTTCCTGTAATCCCAGTCACTTGTAAGACTGAGGCACGAAAATCATTTGAACCCGGGAGGCGGAGGTTGCAGTGAGCCGAGATGGTGCCACTGCACTCCAGCCTGGGCAACAAAGCAAGACTCTGTCTCAAAAAAGAATACAGTGTATGAGAAAGTTTTTCCTTTTGAAGCCTTGATAATGCTCTCATGACCTAACACTTAGAGGGAGAGAGGCACTGTTCACTCTATGTATCATGTATATCTTTGCTATTACATGAATTGTAATAATAGGAGTATGCTGAAACTACATAGTTAACTAAATTGTACTTGCCTAAACCAAGTGTCCTTAAATGTTCTTTTAGAAAAGTATTTGAGTTTTTATTTTTGTGGATTTAGGAAGTACAAGTGCAGTTTTGTCACATGGATATATTGTATAGTGGTGGCCTAGGCTTTTAGTGTGCCCATCACCCAAATACTGTACATTGTACCCAAAAGGTAATTTCTCATCCCTCAGGCCCTCCCACCCTCCCACATTTTCAAGTCTACAGTGTCTCTTATTCCACACTCCATGATCCTGTGTACACATTGTTTAACTCCCACTTGTAAGTGGGAATGGGTGGTGTTGGACTTTCTGTTTCTGAGTTATTTCACTTAAAATAATGGCCTCCAGTTCCACCCATGTTGCTGCAATAAAACATGATTTTATTCTTTTTTTTATGTCTGAGTAGTATCCATCATGTACATGTACCGTATTTTTTTTTTATCCAATCACCCATGGATGGACATTGGATTGATTCCAGGTCTTTGCTGTTGTGAACTGTGCTGTGATAGGCATACAGGTGAAGGTATCTTTTGGATACAATGATTTCTTTTCCTTTGGGTGGATACCCAGTGGTGGAATTCCTGGGTGGAATGATAGTTCTATTTTTCGTTCTTTGAGAAATCTCCACGCTGTTTGTCTTAGAGGTTGTACTGATTTGCATTCCCACCAATAATGTGTGAGTGTTCCCTTTTCTCCACATCCTCGCCAACATCTGTTGGTTTTTGACTATTTAGAAAGTCTTGCCCTGGTAGTATATAAACAGAAATTAACAATTATTTCTTCTTTTGGCTCATCTGTTCTCCTACAAGGAGTTGGTGTTACTGGTATAATAAAAACAGGTTATTAATTTAAAAAAACGGCCAGGTACAGTGGCTCACACCTGTAATCCCAACACTTTGGGAGGCCAAGGTGGGGAGATCACTTGAGACCAGAAGTTCGAGACCAGCCTGGCCAACATGGCAAAACCCCATCTCTACTAAAATTACAAAAATTAGCCAGGTGTGATGGCATGCGCCTGTAATCTCAGCTACTCAGGAGGCTGAGGCAGGAGAATTGCTTGAACCTGGGGGAGGCAGAGGTTGCAGTGAGCAGAGATCATGCCACTGCACTCCAGCCTGGGAGACACAGCGAGACCATCTAAAAAAAATTAATAATACTAATTTTTAAAAAGGGAAGAAAAAACCCCAGAAAACTAGAGAGCGAGGCACACCAGTTAACGCTGTATCCACCCTGGGGATTTAGTGCTTGGCAGGGACATGGCAGCCTTGGGAGGTTGGGTTGCAACTCCAAGCAGGTACAGAAGACAAAGTCCTATGCCTGGGAGCAGAAACTTCCACATTAGCTTGCGACTCTTAAAGTGCTATATCCTCAGTGAAAATGTGTGTGGTGGTAAATTTCATGTGTCACACTGACTAGCCACGGGGTGCCCAGATTAAACATTATTTCTAGATGTGTCTGTGAGAATGTTTATGGATGAGATTAACATTTCTTAGTTGATGGACTCAGGAGAGTACATTGCCCTCACCCACCTCAATGTGGGTGGAAATCATTCAATGTGAATAGAACAAAAGGGTCATCTGTGGTGGAGGAAGGAGGTGGTAGAAGGAGGAATGTTCCCCTTTTGCTTCTTGCCTGCCTCCTTGAGCTGGAACACTTCACCTCATCTTGTCCAGCCCCTGGACTGGGATTTACACCATTGGCTACCCTCATTCTTAAGCTTTCAGACTTGGACCGGATTACACCCACAGTTTCCCTGGATCTCCAGCTTGCAGAGAGCAGACTGTGAGACTTCAGAGCCTCTGTAATTGCGTGAGCCAATTCCTCATGATAAATCAATCTCTCTCTCATACTGATTGTTTCTTTGGAGAACCCGGACTAATACATGGTGAAACAAACAAACAAAAATTAAGATCACCTTTAAGCCCAGAGAAACATGGAAGCTTGTGTGACTTGAACTGAATTCTGGGTCAAGGAAAAAAAAATACTCCCATCATAATTAATAACCAAGGCCTGTTCTCAAGTGACTGACGTCTGAACATACATTACTTTTATGGCCCAGGAATACCAAAAATAAGAAATAACATAGAAAGAGAGGAGCCTCAGGGAGACAAATATAAAAGCGATCTAGAGGTAAGTTCACTAAGCCCAGACCTCACAGAGTTCCCACAGATAGCAGATCTGCAATAGCAGATGAGTTTATAATCCAAAACCATAAAGCATGTTATAAATTACAAAGCACTAGGAGACAGAATAAAGAGGGGGATTATGCCCCTATAAATTTCATATAATAAAATAACTAGATGAAGATTATTAATAAAACTTTATGCTTAACTTTTTAGAAAGAAGCAGTGCCTTTTGCTTCCAATTAAGTTGACATAACAGAAACTGGGTATACTCTTTTCCCTGAAACAACAACAAACAAGATAAAATATATAAAACAACAGTTTTGGCCGGGCAAGATGGCTCATGCCTGTAATCCCAGCACTTTGGGAGGCTGATGCAGGCAGATCACTTGAGGTCAGGAGTTTGAGACCAGCCTGGCCAATGTGGTGAAACCTCATCTCTATTAAAATTACAAAAAAATTAGCCAGGCATGGTGGTTTTGCCTGCACTCCCAGCTACTTGGGAGGCTGAGACAGGAGAATCGCTTAAACCCGGGAGACGGAGGCTGCAGTGAGCTGAGATTGTGCCACTGCACTCCAGCCTGGGTAACAGAGACTTTGTC
Source organism: Rhinopithecus roxellana (assembly GCF_007565055.1). Classification (NCBI taxonomy): domain Eukaryota; kingdom Metazoa; phylum Chordata; class Mammalia; order Primates; family Cercopithecidae; genus Rhinopithecus; species Rhinopithecus roxellana. The sequence continues at coordinate 1,445,339 of NC_044568.1, read as the reverse complement.
CCAAAACAACAACAACAACAACAACAACAACAACAACAACAACAACAACAGTTTTTAAGACATTGGACATCAGGTAACAAAGGGCAGGGATCTGTGAGAGAAGGGAAACAAACCAGGTGAGCTCTATGATTGCCCCATATTACTGCCTAGAGAAAATTTCCAAGTTGCAGTGCAGAGAGGTGGACTTCAAACTGAGGGTGGTGTTCCCCCTGAGTTGAGGAGACAGAGCTGCGAGTCCAGGGAGGCCAAGGAAGACAGAGTTTGTAGGGCAGGTACTGGAGAGTAGAGAGCTGCATAGAGATCAAGATCTGCAGAGGGTGCCCCTCAAGTCTTCAGTGGAGTACAGATCATCACATGCATGTTAGAAAAAGACCTGCCCAAAAGGATTAGAAGGCAACATACGGCCAGGAGCAATTTTTGCCCATTACCCTAGAATGGCAAGCTTCATAATTCACACAGTATCTATCAGGTAGGATACTCAGAAGGGTTTTGCCTCAGTGGTGGGACCAAAATAGTCCCAGACTAAACCCAAATCTGGTCCAGCCAAACAAACTTCAAAAACAAACTTTGGGCCAGGTGTGGTGCTCATGCCTATCACCCCCGCACTTTGGGAGGCCAAGGCAGGTGGATCACCTGAGGTTAGGAGTTCAAGACCAGCCTGGCTAACACGGTGAAACTCTGGTTCTACTAAAAATACAAAAAATTAGCTGGGCATGGTGGCATGCACTTATAACCCCAGCTACTCAGGAGGCTGAGGCAGGAGAATCTCTTGAACCCGGTAGGCAGAGGTTGCAGTGAGCCGAGATCATGCCACTGTACTCCAGCTTGGGCGACAAGAGTGAAACTCCGTCTCAAACCAAAAACAAAACAAAACAAAACAAAACAAAAAAAAACCACTTTGACCAGGTGCAGTGGCTCCCGCCTATGATCTCAGCTCTTTGGGAGGCTGAGGTAGGAGGATCGCTTGAACTCAGAAGTTTGAGGCCAACCTAGGCAACATGGTAAAACCCCTCTCTCTAAAAAAAACCCTAAAAATTAGCTGGGTGTGGCAGCATGTACCAATAGTCCCAGCTACTTGGGAGACTAAGGTGGGAGGACTGCTTGAGCCCAGGAGTTTGAGACTGAAAGTGAACTGTGATTGCGCCACTGCACTCCAGTCTGGGTGACAGAGTGAGATCCTGTATCAAAAGAAAAAACACTAATAATAAAAGGCCGGGTGCCGTGGCTCATGCCTGTAATCCCAGCACTTTGGGAGGCTGAGGCAGGAGGATCACTTGAGCTCAAAAGTTTGAGACTAGCTTGGGCAGCATGGTGAAAACCCAGTTCTACAAAAGAAATTAAAAAAAAAAAAATTAGCCTGGTGCAATGGTGTGTGAACGTAGTCCCAGCTACTTGGGAGGCTAAAGTAGGAGGATCACTTGAGTCCAGGAGGTTGAGGCTGCAATGAGCTACGATTGTGCCACTGCCCTCAGCCTGGGCAACACAGCTAGATCCTGACTCAAAAAAAAAAAAAAAAAAGAAAGAAAAAGAAAAAAAGAAAGAAAGAAAAGAAAGAAAGAAAGAAAGAATAAAAGGAAGACCTTGAAAGGATCAAAGTATTTCCAAGTAACTTAATTAAATCCCATATTAAAGAGATCAATAATATTTAAAGAAATATAGAAATACCTAGCACACCTCAAAGTGAAATCCACAATATCTACTACTCAATCTCAAATATTACCATACATAAAAAGAAGAAAAAGATACAGCTCATAGGAAGGCAAAAATTTATCAAGACTGACCTAGAAATGAGATGTGATAGAATTAGCAGATAAGGAAAGTAAAGCAGTTATGATAAGTATATTCTGTATGTACCAGAGGCTAGAGGAAAGATGAAATATGTTAAGTAGAAATATGGAAGACATAACAAAAACCCAAATCAAACTTCTAGAAATAAAAACTATATTGTGACTGAGATGAAGATTGTACTGCATAGGGTTAAAAGAAGAAAATAAACCTACAAAAGAGAGTATTAGTGAATTTGAAGATACAGCCAAAGAAATAATAAAAATAAGATGCATAGAGAAAAAAAGGCTGAAAAGAAATGAACAGAGCATTAGTGAACTATGAGACAACTTCAAGTGGTCCAATATGCATGTAATTAGATACCCTGAAAAAAAGTGGATGGAAAATATTTTAATAATTGGTGGCTGAAATTTCTTCAAGTAGATGAAAACTATAGACACAGATCCAAGAAGTTAAACAAGCACCAAGCAAAATAAACACAAAGGAAATTACACCAAAGAATGCCAAAATCAAATTGCTTAAAGCTAATGACAAAGAAGAAATATTAAGAGGAGTCAGGGGGTCACTTAATACCCACTAGGATGGCCATGAAAATACAGATAATACCAAGTGTTGGCAAAGATGTGGAGAAACTGGAACCCTCATACTTTGCTCATACATGGCTGGTGAGAATGCAAAATTACTGTGGAAAACAGTCTAGCAGTTTCTCAAAGTCAAACAAATAGTTACCATTTGACCCAGCAATATTTTTCTTTTTTTTCTCTTTTTTTTTTTTTTTTTTTTGAGACAGAGTCTCATTCCGTTGCCCAGGGTGGAGTGCAGTGGCTCGATTTTGGCTCACTGCAACCTCCACCACCCGTGTTCAAGCAATTCTTCTGCCTCAGCCTCCCGAGTAGCTGGGATTACAGGCGCCCACCACGATGCCTGGTTAATTTTGGTATTTGTAGTAGAGACATGGCTTCACCATGTTGGCCAGGCTGGTCTCAAACTGACCTCAAGTGATCCACTGGCTTCGGCCTCCCAAAGTGCTATTAACCCAGCAATTTTATCTTAGGTATATACCCAAGAGAAATAAAAACATATGTTCACACAAAAACTTTACACAAGAGTTCATAGCAGTGTTATTCCCAATGACCAAAAGGTGTAACAACCCAAATGCTCATCAACTGATGAGTGGATAAGCGAAATGTGGTATATCCATACAATGGAATATTATTCAGTCATAAAAAGAAAATAAATCCTGATACATGCTACAACCTGATGAACCTTGAAATCATTACATTAAGTAAAATAAGCCAGTCACAAAAACTCCTACATGTTTATATAAATTCCTTTATATGAAATGTGCAAAACAGGCAAATCTATAGAGACAGAAAATACATTAGTGGTTGCCTAGGGCTTGAGGAATGAGAAAAATTGGGGGAGAAGTTTTAGCCAAAGGATGTAAGTTTCTTTTACAGGTGATGAAAATATTCTAAAAGTTGGTTGTGGAAATGGTTGCACAACTCTGCATATACTAAAAATCATTCAATTGTACAACTTTAATGTTCGAATTGTATGGTATGTGAATTATATCTCAATAAAGATTTTATTAAAAAGCAAAAAAAAAAAAAAACACAGAAAACAATGGGGAGAAACGTTTTACATACAGAGGAAGAAAGATGAAGATGGCAGAAAATTTTTATTGGAACCAATACAAGAGAGAGGACAATGGAACATCTTTAAAGTACCAAAAGAAAACAATTAGCTGGACATGGTGGCATGCACCTGTAATCCCCGCTATTGGAGAGGCTGAAGCGGGAGGATTGCTGGAGCCCAGGAGGTTGAGGCTATAGTGAGCCATGATTGTGCCACTGCACTCCAGCCTGGGCAACAGAGAAGACCCTGTATCTTAAGAATTTTTTTTTTTTTTTTAAGAAAGAAAATCGTCAACTTAGAATTCTGCAACTAGCAAAACATTTTTTCAAAAATGAAGGAAAAATGAAAACGTTTTTAGCCATACAAAAGTTGAAAGAATTTATCACCAACAAATCCACACCATAAAAAATATTCAGGCAGAGAAAAATGATACTAAGTAGAGATCTAGATCTATGTAAAAAAAAAAAAAAAAAATGAGCACAAGAAACGGCAACCACATGGGTAAATACACAGACTTTGTTTCTTATTCTTTAACTCTCTTTAAAAAATCATTTAGGCTGGGCGCGGTGGCTCACGCCTCTAATCCCAGCACCTTGGGAGGCCGAGGTGGGTGGATCACAAGGTCAGGAGATCGAGACCATCCTGGCCAACTTGGTGAAACCCCATCTCTATTTAAAAAAAAAAACATAGCTGGGTGTGGCAGCACGTGCCTGTAATCCCAGCTACTCAGGAAGCTGAGGCAGGAGAATTGCTTGAAATGGGGAGGCAGATGTTGCAGTGAGCGGAGATGGTGCTACTGCACTCCAGCCTGGCGACAGAGCTAGACTCCGTCTGGGAAAAAAAAAAAAATTTTTTTTTAAAGCAAAAATAATAATGTTTTGTGGGGTTTATAATATAAAGTGACCTTCTTGGCAAAAACAGCACAAAGATCAAGAGCAGGAGAAAAGAAATGGAAGTATACTGTTGGAAGGTTCTTATACTAAGTACACATGTAGTGGAATATTATTGCTTGAATGTAGACTGTGATAGGTTAAAGGTGTATACTATAAACCCTAAAGCAACTATTAAAATAACACAATCAAGAGCAATAGCTGGTAAGCCAATTAAAAACTTAAATTGCATAATAAAAATATTCACTTTATCCAAAAGAAAGCAGAAAAAAAAGAAAAAAGTGGAATAACAGATCATTTAAACCCTTCCATATCAATAATCACATCAAATGTAAACGGCCTAAACACCCCACTCAAAAACGGAGTTTGTCAGATAGAATGAAAATGTAACAATCAACTATGTGCTACAAGAAACCCACTTTAAATACAAAACATATTCATCAAATAAGAAAGCTTTGAAATACAGGAAACAGAATTGATTGAACAGCAAGGAGAAACAGACAAATCTACTATTATAGGCAGATATTGCACATAGAACATTTACCAGAGTAAACCATAGTCTTGGTCATAAATAAATCGCAATAAATTTAAGAAAATTAAAATTATACCAAGCACTCAGACCACAGTGAAATAAAACTGGAAATCAACTTGAAAAGGAACCTTCAACACCATGCAATTACATGAAAATTAAATAACCTGCTGCTCAACGATCATTGGGTCACAATGAAATCAAGATGGAAATTTAAAAATTCTTCAAACTGAATGATAATAGTGACACAACCTATCAAAACCTGCGGGATACAGCAAAGGCCGTGCTAAGAGGAAAGTTCATAGCCCTAAACGCCTACATCAAAAAAGTCTGAAAGGGCACAAATAGACAATATAAGGTCACACCTCAAGGAACTAGGGAAACAAGAACAAATCAAACCCAAACTCAGCAGAAGAGAGGAAATAACCAAGATCAGAGCAGAACTAGATGAAATTGAAACCAACAAATACAAAAGATAAATGAAACAAAAAGCTGATTCTTTGGAAAGATAAATAAAATGGATAGACCATTAGCAAGATTAACCAAGAAAAGAAGGGAGAAAATCCAAGTAAGTTCAATTAGAAATGAAATGGGAGATATTACAACCGACACCACAGAAATACAAAAGATCATTCAAGGCTACTATGAACACCTTTACGCACATAAACTAGAAAGCCTAGAGGAGATGGATAAATTCCTGGAAAGACACAACCCTCCTAGCTTAAATCAGGGAGAATGAGAATAAATCTAAATAAACTTAAATGGATTCAAATCATACAGAGTATCTTTTCTGACCAAAATGGTGTTAAATTAGACATCAGTAACAGACAGATATCTGAAAAATCCACAAATATTTGGAAACTAAATAATACACTTCTAAAGAACCCACGGGACAAAGGAGAAATCAAAAGGGACATTAGAATTTTTAACTGAATGAAAATAAAAACACAAACATATAAAAATTTGTTGGATGGCCGGGCGCGGTGGCTCAAGCCTGTAATCCCAGCACTTTGGGAGGCCGAGACGGGCGGATCACGAGGTCAGGAGATCGAGACCATCCTGGCTAACACGGTGAAACCCCGTCTCTACTAAAAATACACAAAACTAGCTGGGCGAGGTGGTGGGCGCCTGTAGTCCCAGCTACTCGGGAGGCTGAGGCAGGAGAATGGCGTGAACCCGGGAGGCGGAGCTTGCAGTGAGCTGAGATCCGGCCACCGCACTCCAGCCTGGGTGACAGAGCAAGACTCCGTCTCAAAAAAAAAAAAAAAAAAAAAAAAAAAAATTGTTGGATGAAATTAAAACAGTATTTAAATGGAAGTTTATAATTTTAAATGCCTTCTTAGAAAGAAAAATCACAATAACATCAGTTACGACCTTAAGAAACTAAAAAAAAGTAAAATCACAAAGAAAACAAAGAGAATAAAAGAAATTATAAAAACCGGAATAGAAATGAATGAAACGGAAAACTGAAAAATGTAGAAATATCAGAAGCTAATATTAGAAATTTTCAGATCAATAAAATTCACAAACCTCTAGCCATATCGATCAAGAAAAAAAGAGAAAACACAAATTACCAATATTAGAGGCCGGGTGCAGTGGCTTATGCCTGTAATCCCAGCACTTCGGGAGGCCGAGGCGGGTGAAACACCTGAGGTCAGTAGTTCGAGATCAGCCTGGGCAACACGGTGAAACCCTGTCTCTACTAAAAATAGAAAAATTAGCCAGGCAAGGTGGCAGGCACCTGTAATCCCAGTTACCCAGGAGGCTGAGGCAAGAGAATTGCTTGAACCTGGGAATTGGAGGTTGCAGTGAGCTGAGATCACGGGGCAACACAGCGAGACTCCATCTCAAACAAACAAATTACCAATATCAGAAAGAGAGAGATAACATTATTCCAGATCCTATAGACATTAAAAAGGATAACCAAAGAATATTATGAACACGTTTATGCCAATAAATTTGACAACTTAGATGAAATAGATACACTCCTGGAAAGACGCAAATACTAAACAACACTCAAGAAAAGATAACCTGGAAAGTACATATTTCTCTTAAAGAAATTGAAAACACTGGCCGGGCGCAGTGGCTCAAGCCTGTAATCCCAGCACTTTGGGAGGCCGAGACGGGCAGATCACGAGGTCAGGAGATCGAGACCATCCTGGCTAACACGGTGAAACCCCGTCTCTACTAAAAAATAGAAAAAACTAGCCGGGCGAAGTGGCGGCGCCTGTAGTCCCAGCTACTCGGGAGGCTGAGGCAGGAGAATGGCGTGAACCCAGGAGGCGGAGCTTGCAGTGAGCTGAGATCCGGCCACTGCACTCCAGCCTGGGCCACAGAGCCAGACTCCGTGTCAAAAAAAAAAAAAAAGAAAAAAAAGAAATTGAAATCATAGCTGAGATCTTTTCAACAAGGAAAACTGGAGAGCCAGATGACTTCACTCAGGAATTCTACCAAATCCTTAAGGAAAAAATAATTATAATTCAACACAAGCTCTTCCAGAAAATTGAAGAGGAAGGAATTTTTCCTAACTCATTCTGTGAGGCCAGCATTACTCTGATACCAAGTCCACACAAAGACAGTACAAAGAACGTAACCACAGAGTAACATCCTCTTGAACTTAGATGAATAAATTCTTAACAAAATTATAGCAAATCAAATTTAACAGCACATGAGGAGGCTGATGCGCAATGGCCAAGCGAAATTTGCCCAGCAAATAGGGTTGGTTTAATGTTCAATTAATGTAATACACATAATAATAAACTAGGAAAGAAAAACCACATAAATATCTCAATAGATGCTGAAAAAAATTGGCAAAATCAAACGTTCATTTCTGATAATAACTGTCAACAAACTGGGAATAGAAGGGAACTTCCTCAACCTGATAAAGGGCATCTATAAAAAATATATACAGCTAACATCATATTTAATAGTAAAAGACCAAAAGCTCTCCCCCTAAGATCAGGAACAAGACAAGGATGTGTGCTGTCAGCAATAGTATTCAACATTGGACTGTAGGTTGTAGCTAGGGCCATTAGGTAAGGGGAAAAAAGGAGGAGGAAGAAGAAGAAGAAGAAGAAGAAGAGGAGGAGGAGGAGGAGGAGGAGGAGGAGGAGGAGGAGGAGGAGGAGGAGGAAGAAAAAGCCATTCAGGTTAGAAAGAAAGAAGCAAGATTGTATTTGCAGGTGGCATGATCATTTATGTAGAAAATCCTATGAAAGAGTTAATATGTGAGTTTAGTGAGGTTTCAGGATATAATCCCAATTTCCAAATTCTTCTGTATTTCTCTATGCTAGCAACAGTCAGAAATAAAAATCTTAAGAAATAAACATTCACAATAGCATGAAAAACTTGAGGATAAATCTGACCAAAAAAAATGTGTCAGATATGTACACTGAAAACTACAAAACATCATTGAGAGGAACGAAAGAATATCTAAGTAAATGGAAAGATATAAGGGTTTACGTGTTGGAAGGCTCGGTATTAAGATGTCAATTCTCTCCCAAATTGATCTATCAACTCAATACAATCTCAGTCAAAATCTCAGCTGGCATTTTTTTTTTTCTATAAAAATGGAGAAGTTGGGCCGGGCGCGGTGGCTCATGCCTGTATTCACAGCACTTTGGGAGGGCAAAGTGGGGGGATCACCTGAGGTCAGGAGTTCGAGACCAGACCGGCTAACATGGTGAAACCCTGTGTGTACTAAAAATACAAAAATTAACCGGGTATGGTAGTGCCTACCTGTAATCCCAGCTACTCAGGCGGCTGAGGCAGGAGAATTGCTTGAACCTAGGAGGCGGAGGTTGCAGTGAGCCGAGATCACGCCACTGCACTCCAGCCTGGGTGACAGAGCGAGACTCCGTCTCAGAGAGAGAGAGAAAAAAAAAGAAGTTGGGTATACCAATGTTCATAGCAGCATTATTCATAATAGCCCAAAGGTGAAAATAACCCAAATATCAATCCACAGATGATTTGATAAGCAAAATGTGGTATCGGCTGGGCTCAGTGGCTCATACCTACAATCCTAGTACTTTGAGAGTCCACGACGGGCAAATCACCTGAGGTCAGGAATTCGAGACTAGCCTGGCCAACATGGTGAAACCTGTCTCTACTAAAAATACATAAATTAGCCAGGTGTGGTGGCAGGTGCTTGTAATCCAAGCTACTTGGGAGGCTGAGGCAGGAGGATCACTTGAACCTGGGAGGTGGAGGTTGCAGTGAGCCCAGATTGCACCACTGCACTCCAGCCTGGGTGACACAGCGAGACGCCATCTCAAAATAAAAAACCAAAACAAACAAATAAAAACAACCAAACAACAACAAAAAAGTGGTATACTCACATATTATTATTCAATATTAAAGTGAAGAAAAATTCTGGCAAATCCTACAACATGGATAAACCTTGAAGGCATTACACTAAGTGAATTAAGTCAGCCACAAAATGACAAATATTGTGTGATTCCACTTTTAGGAGGCATGAGAGTAGTCAAGTACATAGAGACAGAAAATAGAATGGTGATTGATGGGCACTGGGAAGAGGGGAGGGGATGAAGCTGTTATTTAATGGGCATAGGGTTTAATTTGGGATGATTAAAAAGTTCTGGTGATGGTTGCACATGAGTTTGAATATAGTTAATGCCACAGAATGGTCATCTAAAAATGGCTAAAATACTAGATCTTATGTTATACATATTTCACTACAACATAGAATTTGAGAAGTTGATTCTAAAATTCATGAAAATGTAGAGGATGTAGAATAGCAGGGGGGAAAAAAAGGGTTTTTGTTTTTGTTTTTGTTTTGTTTTGTTTTTCTCTGAGACAGGGTGTTCCTCTGTCACCCAGGCTGGAGTGCAGTGGCGTGATCACAGGTCACTGCAGGTTTGAGCTCTTGGGCTCAATCGATCCTCCCACCTCAGCTTCCCAAGTAACTGGGAGTACAGGCATGTGCCACCACATCCAGCTAATTTTTGTGTTCAAAAGTTTGAATAAGACTGACATTGAAGGAAAAAGCTACAATAATCAAGGTAGTGTGGTATTGGTTGACAGATAGATACAAAAATAAAGGAATAGAATAGAAAGTACAGAAATAGACCCACACAAATATCATCAATTGATTCCTAACAAAATTTTGAAGGCAATCAGTGGAGAAAGTATCGTCTTTTCAAGAAATGGTACTAAACAATTCATATACATATGCCAAAAAAAACCCCAAAACTTAAACCCATTATGCAAAAATTGACTCAAAATGGATTATAGGGACACTTCCAAACTCATATTATGAGACCAGTATCACTCTGATACTAAAACCAGGCAAAGGCATTAGCAGAAGCCAGGCACAGTGGCTCATGCCTGCAATCCTGGCATTTTGGGAGACCACAGCGGGAGGATCATTTAAGGCCAGGAGTTTGAGACCAGCCCTGGCAACTTGGCAAGACTCCATCTCTACAAAAATAATTTTTTTTTTAATTAGCTGGGTGTGGTGGTGCACCCCTGCAGCCCCAGCTACTCAGGAGGCTGAGGCAGGAGGATCACTTGAGGGTAGGAGACTGAGTCTGCAGTGAGCTGTTTTCATATCACTGTACTCCAGCCTGGGCAACGGACTGAGTCCCTATCTCAAAAAAAAAAAAAAAAAAAAAAAAAAAAAAAAAAGACATTATAACAAAAGAAACCCTATAGATCAATATCCCGTATACATGAAGAAAATCCTAAATAAAATACTAGCAAACTGAATTCAGTAACATATAAAAAGAATTATACACCATGACCAAGTGAAATTTACTCCGGGAATGTGAAGTTGGCTTAACATAGAAAATAAACCAATGTAATATGTCACGTTAATAAAATAAGGGGTGAAACCCACATGATAATATCAGTAGATGCAGAAAGAGCATTTCATCGATTTTAACACCCTTTCCTGATAAAACCACTCAACACACTAGGAACAGAAAGAAACTTCCTCAGCCTGAGAAAAGTCATTTGTGGAAAAAGTGCTACTTAATCATGAAAGACAATGAAAATCATGAAAATGCTTTTCCCCTAAAATCAGGAATAAGACAAGAACTTCTGCCCTTGCTACTTCTACTGAATATTGTATTTAGGGTTCTAGCCACAAAAATTAGGCAAGAAGAAAAGAGGTATCCAGATTGAAAAGGAAGAAATACACTATCACTATTTCTAGATGACATGAACTTATCTACAGAAATCCCAAGGAATCCACAAAAGAACTACCAGACATAATAAGCAAGTTTAGCGAAGATGCAGAATACAAGATCAATATGTAAACATCTACTGTACTTCCATCCCTTAGTAATGAACAACCAAAAATAAAATTAAGAAAACCATTCAATTTATAATAGCATCAAAAAGAATAAAATACATAAGAACAAATTTAACCAGGAATGTATAAAACTTGTACACTGAAAACAAAGCACTGCTGAAAGAAGTTAAGGAAGATCTAAATAAATTCTTCTAAATAATTGAAGATTTATTATTATTAAAATGACAATATTACCTAAAGCAATCTACAGATTCAATGCTGTCCTTATCAAAATCATAGTTGTGGCCGGGTACAGTGGCTCATGCCTGTAATCCTAGCACTATGGGAGGCCAAGGCAGGTGGATCACCTGAGGTCAGGAGTTTGAGACCAGCCTGGCCAACATGGCAAAACCCTGTCTCTTCAAAAAATCCAAAAATATTAGCCGGGTGTGGTGGCGGGCGCCCGAAATCCCAGCTACTTGGGAGGCTGAGGCAAGAGAATCGCTTGAACCTTGGAAGTGGAAGTTGCAATGAGTCGAGATCAGGCCACTGCACTCCAGCCTGGGGGACAGAGAAGGACTCTGTCTCTAGAAACAATAATAATAATAATTACAGTTGCTTTTTTTTTTTTAGAATTTCAGAAACGGACAAGCTGATCTGAAAAATCATATGGATATGCAAGGAACCCAGAATAGTCAAAACAATCTTTAAAAAGAACAACGTTGGAGGACTCACACTTCCTGATTTCAAAACTTACTATAAAAATATAGTGTGGTGCTAGCGTAAGGATAAAGTTATATATATGTGTATGTGTGTGTATATATACACACACGCACATGCATGCACACACACACATATCCTCAGGATATAAGAGTAAAAAAATATAAGGATACATATGTTATGGTTTTTTAAGAGACAGGGTCTTGCTATGTTGCACAAGCTGGTCTTGAACTCTTCAGACTCAAGTGATCCTCTCCTCAGCCTCCCAAAGTGCTGGGATTACAGGTGTGAGCCACTTTGCCTGGCCTTATTTTATATATATACACATAAATAATAGAATTAAGAATCCAGACATAAACACTTACATCTATGTATGGTCAGTTGATTTTGGAGAAGGTGCCAAGATTCAATGGGAAAATAGTAGTCTTTCATCAAATGGTCCGGGGACAAGTGAACATCTGCAAGCAAAAGAGGGAAGTTGAATCCCTAATTTCACAGCATCATCAAAAGTCAACCCAAAATGCATCATAGGCCAGGCACGGTGGCTCACGCCTATAATCCCAGCACTTTGGGAGGCTGAGGTGGGCAGATCACTTTGAGCTCAGGAATTCGAGACCAGTCTGGTCAACATGGTAAAACCCTGTCTCTACTAAAAAAAAAAAAAATTAGCCAAGTGAGGTAGTATGTGCCTATAATCCCAGCTACTTGGGAGGCTGAGGCATGAGAATCGCTTGAACCTGGGAGGTGGAGGTGGCAATGAGCTGAGATCACACCCCTGTACTCCAGTCTGGGCGACAGAGTGAGACTCTGTCAAAAAACAAAACAAACAAACAAGTAAAACAAAACAAAAAACCCCAAAATTCATCATAGACCTAAATACAAGGGCTAAAACTATAAAATTATTGGAAGAATATGTAGGAGTAGATCTTCATGGCCTTGGACTAGGCAATGGAATTTTAGACGTGAAACCAAAAGCACAAGTGACAAAGGAAAAAAAAAAAACAAATTGGACATCATCAAAATTAAACACGCTTGTGCTTCAAAGGACACCATAGAGGTAAAAAGACAACCCACAAAAGGGGAGAAAATATTTACAAATCATATATCTGATAAGGGACTCTTATCCGGACTACATAAAAAGACCACTTATAATTCAATATGAAGTAGACAAATAATCCAATTTAAAAATGGGTAGATGATTTGAATAGACATTTCTGCCAAATAAAAACATATTTAAGGCCGGGTGTGATGGCTCACGCCTATAATCCCAGCACTTTCGGAGGCCAAAGCAGGCGGATCATTTGAGGTCAGGAGTTCGAGACCAGTCTGGCCAACATGGTGAAACCTTGTCTCTAGTAAAAATACAAAATTTGCCAGGCATGGTGGCGCACGCCTATAGTCCCAGCTACTTGGGAGGCTGAGGAAGGAAAATCGCTTGAACCCAGGAGGTGGAGGTTGCAGTGAGCCGAGACCTGACCATTGCACTCCAGACTGGGCAACAAGAGCGAAACTCCGTCTCAAAAAATAAAAATAAATAAATATATATATATACACATACACAAAAATTAGCCAGGCATGGTGGTACACACCTGTAATCCCAGCTACTTGGGAGGCTGAGGCACGAAGAATCTCTTGAACCTGGGAGGTGGAAGTTGCAGTGAACCTGGGAGGTGGAATTTGCAGTGAGCCGAGATCGCGCCTCTGCACTCCAGCCTGGGTGACAAGAGCAAATCTCCATCTCAAAAACAAAAACAAAAAACAAAAAAAATTAGTCAGATGTGGTGGCACATGCCTGTAGTTCCAGCTACTTGGAGTACTGATGCAATAAGATCGCTTGAGCCCAGGACACGGAGGCGGCAGTGAGCCGTGTTTGTGCCACAGCACTCCAGCCTAGGTAACAAAGCGAGACCCTATCTCAACAGTAACAACAACAACAACAAAAGACGCTCAATATTATCATTCATTAGGGAAATGCAAATTAAAACCACTATGAGATATCACTTTATATGCACTAGGATGGCTGTAATAAAAAAGATGGGTCATAACAAGTGTTGGAGGCAGTATAAAGAAATTGGAACTCTCATACAATGCTGGTGAGAATATAAAATGGCATGGCTTGCCAGGCATGGTGGCTCACATCTGTAATCCCAGCACTTTGGGAGCCTGAGGTGGGAGGATGGCTTGATCCTAGGAGTTCAAGGTTGTAGTAAGCTATGAACATGCCACTGCACTCCAGTGTGGGTGACATAGCAAGATTCTGTCTCAAAAAAAAAAAAAAAAAAAAAAAAAAAAGATGTAAGCACTGATGCATGCATAACACAATGAACCTTGGAAACATTATGCTAAGTGAAAGAATCCAGACACAGAAGCCCAGGACTATGATTCAAACTGTACGAAATGTACAGAGTAAGCAAATCCATAGAGAGAGAAAATTAGTGGTTGCCTAAACTGAAGTAGGGAAGTAATGAGGGATGACTGCTAATGTATATGAGGTGCCTTTTTGGGATGACAAAAGTGTTCCTAGGTTAGATAGTGGTGATGAGTGTACAACTCTGTGAATGTACTTAACATCACGGAATGGTACACTTTAAATATGTGAATATTATGGTATGTGAAATATATCTCAATAAAGCTGTATTTAAAAGTGGGCTATAGCCGGGCGCGGTGGCTCAAGCCTGTAATCCCAGCACTTTGGGAGGCTGAGACGGGCGGATCACGAGGTCAGGAGATCAAGACCATCCTGGCTAATACGGTGAAACCCTGTCTCTACTTAAAAATACAAAAAACTAGCCGGGCGACGAGGCGGGCGCCTGTAGTCCCAGCTACTTGGGAGGCTGAGGCAGGAGAATGGCGTGAACCCGGGAGGCGGAGCTTGCAGTGAGCTGAGATCCGGGCACTGCACTCCAGCCCAGTCTGGGTGGCAGAGCAAGACTCCGTCTCAAAAAAAAAAAAAAAAAAAAAAAAAAAGTGGGCTATAGATCTAAGTGTAGAACCTAAAGTTACAAAAGGTTTTAGAAGAAAACATACGAGAAGTCTTTGTGATCTTGGATTAGACTAACTTTTTTAGAAACAACACCAAAACACAATATTTAGAAGAGTCAACATATAAATTGGACTTCATTGAAATAAAAAACTTCTGGTCTTCAAAAGACACGTTGGATGAATGAAAACAAGCCACAGACTAGAAGGAAATATTTACATATCATGTGCTTGATAAAGGACTCGTATCCAGAACATATAAAGAAGTTGCAAAATACATTAACAATCTGGGGGCCAGGCGTGGTGGCTCACATCTGTAATCCTAGCTCGAGGTGGGCGGACTGCTTGAGGTCAGGAGTTGGAAACCAGCCTGGCCAACATGGTGAAATCCGGTCTCTACTGAAAATACAAAAAAAAAAAAAAAAAAGCTGGGCATGGTGGTGCATGCCCGTAATCCCAACTACCTGGGAGGCTGAGGCAGGAGAATTGCTTGAGCCCAGGAGACCAGGTTGCAGTGAGCTGAGATCATGCCACTGCACTCCAGTCTGGGTGACAGAGTGAGACTCTGTATCAAACAACAACAACAACAACAAAACCAAAACAAACCAACTATATATATAAGATATTATATATGTATATATTGTATTATATACATATATATTATATTATACACGTATATATTATATATACACACATTTATTTTATATATACACACACAAAATCCAACTTAAAATTGGGCAAAAAGATTGGAACAGATATTTCACTGAAGTAAATATATGAATGGCAAATGGCACAAGAAAAAGTGCTCAACAGGAAATGCAAATTAAAACCACCATCAGATACTACTGTGGTTATGGCTAAAATTTTAAAAACCGACCATATCATGTATTGGCAAGATGTGGAACAACTTAATCTCTCATAAACTGCTGATGGAAATGTAACATAGCCACTTTAGAAAACAGTTGGGCAGTTTCTTAAAATGTTAAACAGACACCTAAAATATGATGCATTAATTCCATTCCTAGGTATTTACCCATTAGAAATGAAAGCATATATTCACAATTTTTTTTTTTTTTTTTTTTTTTTGAGGCAGAGTCTCGCTCTGTTGCCCGGGCTGGAGTGCAGTGGCACAAGCTCGGCTCACTGCAAGCTCCGCCTCCCGGGTTCACGCCATTCTCCTGCCTCAGCCTCCCAAGTAGCTGGGACTACAGGCACCTGCCACCATGCCCGGCTAATTTTTTGTATTTTTAGTAGAGATGCGGTTTCACTGTGTTAGCCAGGATGGTCTCGATCTCCTGACCTCGTGATCCGCCCACCTCGGCCTCCCAAAGTGCTGGGATTACAAGCGTGAGCCACCGTGCCTGGCCACAAAATGTTTTTAATATAAATATTTACAGTTTTATTTGTAATACCCCCAAATGGAAACAACTCAAATGTTCATCGTCAGGTGAATGGATGAACAACACAAGCAAAACATTCTAGTCAGCAATAAGAGGGAACAGGAATGGTACATGCCGCAGCATGAATTTCAAAATAATTATACTGAAAGAAGTCACACAAAAAAAGTGTACAAATGATATGAGTCCATGCACAATAATGTCAAGAAAATGCAAATTAATTTATCGTGTCAGAAAGCATGTCAGTGGTTGGTTGGGGATGGGAGGACGGGGAAAAGGGCTTATGAAAGGGTACGAGAAAATATTTAGCAGCCGCCAGGCATGGTGGCTCACGCCTGAAATCCCAGCACTTCAGGAGGCTTCACTTGAGGTTAGGCAGATCGCTTGAGGTTAGGAGTTTGAGACCAGCCTGGCCAACATGGCGAAACCTTGTCTGTACTAAAAATACAAAAATTAGCCAGGCATGGTGGTGGCTACCTGTAATCCCAGCTACTCAGAGGCTGAGGCAGGAGAATCGTTTGTTCCCAGGAGGTACGTTCATGATTCTGATTGTGGTGATTGTTGATGGTTTCACAGGTATATACATGGTGAGATTTATAAAATTGCACTGTTTAAATATGTGCAGTTTATTGTATAATATCATGATTCATGTTAAAAATTTAAAAATATTGCCTATGATATCTGTTTGAACATTTGAAACAATCATTAAACCGAGAGAGAAACACTGTCAAATTTGGTGAGAATGTACTTAACCCTATGTGTAATAGCAAAAGTTGACAATCTAAATTATCAGTAAGTGACTACTTAAATAATGTTATATCAACACACAATGGGATATTGTGCAGCCATAAAAAATAGAAAATTTGTCTATGTATTCATAAAGAAAGATGTTCAGGTATATTGTTAAGTGAAAATGGCAAGGAGGAAAACAATGTGCTTAGTACTATATGATTCTTATAAAACGGAAAGGTATTAAGTGTGTGTGAATCTGGGTGTGGTGGCTCACACCTGTATTCCCAGCACTTTGGGAGGCTGAGGCAGGTAGATCACCTGAGGTCAGGAGTTCGAGACCAGCCTGGTCAACGTGATGAAACCCCGTTTCTATGAAAAATACAATAATTAGCCAGGTGTGGTGGCACATGCCTGTAGTCCCAGCTACTCGGGAGGCTGAGGCACAAGAATCACTTGAACCTGGGAGGCAGAGGTTGCAGTGAGCTGAGATTGTGCCACTATACTCCATCCTGGGTGACAGAGCAAGATTTGGTCGCAATAAATAAGTAAATAAATAAATAAAGTTAAATGTAAAAACAGACAAAAAATTAGCCGGGCATGTTGGCTCACACCTGTAATCCCAACACTTTGGGAGGCCGAGGTGGGCAGATCACCAGAGGTCAGGATTTCAAGACCAGGCTGGCCAACATGGTAAAATCTGGTCTCCACTAAAAATAAAAAATTAGCTGGGCGTGGTGGCATATGCCTGAATCCCAGCTACTTGGGAGGCTGAGGCACGAGAATTGCTTGAACCCAGGAGGCAGAGGTTGCAGTGAGCTGAGATTGCACCATTGCACTCCAGCCTGGGCGACAGATCAAGACTCCATCTCAAAAAAAAAAAAAAAAAAAACGGTATTAAGTGTTTGTATGAGTGTGCATGCTTATATCCGTGTGTGTGTGTTAGTATAGGTATAAAGAAACTCTGGAACAATATACAAGAACCTAATAACAGAGAGGTCATCTGGGGTGGGGCTACAACATAGGCGTGGTTGTTCGTTTATTTTGAGACGGGGTCTCAGCAGGTCACACAGGCTGGAGTGCAGTGGTGTGATCACAGCTCAAGTGCAACCTTGATCTCTTGTGTTCAAGTGATTCTACTGCCTTCGCGTCCCAAGTAGCTGGGACTAGAGGCATGTGCTGCCACGCTCAAATAATTTTTAAATTTTTGGTAGAGATGGGACCTTGCTATGTTGCCCAGGCTGGTCTCAAACCCTGGGCTCAAGCAATCCTCCCATCTTGGCCTCCCAAAGTGCTGGGATTACAGGTATAAGCCACTGCTCCCAGCCTAGGTGTGGTTATTGATGGAAGTTGTACAAACAGGTGTGGAAAGACTTCTTTATATATACATACATATTTTTCCTGTTCCTTTTCTCTTGTCACATACGCAATTTTTGAACCATGTGAACGTATTATACATTTGTAAAATAAAAATAAAAATAGTAGTGATTAAAATTGTTAAAAGAATCAGGATAATTACATATAAATACCTAGAAAAACTGGAAGTAAAATATCACTGGGTTGTGAAATTAAAGTAATTTTAATTTTCTTCTTTGTGCTTTTCTGTGATTCCCAAATTGTCCAAAACAAATGTGTGTTACTTTCGAAATCAGAAGAACAAAAATAGATGTTGCTTTAAATAAAGAAGAAAAACAAAAAGGAAAAGAACAAGATGCTATGAAGATACCATGAAGTGATCAGAAATTTTTTCATTAAAAAGAAGGGTCAGATGGCTGCTGCGGCTCACGCCTGTAATCCTAGCACTTTGGGAGGCTGAGGTGGGCGGATTACTTGAGGTCAGGAGTTTGAGACCAGCCTGGGCCACATGGCAAAATCCCATCTCTACAAAAAATACAAAAATTATCTGGGCATGGTGGTGTGTGCCTCTGGTCCCAGCTACCCGGGAGGCTGAGGTAGCAGGATCGCTTGACCCGGGAGGTAGAGGTTTCTGTGAGCTAAGATCCCACCACTGCACTCCAGCCTGGATGACAGAGTGAGACCCTGTCTCAAAAAAATAACAATAATAAAATAAAATAAAAAAGAATAAAAAGTCAAATAGCTCTCCCTCTGTATGGATAATAAATGGGTCTATGAGAAAAGGGCTGTAATTTAAAAACTAGGCTGGGTGAAATGGCTCATGCCTGTAATCCCAGCACTTTGGGAGGCCAAGACGGGAGGATTGCTTGAGGCCAGGAGTTAAAGACCAGCCTGGGCAACATAACAAGACCTCATCTTTGTTTTGATTTTTTGAGAGAGTCTTGCTCTGTCACCCAGGCTGGAGTGCAATGGCATGATCTCAGCTCACTGCAACCTCTGCCTCCCAGGTTCAAGCAATTCTCCTGCCTCAGCCTCCTGAGTAGCTGGGATTACAGGTGTGTGCCACTTCACCCAGCTAATTTTTGTTCATTTTTATTTTTTATTTTATTATTACTATTTTTTGTTTTTTCTTTTTCTTTTTTTTTTTTTTTGGAGACAGAGTCTTGCTCTGTGCCCTGCCCTAGGGTGGAATGCAGTGGCATGATCTCGGCTCACTGCAGCCTCCGCCTCCTAGGTTCACACAATTCTCCTACCTCAGCCTACTGAGTAGCTGGGATTACAAGCGTGCACTACCACACCTGGCTAATTTTTGTATTTTTTTTTTTTTTCAGTAGAGACAGGGTTTCACTATGTCGGTCAGGCTGGTCTCAAACTCCTGACCTCAAGTGATCTGCCTGTCTCGGCCTCCCATAGCGCTGGGATTACAGGCGTGAGCCACCGCCTGTAATTTTTTAAATTTTTAGTAGAGATGGGGTTTCGCCACATTGGCCAGGCTGGTCTCAAACTCCTGACCTCAAGTGATCTGCCTGCCTCAGCCTCCCAAAGTGCTGTGATTACAGGACCTTGTCTTTAGAAACACACACACACGCAAACACACACACAAACCAAAAACCTAGATGACAAGTATGTGGGGCCTCAGAGTTGCTTTCTCCTTCAGAAATCTATTCCTTAGAAACAGTAACAAAAAATTAGAGCCAACATCTATTTTATGTTCTCAGCAAGACTGCAGTGGATTCTACATCTATGTAACTTGATCAAGTTGTCCTAGAAAAGGAGCAGCAAAGAAAGATGGAATGGAGATGAGAGAGGTGGTTTTGAAAAGAAAAGTCACAAAGGAGAAACTGAATGGCAGACTGTATATGAAGATCATTGAATTAGGGAAAATAAACTATGATTTATCCAACAGAAAGAAACCTTAAAAAATGATTTAAAAGTTTGCAGAGGGCTGGGTGCAGTGCCTCAAGCCTGTAATCCCAGCACTTTGGGAGGTTGAGGTGGGAGGATCGATTGAGCCGGGAGTTTGAGATCAGCCTGAGCAATATAAGGGAGATCACCATTTCTACAAAACAATTAAAAAATTAGCTGGGTGTGGTGGTACGTTCCTGTGGTCCCAGTAACTCAGGAGGCTGAGGCAGGGTTGTGGGGATCGCTTGAGCCCAGGAAGTCGAGGCTGCAGTGAGGTATGATCCTGCCACTGCACTCCAGCCTGGGTGGCACAGCAAGACTCGATCTCAAAACAAAACCAAAAACAAAATAAAAAAAGAGAGGCAGGAAAAGGCATATGGAAGACAAATCCCTCAGCTACACCCTACAAACAATCGGAGTCACTAAAAGAAAGAAAAAAATGGTGGTGGTAAAGAAGAGGAGGAAATAATGAAAGACAACTTTCTTAATCTATAGAAAGAATTTAAGTTGATATAGTTGATCAAGGAGCCAGAAATAACAAATCTAGAATGGCCTTGAAA
The DNA here is from genome assembly GCF_007565055.1 of Rhinopithecus roxellana. Taxonomy (NCBI): domain Eukaryota; kingdom Metazoa; phylum Chordata; class Mammalia; order Primates; family Cercopithecidae; genus Rhinopithecus; species Rhinopithecus roxellana. The sequence goes on along the minus strand of NC_044568.1, from coordinate 1,424,598 downwards.
ACATAAGCAGCCTAGAAATTTACAGAATCTTGGGGAAATCTCTGACATTCTACAGGTTCAATTTTTGCTAAATCTGGCTTGGCAAGCCCCCTGCTGACATTTTAACACTCCTGTTAATGACAGGAAGTAGGACTGAGAAATTCCAGCTAAGCATGGTGGACCGAATATTCTTCCTTCCCTCTCCAGAGTGCACTGTAATGATAATAAAGGGTCAAACAAGGCACAGACAGGGAGAGCAGAAGAGGAAATAATTGCAACACATTTTTGAAAGGTGAAATTCATGTGAACAAGGGGTAAGCTGACCAGAAAACCAGAGGTCTGAATCAGAAGCCTAAAAACCAGATGACTCATAACCTAGAAGCCTAAAGTGAATCGGAATATGCAGGCAAGAGAGAACTCTAGGCTGGGCGTGGTGGCTCACGCCTGTAATCCCAGCATTTTGGGAGGCTGAGGTGGGTGGATCACCTGAGATTAGGAGTTTGAGACCAGTCCGACCAATATGGCGAAACCCTGTCTCTACTAAAAATACAAAAGTTAGGTCGGGCGTGGTGGCTCACACCTGTAATCCCAGCACTTTGTGAGGCCGAGGCAGGCGGATCATGAGGTTAGGAGTTCAATACCAACCTGGCCAAGATGGTGAAACCCCGTCTCTACTCAAAATTCAAAAATTAGCCAGGTGTGGTGCTGCACGCCTGTAATTCCAGCCACTCGGGAGGCTGAGGCACAAGAATTGCTTGAACCTGGGAGGTGGAGGTTGCAGTGAGCTGAGATTGTGCCATTGCATTCCAGCCTGGGCAACACAGATAGATTCCATCTTAAAAAAAAAAAAAAAAAAAAAAAAAAAAAAGAAAACTAGTGGGGTGTGGTGGCACACACTTGTAATCCCAGCTACTTGGGAGGCTGAGGCAGGAGAATCGCTTGAACCTGGGAGGTGGAGGTTGCAGTGAGCTGAGATCGGGCCATTGCACTCCAGCCTGGGGCACAAGAGCAAAGCTCCATCTCAAAAAATAAAAAGTAATAAAAAAAAGAACTCTGAAAGCAAGAATGTAGATAGGGCCAAAGGGATAACACAAAGCAGCTCACCTTGGCAGAAGATTAGAGGCTTAATCTCTGGAGAGGTTCAACTAGAGCAGTGGTTCTCAACCTTGGCTGCACATTTGAGTCACTTGGAGAGATTTTAAAAGACTGATGTTCAGACTACCCCAGCAGATGTATTAAAGTACAACTCTGGGTGAGGTATATAGCCTTCAGTATGTCTTAAAGCTCTCCAGGTAGTCCCAAATAAGCAGCCCTTTTGGGTACCGAAGAACAGAAGGACTCTGGACTTGAGGACATCAAGTGCACAGGGGTGTTGTGCTGGAAAGAGCAGGTTGGAGTCTGTCTATATATACTGAATGGAAGCCTACTTGGCTCCAAAAAATTCCTGGTAGCTAGATTTGTAATTATACTATAGCTTTTCAACCCCATTCTAAAGAGTGGAGGATTCCCCTCTGGGAGAAACTAAACCCAAGAAAAAATGTCGGGAAGATCCTCAGTGAAGTGGTACACTCAGATCACTCTACAATAGAACTCTCTTGACATATCTCATAAATTTCTAACGTGAAGGGTAGAAGGACACCTCAAGAAAACGAACATCTTTACAAGTCTTATTATAGCCATGAAAAAGCATAGAATGTTATGAAAAGGGGAACAATCAAAAAATGAAAAAATAGAACCCTGAGAAATTATAACTATGGGCCGGGCGTGGTGGCTCACGCCTGTAATCCCAGCACTTTGGGAGGCTGAGGCGAGTGGATCACTTGAGGTCAGGAGCTTGAGACCAGCCTGGCCAACATGGTGAAACCCTGTCTTTACTTAAAAATACAAAAATTAGCTTGGCGCAGTGGCAGGCATCTGTAATCCCAGCTACTTGGGAGCCTGAGGCAGGAGAATCGCTTGAACCCGCGAGGCGGAGGTTGCAGTGAACAAGATTGTACCATTGCACTCCAGCCTGGGAAGACAGAGCAAAATTCCATTTCCAAAAAAAAAAAAAAAAAAAAAAAAAAAGTAAATATGCCAGCAGAAGTAAAGAATTGAAGTGTTGAGGAAACTTCACAACGAAAAATATGAATGGAGGCTGGGTGCAGTGGTTCGCGCCTGTAATCCCAGCACTTTGGAAGGCCGAGGCAGGTGGATCACTTGAGCCTAGGAGTTCAAGACTAGCCTGGATAACATGGAGAGACCCTACTTCTACAAAAAATAAAAAATTAGCCGGGTGTGGTGGCGTGTGCCTGTGGTCCTAGCTATTCAGGAGGCTGAAGCGGGAAGGTCGCTTGAGCCCAAGAGGTGGAGGCTGCAGTGAGCTATGACTGCACTCCAACCTGGTCAGACAAAACAAAACAAAACAAAACAAAACAAAACAAAACAAAAAACAAGAATGGAAAATAGTAGAGGATCAGTCCAGAAAATCTAATACCAAAATAATGAGTCCCAGAAAAAGAAAGCAGAAAAAAATTGGAAGGGAGAGTATTATCCCACAAGTAATAAAAGAATGTTTCCAAGAAAATAATAAAAAACATCATTTCATGAAAGACATGAAAGAAAGGGCTTATAGAGCACTTGGTAAAGTAAATTTTTTTTTTTTTTTTTTTTTTTTTTTTTTTTTTTTTTGAGGCCGAGTCTCGCTCTGTCGCCCAGACTGGAGTGCAGTGGCGTGATCTGGGTTCACTGCAACCTCCGCCTCCTGGGTTCACGCCATTCTCCTGCCTCAGCCTCCCGAGTAGCTGGGACTACAGACGCCCGCCACCTCGCCCGGCTAATTTTTTGTATTTTTTGGTAGAGACGGGATTTCACTGTGTTAGCCAGGATGGTCTCGATCTCCTGACCTCGTGATCCGCCCGCCTCGGCCTCCCAGAGTGGATTACAGGCGTGAGCCACTGCGCCCGACCGGCAAAGTAAATTTTAGTCACAACATCATCATCACAACATTGGATTTTCTAAATGTACCTAGGTTAAAAGGAAGTTACCAAAGCATCCTGGGAGGGGAAAATGTTGCAAAAATTGCATATAAATGGATTAGGAGTGAGAATAGCTTGAACCCCTGGTCAGCAACGCCAGAAGCAGGATTATGATAGAGAAATGCCTCCAGGTATGAATGCAAATGATTTCCAGTGTAGAATTCTATGCCCAACCAAACCATAAATCAAGTGTGGGGGTAGAGTAAGACCATTTGTGACATTTTAGGCTCTGAAAAATTTTACCTCTCAGGTACTCTTCCGCAGTAATTTACTAGAGCGCGTGTCCTCCACCTCAAAAGAGGAAGCAAACCTAGAAAGAGAAACACACAAGATGGAAAGCAAAGATCCAATGCAGAAGAGTGGGTGAGGGCAAGTCCCAGGAGCAGGCAGTTTTGGGACACATCTAGAGGGCAACCAATATTTGTTGTTGTTGTTGAGACGAAGTCTCGCTCTGTTGCCAGGCTGGAGTGCAGTGGCATGATCTCGGCTCACTGCAACACCTGCCTCCTGGGTTCAAGCGATTCTCCTGCCTTAGCCTTCCGAGTAGCTGGGACTACAGGCGTGCGCCGCCACTCCCGGCGCATTTTTGCATTTTCAGTAGAGACGGGGTTTCACCATGTTGGCCAGGATGGTCTTGATCTGACCTCAACTGATTTGTCCGTGTTGGCCTCTCAAAGTGCTGGGATTACAGGCATAAGCCACCGCGCTCGGCCTTTTTTTTTTTTTTTTTTTGGGACAGATTCTCTCATTCTTGTCTCCCAGGCTGGAGTGCAGCATTGCGATCTCTGCTCACTGCAGCCTCCACCTCGCAGGCCCAAGCGATTCTCCAGCCTCAGTCTCCAGAGTAGCCGGGATTACATGGCGTACGCCACCACGTCTGGCTATTTTTTTTTTTTTTTTTTTGGTAGGGACGGGGTCCACCATGTTGGCCAGGCTGATCTTAAACTGCTGACCTCAACTGATCCGCCCACCTCGGCCTCCCAAAGTGCTGGGATTATAGGCATGAGCCACCGGGCCTGGCCCCAATTTTTATTAGACAGGTAGAAAGAAGGTTCTGGGAGGGATATCCCCAGAAAAAAGGTAAAACTGATGAACACTTATTTGAATATCCTGGGAGGAGGTTTGTTTCCAGTGATCCATAGAAAATCAAACACTTTTAAAACAGGAGTTGCTATTAATTTCAGGAAAAACAACATTTTACATGAAAGCAATCCTACTATACCAAGTGACTTAATGTGGAACTGTTTATATAGATATATAATAATGTACACCGCCATTTTTATTTAATCCAAATGGTAAAACTTTGAGAGGATGGGAGAGGGTAGAGGTGTATATGTGTGTGGGTGCTGCTAAAGTCAATTGTAGCTCATACTTGAGACTGACAAATCAAGTAAGAGGAGGAGTATGTTATTTACATATAACATTCTTCTTCTTCTTTTTTTTTTTTGTGAGACGGAGTCTCGCTCTGTCACCCAGGCTGGAGTGCAGTGGCCGGATCTCAGCTCACTGCAAGCTCCGCCTCCCGGGTTCACGCCATTCTCCTGCCTCAGCCTCCCGAGTAGCTGGGACTACAGGCGCCCACCACCTCGCCCAGCTAGTTTTGTGTATTTTTAGTAGAGACGGGGTTTCACCGTGTTAGCCAGGATGGTCTCGATCTCCTGACCTCGTGATCCGCCTGCCTCGGCCTCCCAAAGTGCTGGGATTACAGGCCTGAGCCACTGCGCCCGGCCTCTTTTCTTTTTTAAAGAAAGAACTAGCAGAGTTGAAATTGCCTCTAAAGAATTAGTCAGGGTATAATTAATTAGAGCAGGAGAACGAAGTTTTTGTTGTAAGTCTTGAAGAACCTTATGACTTTTTAAACAATGTACAACTTCGTTAGAAAAATTAAAAAATTCTTAAAGCCTGCAAAATTGAGAATGCATTATGATCTGGGCAAATTTAATGAAAATGCTAACTACCACAGACATATCCTGGTAGAAACATCAATATGGCGGGGTGGGAAGATGGAGAATCACACTGGTTTTGGACTTACAGTTAACTCTAAACGCCTGAAGGCACCAGAACTTTGTTTTGTTGGCATTTCTGTTTTATTGTTACTGGTTTTTTTTTTTTTTTTTTTTTTTTTTTTTTTTTTTTTTTAACAGGGTCTCATTCTGTCACCCAAGCTGGAGTACTGTGGCTTACTGCAATCTCCACCTCCCAGGTTGGAGCGAGTCCCAGCCTCCCTAGTAGCTGAGATAACAGGTGCACACCACCACACCCAGCTACTTTTTTTTGTATTTTTAGTAGAGATGGGGTTTCACCATATTGGCCAGGCTGGTCTTGAACTCCTGGCCTCAAGTGATCCACCTGCCTCAGCCTCCCAAAGTGCTGGGATTACAAGCGTGAGTCACCGCGCCTGGCTGCTAGTGGCATTTAAATTTTTCAGATGTTTATTGATCATTTGTGTAATAGTTGAGATTGTAATTTTAAAAAATTGCAGAGGGGGAAAGAGTTGCTAGTTTAAAGAACAAGCAGCTTCTTCTGCCCTCTAATGGCATAATTCATCCTTGGTTCAGAAAAATCATGCCTAACTTTAGTTTCAGAGATGAAGAACCTACGATGCAGAACAGAAAAGAAGGGACGATGGTGTGCACAGGAAGATGAGAGGATGTGATGTATTCTCAGAAAATAGGCAGAAATGTCACAAAATGTATAAAGATCGAGACTCTACCATAACGAGAAGTGCTGAAGAGAAAAATCAGCACCAGGAAGAGACATCAGAAAATTAAAAAGAAGCAAACCAGGATAAACCAGATCTCATATAACCATAATCAAAAATATCGGGGAAGCTCCTGGGCTTCCAGTTGAACTGGCCAGTTGAAATAATAAACTCCTAACCTATCAAAAAATGGTCATCCAGGAATTTAATATGATAGGTCAAAACACACAATTATCAACATTTTATTTAGGTACCAAAATTTATATAAAAGAATATTTTAAATCCTAAATATATAAAATTTTGGATAAGCAATATTTAATCTGGAATTTTAAGATGTGATTTTTTTTTCTCCAAGTGGTTAACCAGTTCACTCAAAGCTTATTGAAAAACCTATCCTTTTTCACATTTACTTATGCTGAAACTGTTATTGTATTTGGGCCAGTTTATTGTGTTTTATTCAATTCCACTGACTTGTCTGCCTCTTCTGGCACCAGTGCCATAATGCTTTGAAAATGGTGTATTTTTCCCCCTTCAGCCCCCATAATAGCCAGGGGAATGAGGGCTGTGTGGTCCGGCCTCCTTCCTGGCAACAAGACCAGCTATAACAAATCTGTCTCTGGACAGAATCTTTCTCCATCCCCATCAACATGGTAGCCTACGCTTCAGGTGTCCTTTGTGCAATTTTCATCATATTCAAAGTGACTTCAAAGGAAATCATCTTCATTTGCTCCATGGCCCATCCCTGTTTCTTGAGATGATGGTGTATTCCTAATACCCAAGATCTTCTATTCAAGCTTCCCAAGAGGCCATCTGCCTTCTCAAGGAGAGAACGGTCAGTTGTCTTTATTTCACCTTCTCTCCATTAACAACAAAAAACTTTTAAGATGTGGTGCTATGGCAGAAATGTCATATTTTTAGCTATGTCTGCCCCTTCTGTCTTTTCCTGGGTTTCTAGCACTAATACGGTTTTCCCTGGCTTCATTTTTCCTATTTGTTTTTATTGGTTTTAGTTTTCAGGATACAAAAAGAATCAGTCTACCAGCTTTCTATATCATTAAGCTAGGTAAAAACGTATTTTAACAATTATCAAAATTTTGTTAATGGCCCAGGTGTGGTGGCTTATCCCTGTAACCTCAGCACTTTGGGAGGCCCAGGCAGGACGATTTCTTGAGGCCAAGAGTTTGAGACCAGCCTGGGCAACACAGCAAGACCTATCTCTATAATTGTTTTTTTTTTTTTTTTTTTTTTTTTTTTTTTTTTTTTTTTTAAATTAGCCAGGCATGGTGGCACACACCAGTACTCTCAGCTACTCATAAGGCTAAGGCGGGAAGATTGCTTGAGTCCAGGAGGTTGGGGAAGCAGTGAGCTATGATTGTGCCACAGCACTCCAGCCTGGGCAAGAGAGAGACTGTCTCTAAACAAAAACAAAAACAAACCCCTCAATCCCCCCAAAATTTATTAAGCTTCCAGTTGTTTCTACCAAAAAATGGTATTTTAAATTCTAAATGTATGTCCATTCTCATATTAAAATCTTACCACAAAAGACTTTAAAAATAAAAACCTAAATTGAAAACATTCACACTGGCCAAACCAACTTCATAGTAAATTACAAAACAGCCACATTTCAAGCAAAGTGGAAAAGCAAGATTCATGCTGGTGTTGGCTTTAATATGAGACCACTGTTCACTCTTCATTAAGTTTAATAAAAGGTAAAGTGCATAAAGGAATTAGCAATAGTTATTTTTACAAAGTCCTTTTAACATGATCCTAAAAATAATCTCAAAGGCTTTTATCAAAGAGGAGCCTTGATAAGCTGTTTATACTTTAGATCCATTACTGAAAGAATTTGCCTGAAATCTTTGAATATTCCTATTAACTCTATTTCTTTCAGATCCGTATGCTGAAGTTATTCACATACAGCAGCTCCATAGTACACTTTCTCAAGGATTTAAGTAGGTGACTTTAAGTCTGTTCTTTCTTGACCATTCCAATTCTCAAAATTAAAAAGGTTTGTGGAAAAATTTAATGTCAAAGGATGTGTTTATGATATAAAGAAAATGCAGGGTATACACTTGCTCTCTATATTTTATATATACACGCATATATATACGTATATATATACATACATACTATATATAGGAAGCTTTTTCTAGTTAAAAATAAGACAACTGCTGAAGCTAAAGTAAATGAGCAGTGGTATAAAAAGTCTCAGAAAGGACAGAGGTTTTGGTTCTATGTCTAGCTTTATACAGTAAGAACAGCATTCATTAAAGGTGCTGAAAGACAGGGAAAGTGGACAAGTACACAGAAACACTTGCGCAGACGGGGATGAATAAACTATTAAGTTTATTAAGTAGCTTTTTGCCCCTCTGAAATCCTGGCTTAAATATTTTGGAGCGGGTTTCTCTCCCTTCATTTGCCATGCTGACCCGGGCAAACGAGTGATTTTTAAGCTTCTGATTTTAACACTCTGGAGTATTCTTGGCACACAGAAACGCCTAGGTCCTTGAAGGATACTACTTTTCAAACCTGTAGGCGGCCAAAAATTAATCCCTCCCTTGAGAAACGGACACATCACCGGCTGTCTGTGAAGTCTGCTCTTATTACTAGCTTCTACACATATGTCATATGTCTTTAGGCCAGTGTGTGGGTAAGAATTAATTTGCTTGGTAAAACATAATCTCAAAGTTTAAAACAAGGTAATTTCATTTTATTATTTCAAACATTTATTACTATGTACAAGGCATGTTTTGGCTTCCGGAATCTAAACTAGACTTTCTTTTTGTGGAAGTCATGCTCAGTCCGGTGAGGGAGATAACCAAACACGGCCCACAGAAAACAATTTGGAAGGTGTTACTACAGCATATGCAGGGATGCTACCGCACCTTAGGCATGTATGGGGGCTGGTGGGCACTGTGAGGGAATAATTCCAAAACAGCAACCTAACTCTTGAACAATGAGTAGGAAATTATGAAACAGGCAAAAGAGGAAGGAAATTCCAGCTGGATCAAACAGCTGAGTGCAAAAGATAGGGAGACATGATATGGTTCTGGGGATTGGCAAGAGGTGGAGTCTTACTTGCTGGTTTACTCTTCCACATGGTAGGGGCGAGTTGGATTAGTTAGGAGCTGGCTTGAATATCTAAGGCTGGACTGAGCCTTCACTGGCAGTGGACTTTCTTGCTTAACGTAACACAAGACATCAAGAGCCACTGGAATTTTTAAGGATTAAATGAACTCCAAGCACCCGGCACAGTGCCTTGCAAATAAGTTACTTCTTAAAGTAAGTTATTAACAAAACTTTCGTTTTGTTAAGCAGTGTTCAGCATCTTAATCCAGGTTTGAAGGTTAGCTGTTTGGGTGCAGCAAGATGGGCAAGGAGCAGCAGGTTATGGGGATGTTAGTGTGTGGCTGAAACAACAGGGCACAGGATACTAGGGAAGGGAAAGAGTAAAAAGAAGAGAGACTGGGGAATGACTTGAAACTTCAGCCCCAAATAAGACCAACATTGGAGCTTAACTACAGTGTTTCTCCAAGACAGGAATTGCCACAGGTGCTGAGTAACTAGAACTGTCATAGGAGTGACTGCAGTTAAAGAAAAGGTCAGTTTAAAGAACAATGAGCTTAGATAATGAAACTGACCTCAGATGATACAATGTATGACAGTTCTAGGTGCCAGATCCTATGAACGTGAGAGATCTAATCCAGATTTTTGGTCCAGAATCGCAAGAACTGACAGTAAATCTAGTTGGATTATTTTAAAGTAGAAATGGCAGTGTGTGTTGTGTGTGGGGTGGGGTAGAGTTGGAATGGTTAGGCCAGATATCCCATCCCGAGCAATAGGGGTGTCTGGGAGTAAACAAATGTAATCTAAGCATCACAACAAAAGCAGGGCCCATTAGAAGAAATTTAACTTGGTTCAGAGGTAGCATTTCCCTAATTCAGTTCTGAACAGCTTTCATGATCTTTACAGTACTTGCCTGTCATCTATACAACATTCTAAAATTTTGAGATGGAGTCTCTCTTTGTCACCCAGGCTGCAGTGCAGTGGCACGATCTTGGTTCACTGCAAGCTCCGCCTCCCAGGTTCACACCATTCTCCTGCCTCAGCCTCCCGAGTAGCTCAGACTACAGGTTCCTGCCACCAGGCCCGGCTAATTTTTTTTTTTTTTTTTTTTTTTGTATTTTTAGTAGAGACGGGGTTTCACCATGTTAGCCAGGATGGTCTCAATCTCCTGACCTCGTGATCTGCCCGCCTCAGCCTCCCAAAGTGCTGGGATTACAGGCATGAGCCACCGCGCCTGGCCAACATTATAAAATTTTAAAGTTACTTAATATTTTTAAAGCATTGCACTTAAAAAACATTAAAAAAAAAGTATGTCTGTATACCGCTTAAAATCAATGATCGGCTGGGCACGGTGGCTCACACCTGTAATGCCAGCACTTTGGGAGGCCAAGGCAGGCAGATCACCCGAGGTCAGGAGTTCAAGACAAGCCTGGCCAACATGGTGAGGCTGTCTCTAATAAAAATATAAAAACCAGCCGGGTGTGGTGGCGGGCACCTGTAATCCCAGCTACTCGGGAGGCTGAGGCAGGAAAATCCACTTGAACCCAGGAGACGGAGGTTGCAATGAGCTGAGATCATGCCACTGCACTCCAGCCTGGGTGACAGTGTGAGACTCTGTCTCAAGTAAGAAGAAAAAAAAAAAAATTATCTCATTCCCTACTTATACCACTGTTTCTAAAGTACCATTCCCACTCTCCCTCATTCCCCAAATCCTTTCAGTACATTTTCACTGTCCCCAGGTACACTTCCCAAACCACAGCAATAAAGGAAACTCATCATAAGTAATTACCACTTGCTTGTCAACTGGGCAGACTGGTAGGCCACAAGCACTCACGGGTTTAGCTACATTCTACTTTATCAAGGAATTTAATACTCACTTACTAGGGTTTCCAGAAAAATACGTGGCCGTAAACGAGTCACAATTCTGCATCTCTAATATTCAAATCCAAACCATTTTGAAAGTTCAAACTTCTAATTTCTATGTAATTCAAGATGCTCCTAATTTTATTTAACCACATCTCCAATTAATCCTGATTCATTTCTGGCCTCTACCACCTGCCCACCTATGAAGTGTTATCTTCAATGTTTAATTTAGAATTTTGTATATTCAGTTTAACTTGTATTAAAAACTAAGAATTTTAAAACAGGGAAATGGAGACACACATACAATCTCCGTCTGTGGGTTAACTATATAAATATGGCACTACTTTCTGTAAATAATGCAAATACTCAACATTTGAAAAGTTTACTGAAAACTTTTATTGTAATCAAAAAGTGACATAACGGGGTTGTAATGAATTCAGCAAATCATTCTGCTGATATTTTAGAACTTATATCAGCTTTTGCCAGGCAATTAAAAAAATTCAAATGTGAAAATTTCACATTACAGTAAACTCCACCCCAACTAATTAATGGTGGTTAAAAATAATAGGCCCTAGCAAAACCTCTCATGTTACATGGTCACAACTCACAATTCTGTACAAAAGTTCGTGTTATAAAGCTCTGATGTAAAAATCAAATAATCAAGCAGCAATATTTTAAGTGCAGCACAGGGTCTTCCATGTCATTATTTACAAGGCTTGAATCTCTTTACATTATAACAAAATTTAATACAGATGACTTAGTAATTAAGTCAATTTCTAAGATCTGTCCTTTTACACAGTGACAGATTTCACTTTTTGGTCATCTTTCTCCTTCTCCTTTTCTTTATCTTTGTTCTTCTTTGACTTCTTTTTCTTGTGTTTGTGTTTTTGGCTTTTTTCCAATTCCACTTCAGTGCCTGCATGTTTCTTATGCTTCTTATGCTTTTTATGTTTCTTGTGTTTTTTCTTTTCCTTCTTTTTCTTCTTCTTCTTGCTGTCCTGACTTTCCGCTGAGCTAGCACTGCTACTGTGGCTTCGGGTCTGGCTTCCAGAAGGACTGTGGCTTCTGCTGGGGCTGACGCTGGGGCTGCTGTGGCTCTGGTTCCTGCTTATGCCCACCTGGACGACTGCTGCTGTGTCCAGGTTCTCTTTTGCTTTCTCCACTATTTTATCTTTCAGGTCCTTAGAAATGTTTCCTGAAGTTTCCTCTTCTTTTACAGAAATATTACTTTCACTGTCACTTTCATTATAGTCCGGTTCAAAAGCAGCTTCATCAGTTTCTCTAGTTAAGTCAGAGGAAAGTCTGGAGGAATGACTTAACTGGGGTTTAGGCTTGACAGTATTCTTGTCAGTTTGCCCAGTAATTTGCTCTTTTTCAATCTGTGTCTCTGGTGGGTTAAGTATATAAAGTAGTTTATTGCCACTTGACTCTTTATTGTTCCTTGCTTCTAATACATGCTTCTCACGATCCTTACAAGGATTTTTATCTACAGATTTTGTCTCTTCATTTGGGCGTTTAGTATCATAAGTGGCTTTGTGATCATGAGGTTTTCTGTCTCTTGAGGGACTAGAATTACTTTTTTTGGAATCTCCTATTCCTTTTTTAGGCAAATCTCTCTCTTCCCTTGGCTTATTTTTCTGTCCAGATGCAGAATCTTTATTCCGAGAAGGAGAGTCTTTTCTTCTTGTTAATTCATTCTTTTCATCTCTACGTTTGGAACTTGAATACTCTCTGGTGTCATAGTCAGTTTTTTTGTCTCTATTGGGAGTGAAGTCTTTATTTGAGGAAGCACGAGTGGAATCATGTTTATCTGAAGTTCTAGCCTCTTTGGAAGATTGAGACAGACTTTTAAAATTTCCCTGTTCATTCAGACGGTCCAAATTACTCTCTTTCTCTGGCTGAGTGTTGTTCTTCCTCTTTTCAGCGTTTTCCTTTTCCAACACTGAATAATCTCGATCTTTGGTTTTCCCTTTTTCACTAGATGCAGAGTTTTTTGAACTTTTAACCTCGTGTTGTATGATTTCATGGCTCACGTCCTTGGTGAATTTCTGAATTTTCTCTGATGGCTCACTTTCTTTCTCAGGATACTTGACTATATTTGATGGCTTGGTACTAACATTTTTTATAACACTAGCGGGTTTTCCTACACTTGATATAGGCTGTGTGGATTTAACATCTTCTTCTTCAGATTCAAAGTCATCTTTATCCCATTTGGATTGAGGAACCTGAATCATAATGATAACATCTTCAGCTGGTGCTGTATTGTCATTATTATATTCTTCCATCGTTTTAATCACAGTTCGCTTTGTATCTGTTTTTTCTTCAGATTTCCGCACAGGACTGCCTCCAGTTGAGCTCGTACTAAAAAGAATAACAATATTTTTAATTAATGATTTATTAATTATAAAACATTGATAAATATAAAAATCCTAACTTAAACACAAATGTCCTTTTAACTTAAAAAAAAAAAAAAAAAAACTTATTCTGCCCTAAGGAAGACACACAATTTAAGATTATGATTGTATAAACACAAATGTGGCTCACCCTCAAAATCTACTTATAACCTTGTCTTTAGCAATTCCTTTCTTCAAAGACAACAAAAGACTAAATAAAACCAGCCTACTTCCCTAGATCAGCACATTCATAATTAATATAGAAAGCACAAGCATGGGTAAAACTGAAGAAAATCCTTCCCCCAAAAAACTTCCACACCCACCCCCTACATTCTGATACCTGGTATAATCCACTAGAGTTGAGCTGGATCCTTCAGTTCCAGTCACTTTTCGTCTGACCTTTGCTTTGACTTTTTCTTGTTTAACTTTGCTAGATGTTGACTCCAACTTTTCACAGGGTTCTTTTGTGTTAGATATATTTTCTGTACTTCCAATTTTCTTCCCAGTTTCTCTGTTGAGTTTGATTTTTTTGGCTGGAGCAGTTGAAGAAATTTTGTCCTTTTCAGGGGTCCTATCCATTTTTTCAATATCAGGTTCCATTTTGCGCTTTGGTGATGGTTTCACTATTTCAGTCACTTCCAGTTTCGAGATTTTCATTGAAGAAGACTCAAAATCCTTATCTACACCTTTTTCCTCAGTTTTTCTTTTTCTTTTTTCTCCCTTATTATCAAGTGGTTTGTTTTTCTCATTAGGCTTCTTGGCCTTTTCTTCCTTAGTTGTTAGCTTTTCTGATTTGACATCTTTGGAATAGTCCTTCTTCACTTTTTCCTCTTTGACTGGTTTTGTTTCTTGGTGTTCTTTTGCTGATTTAGAGTGAGCTTTTCTGGGCGTTCCAGTGATTTTTTCATCCTTCTGAGAGGAAGATGATGATTTAGCATTGTCAGTCTTTGGAGTCTCCTCTTTGGCTTTTTTAAGTGGAGGTTCAGATCGAGGAGATTTCTCACGTTCTCCATCTACTTTTTCTTGGGGTCCTTTAGCAGGTTTTACAATATTTTCTTTTTTGGACACAGCAGATCCATCATTCTTCCGTTTGGTTTTATCACCCTTTGTTTTTGGTTTATCCCTTTCTCTCTTGTCTTTTTCAGACACTGATTTAAAAGTGATGGATTCTGCATCCATTGGTTCATCTCTAACAGGTGTGGCATCATCTCTACTTGGGAGAACAAACAATGAGTCTGTTTTATTTTCTTCAACACCTGTAGGTTCTCTTGATTTCCTAGAAGTCTCTAATAACTCTGGGTTCAGAAAACCCTCACCTTCTTCCCCTTTTCTTCTTTTTCTGTGTTTCTTATGCTTATTTCCTTTACCATCTCCTGGAGCGTTTTCACTCTCCTTCTCTTTTGACTTTGTATTATCCTTCTGATTGTGTCCATCTCTTGCTGAAAGCTTTTCTGGATAGTTGCTACCTATGTTTCGACTTCTATGACTTTGCCCACCAACATAATCTTCTCTGCGGCCTCTTGTGAAGGGAGAATTCCTGATGTTAAGTGGTAAAAATCTCTCTGGAGAAAAGTTCTCTCTATTTGCTGAGGGTCTAGGCTGTGCTCCAGCAGCAAAACCTTTATAATATTTTTCATACCACTCTCTGTATTTTCTCTCCCATTCTCGATAGCGTTCTTTTTCAAATGGGTCTCTAAAGTCAACACTCCTCCCATAATAGGCTTTCATGTCATATGGTGGTGGAACTTCTCTGTATCTATTAAAATATTCACGTTCCGTTTCCCCTTGAGGCACGTTACGTTTATTAGGAGACTGTCCCCTAAACGCTTGAGGAGATCTTGATCGTGAATGATAGCGTCTATAAGGGGGTGACCTTGACCTAGATCGATGATATCCATGAGATCTAGACCGTGAACGGTAATTGCGGCTCTTGCCTCTGCCTCTTCTGGGGTATGGAGGTGACCGTGAATAGGAACGAGAATGTGAGCGGCTGAATGATCGAGAATAAGAGCGTGAACGTGTTGAACCAGATCTTGATTTAGAATAAGTATATGAACTTCTTGAATACGAAGAACCACTATAGGGAGATTTAGACCTAAAAACAAAACAAAACAATAGTTGATAGTTGAGAAATACATACAAAATAAAACACAGACTCTCAGATTCTAGCATTCTTTCCTCACGGTTTCATCTGTCTTTATATCAAATTTCATCTTAGATGATTAAAGAGGTATAGTGACCTCTACTGGAATGGAATAAAGTACACAAATCAGAGCAATCACTTGTTACAAAACAAAAGTGAAGTCTTAACAATTAGAGTGAAGTGCATTAATGTACCGTGAGTTATATGAGCTAACTAACATTAAACAAAATGTCTATTAATTTTAAATTTCACTTCCTATCTGAATATTGAAGTAGGAGTCTGTTTTTTGTCCTATACTGGCCAACAGCCTAGTTTAAAAGAAACATTTCAAGTGTAAGGATAAAAAATAAAGTCTTTTAAACAAACTTCCAGGGAATTTTTATAATTCACTTTTTCTATCAATAAAGCAATTCGTGTTCTATTACTACTTCATAATTACACAGGTTAATGTTCCAGCAAGAAGCTGTAGCCTTATGGTAAAAGGGTCCTGACAACTGTTCTTTGGCTATTCCCCTATTTCTTTCCTTCCAAAAACATTTCCCAATTATTTGATACTATAAATAACTTCAAGGGACAAGGGCAATTTAATCCCCACAACTGTTAGTTCTACACAATAGAATTTACACTGAGACATTATTTCAATGAACAGATATTGGGAAATAAGCTACATCTTCACTTCTACACACCTAGACCGAATCAGAAAAATTCGTAAGTGCAATGTTCTTTATATCCATAGCTAATCCCTGGATATTCAAAGTCCCATTTGCAATTCTGTTGTGAAGGCTTGCAAAACACTAACCTGGAAAATGAGCGCCTACGCTCCTTTTGAATCTTTTTGTATTCCATCAATTCCTTAGCAAAATCATTTGTAAACTCATCTAGCTTGGACTTTTTCTTTTCCCTAGTAAAATAAAGTTAAAGAGTGAAAGTTAACAAAAACCATTTAAGAAAACTAACAAGACAAATGTAATTAGATCATGAATGAAATGAATGAAATTGCCATTAGTTTTCCACTTTAAAACTATAAACTAGGAATCCCTGAGGAAGTTGCTTGTATGGCTTTGGTTTAAATTTTAGGTGAATTTCTCATACTAACTGGAAACACTGGAAAACGTTTCCAGACACCTATTTAATGTTATTATCAGAAAATGAAAAAAGTGTATAATAATTTCAAATTAGAATACATACTCTTCTTTTAGTCGTCGCTGCTCTCTATAGAATTCTTCCCTGGACAAAGGTGGTGCTTGTGTTGTTGGGATGGTATTTGAATGAGCTGTCTGCACTCCTGATGATACCCAAGGTGTTGATAAATTGGTAGGAGCTGGAGGAAACCCTGGAGGAGGGACACTATACCCAGCGGGTGGTGGCTGGCCAGGAGGAAACTGAGGAGAAAACTGTGGAGGAGGAACACCCGTAGGGAGAGGAAGTGTATGGGGAGGAGGCGGATACAAAGGAGGTGGTGGAACAGGTACAAAGACTGGAGTTGCTGGTAGTGACGGGCCTTGAGTCCTCTGTGATCTTTCGCTGTGGTGTCGCCCACGGTTTATACTTCTGGAGAAATAAATTCCAAGATATTACTTCTTCAAACTAAAGTCATCTGAGACAAGTAAGCTTATCTTTTCTATCCATAATTATTTTCAAACTTAAAAACAGTGGAATAGAACCAACTATTCAACTAGTATAGAAACAGTACAATTTATTTGTAAAAATAACTCTACAACATAACATAATTTTTAAGGCCATGTATTGACTGAGATGATGCAAGTTTATAGGACCTTCTCTACATGGAAATATTGTATTTAAAAGTTCTCTTTTATGAAGTTCAGATTGATTATCACTCCACTAATTACTACCTGTTACTTCCTAAACTGTCTTTTGAAGGAACTGACAGATTAATGCTGCTGTGACCTAGCTCTCCCCAAAAGTTTACTTATTTATTTTTGAGACACAGTCTCACTCTGTCGTCCAGGCTGGACTACAGTGGTGCAGTCTTGGCACACTGCAACCTCCACCTCCTGGGTTCAAGCGAATTCTCCTGCCTCAGCCTCACAAGTAGCTGGGACTACAGATGCCTGCCACCATGCCCAGCTAATTTTTGTATTTTTAGTAGAGACAGGGTTTCACCGAGTTGGGCAGGCTGGTCTCAAACTCCTGACCTCAGGTGATATGCCCAAAGTGCTGGGATTACAGGTGAGAGCCACCGCACCTGGCCCCAAAAGTTTAAATGAAGGAAAACCGCCTACTGTAACTTCTTTTTTGAGGGAGGAAGCGGGTGAAGATCATACAAAGCAGAATAAACTCTAGTTTTAACTTCTATAATTAACAATGAAAATATCAAGGCTTTCTCTCAAAGAGAAAGCATTCTCCTTTTTTTGGAGACAGACAGGGTCTCGCTCTGTCCCCCAGGCTAAAGTACACTGATGTGGTTATAGCTCACTGCAGCCTTGACCTCCTAAGCTCAAGTGATCCTCCTGCCTTAGCCTCCCAGGTAGCTGGGACCACAGGTGCATGCCACCATGTCTGGCTAATTTTTACTTTTTTTTTCTTGGTAGAGTCTTGCTATGTTAACCAGGCTAATTTTGAACTTCAAGCCTCAAGCAATCCTTCCCCATCAGCCTCCCACAGCTCTAAAATTACCAGCATGAGCCATTATGCCCGGCCAAAACTCTTTTTATAAAGTTTTGGAGACCCCTTTATCCTGGTGGTGATTATGAACTAGACTAGCAGTTCTCAACTTTTTGGCAGCAGGGAGCTGTTTTGTGGAAGACAATTTTTCCATGGACGGGGGAGAGGGGGGTTTCGGGATGAAACTGTTCCACCTTACAGGACCAGGCATTACATTCTCATAAGGAGCGTGCAACCCAGATCCTTCACATGCGCAGTTCACAACAGGGTTCCATGCTTCCATGAGAATCTTAATGCCACCACTGAACTGACAGGAGGTGGAGCTCAGGTGGTAATGCTTGCTCACCTGCTGTTCACCTCCTGCTGTGTTGCCCAGTTCCTAACAGGCCAAGGATGGGTAGTGGTCTGTGGCCCACGGTTGGGGACCCCTGACCTAGACAGTAAGATTCTTACTTCTCAGATTAATATTGCTTGTACCTGCCCACCAGGGCAGAGGCCTCTAACAATCTTCTGTCTCTTCTTTTGGAAAAGAGAGGGTGGGAGATGATTGGGACAGTGGAGTATAGAAGAGAAATAAATGCAATTCTTGTTCACAGTTGGGAGCTGAGCTTGTCAGCTTTCATCTTAAATTGGTATCTTAAATATTGTCTGAGCCTTAATGACTTTCTTCTACTTCCAAGAGGGTAAATGCAAGCCAATATTCTGGGAGAAAGTAATCACTGGGAAGGAATATTAAAAATGTCTTAAAAACCATCATTTAAGGTACTATATATAATTTATTCTTTTCTAGCCCTCTTTAAAGACAACTACCCAAGACTTAAGAGGGATAAGCACAATACAAACAAATGACCCCCTTCCCTCCTGCCACTGCTGTGCTTTTATTTCTTTGGTATTATATTTTCCTTTGGTGACACATACACACACACACACACACACACACATATATATATATATATAAAATAAGATGATTATTTTCCAAGATTTTTAGTATGCCTACCTGTAGCAGCTCCTCTCCCCTCTTCTAATTTGTTGTGGTGGAGAAACCAGATAGCCGAGTTTGTTGGAACTGTGTGGGAGAAAAAAAAAAAAGGCTCAAGTATTTCTCCATGGGTATAATACATGACCTTTCCATGCATAGATGTTAAGACACCAATTTTAACTGCTCTGAAAACTTTTTCCTACTCCCCAATTCTTAAATTTGTTTCGGATAGAGTTGAATAAATATTATATTTACTTAAAACTAACTTTCCTCCACCAATTAACTGTATCATAACAATAACTAGACCTCAAAAGAGATCACTTTATGTAATATTATATTTTAATTAGCATTCTATAAATTACTCTGTGAACTTATTGTTATATAGAAGGAAAAGAGCCCTTTTGTCTGCTGGGCACAATGAAGTCATTTTACATGTTAAGGTAGGTAGTGTCATTCCAAACCCAAACGAGGAAATGGATGTTAGGGAGTAAAACCACATGACCACTGTCATGCAGCTAGGAAACGAAGGAGATGGGATTCAAATCCAAGTCTACCTGTTTCTAAATCCTATGCTCCTTCTACTGATTTATCCTACTAGTAACTCATACTTTTAAGAATATATCAGTTTTCAATTGGATTATATAAACAGAAATAATTATATAAATAAAAATACATTAAGTAAGTCTGCTGATTTTCAATGCCATAAAACATCCCACAGAGAAAATCAAAGTTCTTTGTATTTTAGGGTGGAAAAAACATATCCTGTAGAATAAAAGACTTCATTTCAGACAAAAAATTTTTGTTTGGTAGATGTTAATCTTATTATGTATGTACTCAAATCAAACTTTGATCAGCCAATCTAAGGACAGAAAAAGTTAAACCTACTAGGAAAATAACTGACACCATATTTAAAATAACTTTTCAAGTAATCTTATCTACTCATTAACTGAAGTCCTGTCAAGATCCCCATTTGTTGGACATGAAAGTAGAAAAAAACTTTAAAAATTCTGTAGTTTAGAAAAGATTTACTCATTTTAAAAAAAAACCCTCATATAAGCTTGATTTTTGACATTTTACAAAAAAAAAGTTAATCTGGCACATGAAAGTTTACAATAAAGAGCAGCGACCGGCTGCCTAGTTTGGACCTTCCATCATCTAGTTTGCAGGCAATCATCAGAAGATTATTGTATACATCTACTCACTGTTCCCAGCCTGGTCGACCACCACCTGGACGAGCAGTATTTATTCTTACTGGACCTAGAAGCAAAAAAATAAAAACAGTAGGTAAATATAAAATTGCACATTAAATCAAGCTAAAATTATTTTTTAAAGGGAAAAAAGTCTAAACCAAAGTCATTTTACTCACCAGTTGTGGGGATCAACTGTCCGTGCAATAAGGACTGTCCAAGCAAAGATGGGGTTCCAAGAACAGGCACCTGGTAACCCTTTAGAAACAACCACAAATAAACAGAAATAGTTAAAAAAAAAAAAAAAAAAAAGGTAAAAACAAAACCAGAACAACAAAACCCTATTGTAAAAAAATCCCAAATTAAAGCATCAGTAAAATTTACCTTCTCTTCCATAAGAGCGGTAATTGCAATTGAGGAGGTTCCCTTTGAGTGCTCTGATGAAAGAGCTGCAGCTGGCAATATTTTATTATCAGAATCCCTTAAAAAATATAAATTATAATACATTAAAAATCATCAGAAATGGACAATTAAGAGTAAAAAATTTGCTGCTGTTTACCCATCACCTGCAGTAAGATCAGTTACGTGAAAGATGATGAATACTTTTGAGAAACATGACAGAAGGCTGAAACTTTGAAGAGTTCTCTATATCTAAGTGGAAAAGTAAAATGAAGGACTCTCAAGAAGATATGATACTTATGACAGAAATCAGTTGCAAGAAAAGTAAAACTTAAAGAAAATCAAAGTGTGGCCTATGAAGACAAAAATCCCCCTAGGATTAGGAGTTAAGTTTTAGCTCTAGCTCTACCACTAAACTGAAAGGATAATCTTGGGCCAGCCATAGAACTCTCTGGGCCTATTCCCCTATCAACCAGATACATTTCACCAGATCAGTGGAATTTCTTAAATGTAAATGTAAAGGTTTCATCCTAAAGATTTTGCTTCAATATGTCTGAAATGGGCCTCTGACACCTACTTTTTTTTTTTTTTTTTTTTTTTTAAGAATTTATGAGACATTACATGGACAAAAGTCTCATTTCTGAAGTGGCAGGCTATGAGTTTTCACTATTATCCTACATCGTAACGATGCTCCATAACAATCACTATTTCTGACTTCTCTATCTATCCAAATTGTTCTTACTCAAAACTACTCCTATCCAAAACTATCATTATGACCACGAGTGAATTCTCCCACCTCTGTTAAGTTCAGAGCTGTTATGGTATATGGAACATTCAACGTTTAACAGGAGCTGGTTGCAACCTCCTGTAGTATTTGACCTCGGGATGCTTAATCCTCATTTGCCAAATGAATCTCCTTTGTTTTCCTCTTCCCCCAATAAGACTAAGTCATTTCTTACAAGTCATCCCACATTACTAAGCACAGTGGTCCACTAAGAAAGCTGTTAAAGTGATACTAAACAACAAAACACTACATCATTGACCTCATTTGGTTTCTAACAGTGAAAAATACATAGGCTTACCGAAAAGGTCCATCTGATTTTTCTGAATGAACTGATATTGATACTGTTGCAGTTATATCAGGTACAGGAGCTGGAGCAGAAGATGGATTTCCAGACACAGGAGGGGCCAAGGAAGACTGATTAGAAGTTAATGAAGATATAGAGGGAGTTGGGTGAGTTGATGAAGATGTCACTGGAATCATAAGAGGATCTTGTTGTCTTGATATTGGAGATCTCATCAGAGGCTGTAGGTTCCTCTGAATCAGTGGTCTTGGAGGTGGTATTGGGGGCGGTGGAGGAGGTAACTGTTTTCGTAGTCTTTTTGTATAACCAGTTTCATTTTTGAAGTTATTAACAGCCTACAGATACCAAGCATAATAATGCAGAAAAATGTTATGCAGTATTCACTGAAGTATAGTTAAATCAGTTAAAGAGTAAAAAGAATTTTTTCATAAAATGGATACAAAGATTTACCTGTCGTAAAAATTTATTGGCAATTAAAGCATCAGGAGAAACATCATTTTGATGACACGTTGGACATGTATGCTCATCTGATTCCAGGAGTGCTGTTCTTATACCTATGTATAAGATTTCAAATATTAATAAAAGCATAGTAGGACCTCAGTGTTTACGAAATGAATTAAAACTGAACATTTGTTCAGTTACATTACTGTTTTCCAAGCACGTTGTGCTAATCATTTCTTAGATTAAGAAACTTAAGTAAAATCTCCCATCTTAAGTACCCCTCTGCTCTTTTCTATATGACCTATGCTACTCTAAAAAGAGAAGTCATAGCTGGGTGTACTGGCATGTGCCTGTAATCCCAGCTCCTGGAGAGGCTGAGACAGGAGACTCACTTGAGCCCAAAAATTCAAGGTCAGCCTGGGGCAAAATAGAAAGGATCCCCCACCTCATCTTTTTTTTTTTTTTTAAAGGACACATTTAAACAAACGTCTGAATTGAGAGCAAAAGCACTCTTTCTTGAAGACTATTCTTTGTTTAGCTAGTAATTGGAATATTGCAGAAAACAAAAGAGAAGTATGAGATAGTCTAGAAAGACAAAAATTTTACATGGCTAACTTGGGGTTTTTATTCTAGCCAGGAAATGAGAGACCTACAACACAGTACACAGCAGCAACACTAAATTACAGATACGAAGATTATGCTTCAATGTAGTAAAACTCCAGTAATATCAAGTGGTTTGTTAAATCTTAAGATATACTCTGAAACAAGTCTTTAGCAACCTCTTCTTGATTTTGGTCTTCACTGAAGAGGTCAAAAAATAAAGATTTACAGGTATCCAAACCAGGACCCTCTGAAGATAAAATCTGTAGATGCTCAAGTCCCTCAACTGCCCCAAAGGCATAGTATTTGCATGTAACTACTATGTACATCCTCCTTGTATACTTTAAATATTCTAGATTGCTTGTAATACCTGCTGCAATATAAATACTATGTAAATAATTGTTAATACTCTTATTTTAAAATCTGTATTAGTCTTTACTATTGTATTATTTTTTACTGTTTCCTTCCCCCCAAATATTTATGATCTGTGGTTGGCTGAATCTGCAGACGCAGAACCATGTGTACGAGGACTATATATTTCAAAACTACCTTCAAAAATGAAAAAGGTCAGAGCAGGCTTGAGCAAATTTTCAGGTTAACACTGATTTCTTCTGTGTAAGAAGGCACAAACTTAGGATAAGAGGCAGGAAAAAACTAAGTGCTAATATAAGTGATTTAAAAAGTCACAACTGCATGGTAAATGCCGGGTAATAAATATGTCTACAGACGCCGGGCGGTGGCTCACACCTGTAATCCCAGCACTTTTGGGAGGCCGAGGCGGGTGGCTCACGAGGTCAGGAGATCGAGACCATCCTGGCTAACATGGTGAAACCCCATCTCTACTAAAAATACAAAAAATTAGCCAGGTGTGGTGGCGGTCGCCTGTAGTCCCAGCTACTTGGGAGGCTGAGGCAGGAGAATGGCATGAACCTGGGAGGCAGACCTTGCAGTGAGCTGAGATCACGCCACTGCACTCCAACCTGGGAGACAGTGAGAAGCAGGTCTTAATACACTTAGAAATATTAGGATAAGCTATTCACAATCCAGGAAAAGGATTTAGATACCACTTAAAAACATTTCCAGAATTATCTAAGGCCCAAAAAGGTTTTAAAATTCTGGATACCACTTAAAACATATAGAAAACAAAGTCTGTATTAAGAAAAACACCTCAGTATAGTCACCCTGATGAAGGTAGAGAAGGTGTTCAATTCTAGTATTTAAAAGGACAAAGAGGTTATTGTTTAACAAAGATACAGCAACAAAAACAGACTTCTCACTACTAAATGCTCATTGATCAACACTTGTCATCAACATTATTAATTTTATTATTAAAATATATGAGGTTGGGAAGAGCCATTCCAAGTAAATACAAATATTCTGAAATACACATCTTCCAAGATTCAGCATTTCTTACATTCATCACAGTAACTGTTTCCACAGCAGGGAATCACAACAGCATCAGTCATAATATCCTTGCAGATGAGACACAACAATTCATCTGGGATAGGATCATCTTCTTCTGAGGAAGAAGATGGCTCCTCTGGCAAGAAGGGAGGTTTCTCTTTCTTCCCAATTGCATATGCTTCTCTGTAAAAGAAGGTTTTAGTGTTTTACCATTGTTAAGAAGGCAGAGTATTCATGCTACACGTTCTACTATTACATGATCGGAACACATAATTCAGCACAATGGTAAATTAGTTTAGACAAGCACCATATCTTCTAAAATAAGGGAGTAATTATGTACAACCTCACCCTAAACAAAGACACAAAAGTCTAAACAAGTATAACAAAAAGAAGCAAGGAAATGCTATAAAAACAATAAAAGGATCTTAGAACCCATAACTCTAAGAACTGAGGGCCAGAAATAAGGCAACATGTTCTGTGCCATAAACTTCTATTTAAGTGACAAAGACAAGACTTGAATTTAGACAACACCATAATCACAATTTTTCCTACTCTATCAAGTTTCTTGAAAAAAATAAAATTAAAATTAAAAATCCCAAAAAATCTCCCCTTCTCCACATCCCAAAAGTCCCTCAAACCTGTGAAGGTATTGGAGTAAATGCCACAAGATGGGAAATTAAAATTAGTACTGACATTATACAATTAAGGAAAGATAGTTCAAGGGAAATATTATGTCATTGCCAAACAAATAATTAATAAAATGAGATACCAAAACCCATGATCTACTTATTAGATACTTATTAGTATCTACTTACAAATAATTAATAAAATGAGATACCAAAACCCATGATCTACTTATTAGTATTAGTATTTTAAAAGAGGTTAATCAATTTATAGTCAATTAAGAAGCATTAGTGACTTAAATGATCAAAATATGTGTTACAAAATTGTAAAGTAACACCTCATTAGACATTCTAGGTCCAGTTTTTTGTAGAAATGCATTTTGCAGAAATGTTGGGCATTAAATATAGTATTAAAAAAATAAAAATAGCTATTCTCAGACTTGTCACCATTGCTTCTACACCCCCATCTTCTCTGTAATCAGGCAAATTTGCAAAACACAGGTATCCCTAGAGAAACCCTTTCTATTTCATTCAGGAACAGAGTGTGTTTATCTCAATGCTGAAAATGAAAGAATCTCGGCTGTACAGAGTAGGGTACCTTAGGTGTGTTATTTGTGTTGCAGTTGCTCCATAGACATCACCACGATTCCAGAAATAAGTATCAATTTGCTTATGCCCCATTGTTCCCAATTTGTGAAAGAGGAGTCTCCCACTGCCCAAAAGAGAGAAAAAAGAAAAAAAAAAAAAAGAAAAAAAAGAGGAGAACAGAGGATAGAAAAAGAAACAGAAGAAGAGTCTGAGTTGCTTATCAGTGGTGTTAGTGAAGAGGGTGAAAGTTTCATTTAAAATATTTGGATTCCCATCTTTCCCCAGTATTTGCTGTGTGTCTGGCACAATTGGGCATTTGTATTTCAGCATTCAAAAGCAATGAAGTTAATTATTAGTTAGGGTTTACAGGTGATATTAATTTTTCCGACACAAATTTTTATTTAAAAAGTTTACATAATAGAGATGAAGCGGTCTGCTCTTGTGTCTGTAAAAATCATCAATTTCAAGCTAAAGTTGTTTGGAAACACCTATGAAATGTCTCTGAATTAGAAACAGCATAACAACAAACTGTTCAATGATGAACCACAAAAACACAGGATGGTGACTGATAAAAAATAGATGGGGGTGAAGTTGAGGAAGTGAGCAGGGTTGGGAGTTAAGGAAAACATTCTTATCTGTGAACGAAAACACTATTTACTAAAGTACATATTCAAAAACACAAGATCTTTTCAATACCATTCTACAGCATAGCTATTTTCATCATCATCCCCACCTGCTCACTACACTACACTTCAACAATATTTATAGCATGAAGCCGAGGAAAACTGTTCTTATATATACACACACATATATATATATATTTTTTGTCACTGAGAACATGGAACACCTATTCTGTAAAATGATGCCCTGAGGATCCCCTAACTTCACAATCTCCTGGACAACCTGTTAAAAATGTAGAATCAGGGTCTTATTACATAACTTCCAAATCAAAATCGGGGGCAGGGCAACCAGGATCTTTTTTTTTTTTTTTTTTTTTTTTGCCCAAGGTCACTCTACCTGGCCAGTCTTTTAACATATTTTTTCAGGAGATTCTTATGCTCAACAAAGTTAGAAAACGACAGTCCAAAGAACACTCACTATTGTGTTGTATAGCATGTGAATTAACAACTGTTGAAGGTAATCCAAAAAGTAACTGACTACATTAATAAAAGCAGATAAAATGGGAAGTTATCTAGTTGAACCCTGACACTAAATTTTCATGTCTGTCCATTTCATTAAAAACTGGTTCATAATATAAATCTGAATAGACATTAAAAATGCGCATTAAGGGCCGGGCACGGTGGCTCACGCCTGTAATCCCAGCACTTTGGGAGGCTGAGGCGGGCGGATCACGAGGTCAGGCTAACGTGGTGAAACTCCTAACACATCCTGGCTAACACGGTGAAACTCCGCCGCTACTAAAAAAATACAAAAAATTAGCTGGGCGAGGTGGCGGGCGCCTGTAGTCCCAGCTACTCGGGAGGCTGAGGCAGGAGAATGGTGTGAACCTGGAGGTGGAGCTTGCAGTGAGTCAAGATAGCGCCACTGCACTTCAGCCTGGGGGACACAGCGAGATTTGGTCTCAAAAAAAAAAAAAAAAAAAAAAAAAAGGCATTAAGGTGTTTTATAGAGCTATAGTTTATCAGAACTAATGGTTTATAAAATAAACCTTACCTGAGAATCTTAAGACTCACATGGCATATCCAAACTTATTCAAGCTACTTCAGTATTTCATTTACGCCTGACACTTAAATTTGCCTCAACATCATGCAGAGCTTTTATTCTTAAGCCTCCTGTTTCTCAAAATGATTACAATCTGTTTTGTTCACTTAAAAATGCAAGTAGCATATATAATAAGAGTATGTGGGAGTATGTATGTGAATGAGGAAGAAAGCAGGGAATGACAGAAAAAGAAAAAATTAGAAGACTACAAGGGAAGTGGCACTCACTGATAACAAAAATCCCCAAATCCATTTTAAATTTGCTTTAAATGGAGCAGACTGCAGCCTCACAGAAATGCAAGGTGTAGAGACTAATGACCTTGGTATACAAAGTTCTCAAGGAATCCAAGTAGCCAAGTTACAAGCCCAAGATTAAAACACTATACCCTGGGACTGACTGGAGTCTCCAAAGGTCATACCTAATTTGCATACTTACGCATCTATAGTTGGTATTGCATATTTTCCAGTGTTGGTAAGCATTGCACCTTTCATATTAGGATCTTTCACTTCCATCATGAAACTTCTGGGGATTCCAGTGCTCTTTTTAATCCTAGGACCAGATTCAAAGTTTTTATCCTATTCAGAGGAAAAAGGAAGAGGAGGAAGAGAAAAAGCAGTTACCTTTATTTAATAAATTAGCTAATGTTATACAGTGCTTACTCTATTAGTTGTAGTGCTTTACATATGTGATCTCATTTAATCCTCGTAACTGCTATGTGAGGTAAGTACTATTTTATCTTCATTTTAGAGAAGAAAAAACAGGCTTATAGAGATCAAGTAACTTGCCTAAACTCACTCAGCTAAGTGGCAGAACCAAGATGTGAAGCCTGGCAAATTTGGCTCCAGAGACCATGCTCATTTGCCATTGTCTACAGAAGGCAGTATTAACCAAGAAAAATAAGATAGCTAAGAAACAATTCCAAAGGAAAAAAGGTAAGATATACCATAGTTTCTGCTTTGAACTTACCCCATTTGTTGGGCAATTCTTAATATAATGTCCAGGTTTACCACAACGGAAACACGTGTAAGATGGAGGTGGTGGACCTAGAGGTTTCTTCATGTAACTAAAAGGGGGAAAAAAAATTACATGTATACGAGGACTTCGCAAAAATAGTGCTTTTGATTGGGGGGGAAAACCCACCCCAAAAGTTCCTATTAGTATAAAATATTTAGGAAACTTACTTGATTGGGTCGTATTCATGGCCAGATTGCGACATCATTGCTTTAATTTTATCTTCTTCAGAAGCATTGGCTTCAGCCAGATTGGCAGTCTGTTTAACAGGTAATTATTTGACACACACATTAGAAACACATTTAAGACCACACAGCCAAAGACAACACCACTCATCCTGTAAAGAGCAGTATCTAACTAACCTTGCATAAAAACAGCTATTTACACGTAAAACCTGGAAGAGGCACTTGGGAATTCCTTAGGTAATTACATGATGTTTGGGTGTCCGCAAGGCTGAAGAAAGTCATTCTGGGGGCACTCAAACCTTAGACCCTGTTTGTACCTTACATTAAGACTTGCATACTAATTTTCTACAAGTTAAAGACTGATATTGTTAGAATAGAAACACTTGATGTTTTAAAAATAATTCAAGTGTCAGAGCATTAAGACTATAATTTATACTTACAATGTGGAGGTAGGGATGGGGGTAGAATGACTGAACATATTATGCAGCAGGTATTAGAAGAAGGCTCTTTAGGTAGTGATGTTAGTTTCAAATCAAGTGCAAAAGATGTGCATTGAGCATTATAATTTTAAATTAAACTCTTCAGGTAAGTTTTATGAATTTCATCTTTGAGGTATGATATACAAGGTCTAGATATAAGCAGGGTCTAAGGGAGTGATTTCTAGTAAGTTGAATCTTCAGGCATTTAGCACTCATATCAGCCATTCATTGGGGGTTGTCTTTACATTCATCCACAAAACAAGCAACCAGTTTTAACATTTTATTGTAATTTTATATACAAAGAATGCTTAACATTAACAGAGCTTAGAACAGCAGCAACATTTACAGAAAACTGGATTACAGATGTTTAACAACTAATTTGTTTGAACCCAAACACTGTTTTACAAATACCTGTAGTTTAAAAAAACAAAACAAAAAAAAACCCAATCCCGCAAACCTCCCCAACTCCTCCCCGCAAAGAAACAATGGTAGGAATAGACCAAAAACTCAAATATGGTCCTTACAGTACATAAGAATAAAAACAGTAAACTATAAACTTCTAAGTGTTAACTCTATACTAAACCACTTTGCATTAGAAAATTGTAAAATAGGATGGCTTTAGTCCACTTTATGTTTTAGAATAATCAATTTTAACGCTTACTTTTCCCAGACAGGAGCTTAAAAAGCAATTTGTTACTAGGACATTTTGTCGGGATACAGTCTAGGGGAAAGGACATAACAAAGCCAAGGACAAGATAGGGACAGCACTAATGGAAAACCCATCTTTTCATTAATCTTGGTTGCTAAATTTGGTTTCACATTTCTGATAGCAGGGAAAAAGGATTTTTGGAAAACTGGACAGCTTCCTTCTTGGCCCTCAAAAGTCTGCCTATTTTTTTTTTAAAGGCACAATTTGCAAGCTAAATGTATTGCTTTAAAAAGTAATCCATCACTAGTGCTTTCCCAAACAGAAGATACACATTGTTGAGCAGAAAATGCA
Organism: Rhinopithecus roxellana; assembly: GCF_007565055.1. Lineage (NCBI taxonomy): Eukaryota > Metazoa > Chordata > Mammalia > Primates > Cercopithecidae > Rhinopithecus > Rhinopithecus roxellana. The sequence goes on along the minus strand of NC_044568.1, from coordinate 1,395,108 downwards.
GCAATCTTATCGCAAAACATTGCATATACAGTGATTCAGGAGGTAACAATTTGCCCCTCTGCCAAACATACACATTGGTATATTCCTGCAAACAGCTTTACACACTTACACAATTCATGTAGTCTGTGTTCAAACAAATTAGGTTGTTCAAAACTTTTTCTAATGCAGACAGACTACAAGTCTATAGCATAAAGAAACAACTGTATCACATTTAAAATATTGACCTTCATGGGATCAAGTCAAATATTCAAGAAATAACCATGCAATCGTCCGTGTAAAGGAAATCTTCTGTTTTGGCTGCTTAAAAAAGGTCCACATAATTTATAGCCAAAAGCAGGAAATTCCTCCAGAACCTTGTTAGTTTCCAATGTATAATTAAACAAAACGTATGAGGGAAAAAAAAATTAAGTGTAGCTTCAAGTGTTTCTTCTGTCTTGAAGATGAACAATACTCCAATACGCTGAGGCTGACAAAGTATTCCCCTATCTTCTCAAAACAGCAACTACTCTTTACAGGATAGTAATAATATGTACAATGCTTTTGCAAAATATATCCTCCCCCAACCCCTCTTAAAAAACCGTTCCACATAAAAAAATATGATGTTAGAAAAAAACTTATATTTTCAAGAATATATATATACCTTTGTAAGCTGGGCCAGAGAAATAGACGCGGAAGAGTCATCAATCTGTTCACAAAAAATTAAACACACATTCAAGTTCCAAACTGAAAACATCTTAAAGTGATCATTTAGCCCCTATTGACTTAATGTTGAAATATTGGGCATTTTCTTAGTTTTCTAAAGAATGTTAAGCTTGAAAATGTAGCTCAGCCTGCTTCATTCTTCTCTAGATATTTCACACAGTTATAAAAGGCTAGCAGTTGGAAGGGAGGAAAAAGGGGCTCAATTAAAATGAAAAAATGGGGAAAAATATCACACAGAAAATCTGTTCAGAGTGTTAAGCCCCATGTCTCTCTATGGTCTCTAAATTTGACAATACTCAAGACAATGTACACTGGAAGAGAGAATAAGAAATCTAATTTTCCTGCAAGGCCATTATACAACATTGTAAAAACAAACAGCTCTTTAAGGGCTTAGGTAATTGCTTTAATACATAACAGCTCCCATATAATTGCTACTTCTTTAATTTTTGAAAACATACACTTCAGTCTGAGTGAAGCTTGTTTATTCTCTCATACAGAGAGTAAGAATAGCTTCTTGTCAAAGAAACCACAACTTTATAAGGGCAAAGATGTTAAGTCAAAAAAAGGGAAAACAAAAGCACCCTGTGGAGAAGGCCAACAAAGCTATCACTTATTATGGTGGACTCTATTATTTGAAGAAAGTTAATTTAATCACACAGAGCAAGTGTACATATAAAGGATATAAGAAGGCTTTAAAAAATGTATTTTAATGAGTCTTAAGCATTCTGCTCCACTCACTAACTGCCAATTCTCCAACACTGAAGTGGGGGAGATAACTGGGCATATTTGAAGAGGCATCTTTGTGTAAAAGATGTATGAAGTCAGGAGTGAGCCACCTTCATAAACTGTTGTGTGCAAGGAGGAATAAAACATTTATCTTTCAAAATAAAATAAAAATTAAAATGTATTTTAAATTAAACACTAACTTTTGTTCATTTGATCCTCTGAAATGATTTAAATATTAGTTTTTAAAAGAATCTTTAGTAAACAATCCTGAAGATATGCTTTCCCTACAGCTTCCTATGTAGTAAGTGGGTTGCTTATTTAACATGTTGTAACGTCAGAACTCTTCATTTAAAATGGAGAATGTAACAAGATGTCTGGATCAAAGAAAAAAGTCTTCATCAGGTATTCTATGTTCCAGAGAACTAAAAGTTTTAAAATAAAAGCAACATGACTTAAGAGCCCCAAAGAGAAATGTAACCAGTCTCAATATGAAGTTCTTAGCCAATGCCCACACAGCAAATAAATGTAAATAAAAAATAATGTTGGCTAAACATAAGACACATCTCACAAATATCTTAGGGTTTTAAAAGTTAGTTTGATGGATATTACTGGGATGTTTATTCAGACAAAAGTTTCTTTGCTCCACATTAAGGAACTGACTATAAAAGAGTTCATGATGCACTAATCCCACATCCTAATGCATTTTAACATAATTTGCCAGTGGGTTATCATTTTTGTCCAGCTTTAAAGTATTTTTTTCCTTTAAGAACTAATCTCAAGTGGTAAGTAGAAAAAAAACTCTAAATAATACATACTCTCTTTTTATCTAAAGTAAGTTCTGACCTACTCAATCTATTTTAAAGATTTTATATCAACCAGGAATTATTTGATTTTAAGTAACAAGGACTAGACAAATTGCTGTCAACCATCATCTATACTACATTTCTCACGAATAAAATAAACAGCCTTTAAAAATAGCCCATTACTATCTAGAATAGAATACAAATACTGATGATTTCCTTGGAAAGAAAACAATTATATTAACTTTCTTACCACTGGAACTAAAAACTTAACAAAAAAAAAAGTCTTCCCACCCCTAACACTTAAGATACAGTATCCTTTTTGTTTTTATGCTGGGCTTTTGTGTGCTTTTAAGCTTTCCGCCAACTTAGTATTATATATTCATTGACTTTGAAGTGGTTTTAGATACGCAACTGCACTTAAATCACCTTTTTACCAAATAATCACTATTGCCCCTAAATACCTTATAGTCCACAAAAAAGTCAAGTTTACCTCAAATTTAGAAAAGCAAACAAATGTTTTCTATATATAGCAAGGTATTAAGAAACGAGCAAAAAATGTTGACAAAGAATGGTTTAAAAATGATTAGGAATCTGTATTACTAAACATCAATAAAAATAGTGACTCTTGGTAAGATACTAATGGTAAAAAAAAAAAACTGCCACTTTAAAGTCCTCACAAAACTGACTGATGCAGATTGTTGACATTAAAATTAACCCACCTACCTAATTAGGGGTCTTGTTTTGGGGAGCAAGGATCTAAAATCTTTTATGCTAATTATACTTGCTTTTTGAAGTTAAAGGATCCTATGAAATGCAACTCTGATATTTAGTTAGCAAGAAGAACATCCAGCTTTGGGGTATCAACATGGACGGATGACTAAAAACAAGACTGGGGAATATGGAAACAGTCATCCATCCGTGATTAGCGTTCGCTTCCATTACCAAAACTATATATTCACTTTACTAATCAGGATAAGAAAAATTTGGCTTAGCGCCTCTATTTACTTTGCTTTTGTGAATGTGTACAATCCACGTGATTCTAAATCTCCTAAGATGGGCACTAATTATGCTTGATGAATAAATATATTCTCATCCTAAATGCCAGCAAATGCACCCCAAGCAAATAAATGATGGGGACAACAGGGTATCTAATATCTCTATTTCAATAATTCTACCTAAAAATTAAAGCCACTTTTAAAGTATTAAAAAAAAGAAAAGAAAAGAAAAGAGAAACCTAAATAAGCTTAAATAAACTGCTTCTTATAAATGTAATACAGACATGCCGGAACACACAAGGCTAAAAGAATGTTAACTTTATTTATGAACATGTGATTTGTGTTTATACACATGCTAATAAACAAAAAGGAAATAACTGTTTTCAAGAAATAAAACTTCATCTGAATTAGTTTAAATACTATATAAACTGTACTTTATACAAAATGTGTTACATTAACTACTACAGTCACCAGGATAGTCAATCTAATTTACGCTAGCATTTGGATACATAAAAATCAGTTTTAAACCAATCACCAGCAAAACATAAGCTTGGACAGTTTTTACAGCATTATGCTTAAAAAAAAAAAAAAAACAAAAAAACAAAAAAAACAAAAACAAAAAAAACAAAAAAAACCCATATCCAAAAAGAGGGAAAAAACCCCAAACACTAAGACTTTTGACCTTAGAATCACTGTATTTAGTTCCACAAGAACTAAAGGCCATATAACTCTAAAGAACAAGTCCAATGTTCAGATATTCTATTTTATCATGTTTAAGATCCAATGATCCAAGATTAGTGAAATGCCTCATATACAAAGAGCAATAGTATTTAAAAAGTATATAATGTGAAATAGCAAGCAATACCCTTGAATTCTAAATGAAGATTTTAGACATCTTGCATTGTGTACAATATCAAGCCTGGGCATTAAAATGTTTAGAGAACCATTACATTTACAGAACCCAATTATGATAGACCTGTGTTATGAAACAGATGTTTCACCCCACAACTTAGGAATGCTGCTTTTTACTTAAGAGCTCAAAGTTAAAATGATATCACAAATTAAGTTAATCTGTGATTACAAAAATTAAGCTTAACTTTCTTCAAACCAGTTATCCTGGTTAAGGGGAGTTACCTCTGATAAGCTACAGCTTTCAATAGCCTACAATTAACGCAGCATTTTAGTATCTCATGAAAAAGAGGGAAATATTTTAATTTGGACATCTGCACTAACTAGATAGAAGTAGAAGATCTCATTCAACTTTGAAAACAATATAATAAATTTATATAAACTGAAAATCACTAAGACATTTATATATTCATAGGGGGCCCCAGTTTCAGGTATCACTTTATAGTACAGATGTAAACAAAAGAAGGAGCTCAAAATGCCAAATAAAGCACGACTAAATAATAAAGCTGCATCAATGGTCTCTGGAAAGCTCTTTTCTATGATGTGTTTGAACTTGGAGAAAGCATCAAACTTCAATATAAGCTTTGCATGTTGCTAATGCATTTTTGGAAGCCATAAATCAGGCAGGAAAAAAAAAAAACTAACAAAAACTAAGTGATACAACGTGAAAATGGCAAAATATACACTCCAAACATTTTTTATTGCAAGAAACAAAAAGCACACAACAGCCTGTACATACATACAAAATACTAACTATAGACAGACAAATGTAGAACATGTCATCATGTTCATTAGTGTAAAACCTAAACGATCTAAAAAGGATCATACATTAACTGTACAACACAGTGTCATACAGGGAGAATGCTATCATATTTAATATGAAACAGTGTTACGGGCACAAATTACCCATTTCTACAAAATAAGTGTGCAAATGATGCCACATATATCCATATTCAACTGAGCTGTCATCAAAATACATTTTATTTACAATATGTACTATGATCAGTTGGATATTAAGTTCTAAAATGATTTACTTCACTGCTACATTATAAAGGTAAAAGCAATGTGTAGAAAAAGTGTGAGATTGTGTTTTTACATACTGCTTTTGTAGTTGCCATCGCTGGTTCAGTTCGACTTCTAAAAAACAAAATAAAAACCAAAATTAACAGCTATTTATGAATTTTTGTGCTAATAAATTTTAACATATTATCTTCAATAATACATTTTTAGGAACATAATTTTCCTTTGGTATAAATATTTAACAACAGCCAATTTCTGAATGAATTACTCTGATTAATCTTTACCACCTTTGAACAGTTTTAAGATAGATTTGTGGTTTGGAAACAATTCCATACTAGGGAATACGAAAATAGGTATACCGTGCCACTTAAAACAAATGTTTTCTGAAAGGTAGTATAGGGATTTTAGGTTTAGAAATGTGGTTTATTCTTAATACACTGAAAAATTAAAATACATAATTTCCCAGTTTCTGAATAGGTAAATTTTCACATATCAGGAAGACCACTGTTGTTAACATCTGTAATTTGGATCCCTGAGAAATTGCTGTGCTCCCAAAACTAATTTTCCAATCTGGAAGGCCAGGCTGATACCTATTTTCATTTTTCAAATGCCTTGAAACAACAATCAAGAATTGAACAAGAGGTCAAGGTAAGAGAATCACTTGAGCCCAGGAGTTTGAGACTAGCCTGGGCTGTAACATAGTAACCCCATCTCTTAAAAAAAGAAAAAAAAAAAAACTGAACAAAAATTCTCACTCCCAGAAAAACACATATTTTAGTTAAAAGAACTGACTTAAATGGCTGTGTAGAACTGGAAAATTTGGTGTTTAAAAAACACACACGTAAACCCCAAAAGAAATTACTTTAATCGACACAGGAACGGGGAAGGAGTTGAATTGCTAGATACACCTTTTAATGCTTCAAGTTTAACGTATCTTGACTATACAGAAATTTTAGCATCTAACAGTTTATAGGTTTGTGTATAATTTGGAATTTGAAAAAAAAAAAGCTGAGCTTTGATTTTCTAGTTATTTGCTCAAAAAAAAAAAAAAAAAAACCAGATGCATTTTATGAGGCAAATTTATTACAAACAGAATCCTATATATTGTAAATTAACATAGTATTCTGTGTAAGAGGCAACTTATTTTGCCATGTACTTCAAGTAATTCTTTTCTTAAGAGTTTCTATCAAAAAATCTACAGAAATGATGTTTGCCATTTTTTAAAAAGCACTTGGTAAATTAAAGTAAAACTTCACACTAGATTGTAGGAATTAATTATCCCCATAAATTTGTAATTCTTAGGCTGGGTGCGGTTGCTCACACCTGTAATCTTAGTACTTTGGGAGGCCAAGGCCAGTGTATCACCTGAAGTCAGGAGTTTGAAACCAGCCGGGCCAACATGGTGAAACCTAGTCTCTACTAAAAACACAAAAATTAGCCGGGCTTGGTGGTGGACACCTGTAATCCTGGCTACTTGGGAGGCTGAGGCAGGAGAACTGCTTGAGCCTGGAGGCTACGGTGAGCCAAGATTGCGCCACTGCACTCCAGCCTGGGCAACAGAGTGAGACTCCCTCTCAGGGAAAACAACAACAACAACAAAAAAAACCTAATATAATTCTTCTATAGTTCTTAGAATCATTTAAAGATAAGAACACACACCATTAAAAGTTCACTTGGCAATTACAACAAGGAGAGTACTCGGCTTTTTAAAGCTGTTACTATACAGAAGATACTGCACAAAAGGACTTCTAAATGTTAAGATATGGAATGTAACTTTACAACAAACTAATGAGAAAAATCTTAGAATACTTGCCCACATGAGGTAAAGCTCCAAGAAATGACTTTATTTTTACCTTAATTTCAAGAACACTTTCCATTTCCTAGCACTGGCAAATTCTAGAATTTTTCATTGACTCAAAACAATTTATTCCATTTCAAACAAAACTACCTAATCCTAAGTGAAAATCACTACTCTTTAAATAACCTATGTTGCTGCCCTTTTCACATATTATATTTCTGCTATCACTATTGATACGGCAAGAAAGCAGAGAAAGTTAAGGATATAAGGTTTTAATCCTGTCCCAGGTTAGTGACCATCAGCTCTGGACTAGTTGTGAGACTGCTCTCTTCCTACTCCAATAATGTGCATTTACCATGTGCCAGACACTATTTAATTCTTACAACCCTCTAGGGTTAAGTACTCACATCCCTATTTTATTTTTGAGGAATCTGAGGCACAGAGACTTACCCAAGGTCCAAAGTCACACAACTGGTATGAAGCAGTAAATGGAGTCAAATCTAAGCCTGATTTCAGTGCCTATGATTATAAATCCTATATACTTTATGCCTCTCAGCCAAAGCCCCTTATTGATAAAGAGTAAATGTTAGCATTGCTGAATACTCTTGATGCTGTCAAAATATTGAGGACCAATGTCTACCATACTAAATTTTTGTGATGAAGAAAACCGAAGGAACACGCTCAAAAAAAAACCAGTCAAAGAAAGGCACAGAAATAATCTGAATATCACTTTCTTGTCTTTGTAAATGACAAGACATTTACATTACTTTGCACTGCCCAAATGGAGAAAAAATTTTTCCTAATAATGGCCATTCTCACCACAGGCTAAGTCAATTTAACTGGGGGAGGATATAAAAAACAAACGAACAAAGAAACCCACTATCCTCACAGTCTTGAGAAAATGTATTCATTAAGGTTAAAGTAGTAAGTTCAGTTCTAAAATAAAGTTTTCTCTCACAAAATTAAAAAACAAACTAAAAAAAGTCTATTTTGAGAAATACACGAGATTTGATACTTACATAACATATGTCTTGCTTGTAGATTTAACACCTCCAATAGGAATTCTTCTAACAATTACAGACGAATTCTTAGGAATCAGAGCATTATCATCAGTATATTCTGTAAATAAAAAGACAGAATCGAATTTCCATTTGGGGATTTGGGTGAGTACCCAAGAATAAGAAAACTTCAAATACAAATTTCATGGGAAATTTAAATATAATAACTAAAAGTTCCTTGCAACTAGATTACTGATATTGTCAGAACAAACATCCAAAGCTGTAAGAGGGCTTCTTTTCAAAGGACAACAAATATCATCAGCAGGTTCTTGGCTCTGGCACCTCTACTTTTGTGGAACTCCAAATCTCAGTAACACTGTCATTCTTTAGTTTAGTCAGAAATGCTGAACATGTGAGCAGAGAAAAAGCTGCTATTTAGAATGAAGATATTCTGTCTCTCCTAGTCCCTAAACATTAGTTGAGTATTACAATCCCTGCACTCACAGAAATTATTACTGAGGAAGACAGACTAAAAATTAAATTATGATGTTATGAATAAAGAGAAAATGGTTTTCGAACAAGGAATGAATAATGGAATACAACTTCAGATAGCATGATGATTCCAAGAAAGTCCCTTGGAGGAACTTCTACTGGATCCTTAAGGACTGAGAACCCAGCCAGATACGGGGAAAAAACTGGTTGAGGACTATTTCAGGCAGAGGATAAGAAAAGCATGTGGGAAAATGACACGAAACAGCTTGAAGAGCCTAAGAAAATAAAAGAGAAGAATGATAGAAAGGTATATACCACACACTGATTTATATTTTGTTTTAAAGTGCAACAGGAAGACACTGAAGGATTTTAAGCAAAGTGATTATTTGCTTTTTGTTAAAGAAAAAAAGACTGCTTGTAGGAACACAAGAGTAGAAACCAGGGAACTAATAATGAGGCTGTTAAACAATCCAGGTAGAGATAATGATGACCTATGTTAGGATGTGACAGAGAGAAATTAAGACAGAATGTTTTCGGGTAGGATTGACAAAGCTTGCTGATGGACCGAATATTGGGGAGATGAAGGAGAAAGAGGAATCAGGCCAGAGGAATCCCTGGGTTCCTGGCTACAGCCACTGGATAAACAGTGATGTCACCTTCTGGGAAAACCAAGAGGGAGATGAATGGATCCTATTTTTATACTCCTTGGGCTATTTGCAATACTTTTATAAGAATGAAATTAAGAAACTGGACCTTAACTATGGTGAAAGAATCTGTAAAACTACCAAAAAGAAAAATTATCTTGAAGATGCAAAAATGTATCCATCTCCTTTAATCACCTAACCAGGCCTTTTTATTGTCATTAAGTTTACTTGCTTCACTTAAAGTTACTCTGCACAAAGTGACTATCTCTGTTCTTCCGATTACTACGCTTACCACATATGTAGGCGTATCCGGCTTTTAATGTATATTAATTTAGTCATAATGCTAATAGTACTCCTTGTTATAAATGAAATTGTTCAGGCAAGGGTTATTTTCTATATACTTCAAATAGAAGGTGGTATCTCACAGGTATTCAATAAGACGTAGGCAATTTCCTAGATTTAGGCATGCCAATGTAGGACTATAATCATTATCTTGGATAGTTCATGATAGTCCCAAATTCCATGAAAGCTTTGATTCAGAAAAACTGAGAGTATGGGGTGACTAGATTTTTTTAAAGTTAATTCTAGAAACAAAACAGTGTCAAACACCTGACAGGAAGTTTCTGAATAGGTAACAACTCAATGCACTCACAAGAGCTTTCCAAGACAGCTTATTAATTTGATTAGCACAGTACTGTGTCAAACTAAAAGGTGCCTCAATGCCCTTCAAAACAGATGTTCTAACTGACTTTTTAAATACCTGAATTACAATGATGATTTCTTACCCCTCAAGGTATCTTTCTAGGGGTATTAAAGTAAAGACACTTAGGAGGTTATTTCATTTAAAATACCTCCTTAACAAGTAGTCTGTTGGCTTCAAAAGACCCTTTGTGCTTGCCAGTTTTTTTGACCCCAGACATGAAAGGCATGAATGAAATGAAAAACAAGATGAATCTGAGAAACGGAGAGTTAGAAATATAGTAAGAGTGGTTTATAAACTTTCATATTCAGCTTCCAAACCTCTCACACTTTAATTTCAGAATGAAGGATGTTTTGTTTTTTAGGGGTCGGTGTGCAGAAAAGTAGAAACGTTTCTCATATATAACAAAGATTACTTGAGATTCATTTTGAAATATAGTCTAGAAACAAGCAGGATTCTTGTCTAAAACACATGGAATTCTGACCCAAGCATTTTAGTCTTATCAAGATTTAAGGGTCCTAGGCCAGGCACAGTGGTTCAAGCCTATAATCCCAGCACTTTGGGAGCAAGGCAGGAGGATCACTTGGGCTCAGGAGACCAGCCTGGGCAACATGGCAAAACCTCCATCTCTACCAAAAAAAATACAATACATTAGCTGGGCATGGTGGTGTGTGGCTGTAGTCCCAGCTACTTGGGAGGCTGAGGTGGGAGGATCACCTGAGTCTGGTAGGTTGAGGCTGCAGTGAGCCGAAATTGTGTCATTATACTCTAGCCTGGGCAACAGAGTGAGGATCTGTCTCGCTCAAAAAAAAAAAAAAAAAAAAAGATTACTCTAGTTTTCTTTAGTAAATATGTTGAGTATCAGTGCGAAAATCAAGTGGCGTTCTACTCAACTGCCTTGTGACATTGGATACTATTCCCCATAAAACTAGTTAAGTAGCTACCATCAATATATCTTTCTCTCTTAATTTGAGGACTGCATAAAAAACAAATTTTCTCCCTCAAAGCTCCCTTTTCTTAACAAACCTAATATCAAAGCTTTCTCCAATAAAGGGCAGCTCACATAAATATAAAAAAGAAAATGTGCTGGGCAAATCACTTCCCTGGCTTTCTGGGTTTGAATTACGTAGCATTTATTTCCTTGACTAGGAAAAAAAAATTGGTTACACAAAGTCACAAAACTCTTAAATTTCTGGACAGGATTCTTTCAACTATAACTTACCTAGTCTAAAGTTGCATTCACATGCCTGTAATCCCAGAACTTTGGGAGACTGAGGTGGGTGATCACTTGAGGCCAAGAGTTCAAGACCAGCCTGGCCAGCAAGGCAAAACCCATCTCTACTAAAAATACAAAAATTAGCTGGGTGTAGTGGCGCACGCCTGTAGTCCCAGCTACTTGGGAGGCTGAGGCATGAGAATAGCTCAAACCAGGAAGGTGGAGGTTGCAGTGAGCTGAAATGGTGGCACTGCACTCCAGCCTGGGTGACAGAGTGAGACTCTGTTACAGGAAAAAAACAAAACAAAAAAAGTTGCATTCAATTGTTCAGTCGAAAAGATGGATAACGCCTAGCCCTAATGATTCAATTGTGTAATACTCCAGTAAAATATGAAACTTGAATATATGACGATAAAAATTAATATCTTAATATCCTTTAATTCCATTCATATTGTCTCTCCTCTCATTCATAAATACTCAATATATCAAGATGGCCCAAACTTCTTATAAACCCATCTGTTCTGTGAAATATGACTGTTATAGTTAAGGGATGCTTGTGAGACACTTAAATAAAGCTATTTCTCAACTGTTCATGACCACCATCAGTTTTTCCTCTCCTTAGTCAGATGATTACACATAGCTCCAATTATCAAATGGTATGATACTTGTTTTTAAAAGGTGGGGAGGCAGACAGTATTTTCACATAATATCATTTGAGCAAATAAAATTCTTCCTTAATATTTTTGAGTCATGATACGCCAGCACCGCTGTTCCTTAATCTAATACAATTATACTTAGGTCTGCATTGTAAATGGAAAACTGGTCTACATGACAAGATTTACTCTACCTAAACTACAGGCTGGAAGTGGGGGACCTCCCATTTCAACTAAAAGAATCCATGTCACACCTTAAGTGTGATAAAAATTCAGTGACTAAAAAAATACCCTAACCTAATTGTCAACTTCACTTCTCATCCCATCAGTAACTTTTAGAACACCGAACTGCTAAAAAACACACATCAGCATTACTGATTTGAGAAAAAGAAACCAAAACAAGTTCAGAGTCAGGAAAGACTGCCTGTCACATTCATCTACTGTTAAGTTCCCAATATTATCAAATACTTTTGAAAAGGAGAAAGAATCTAACGATTCTTATCAGTGGCTTATTTGTACTCTATGGTAGCCACCTATTTTTCATACCTTAGTATCAACAGTCACGTAAAATCTAGCAACTACCACTTAAAAAAAAAATCAGTACTTTTGATCTTCATCGAATTGATAAATCTTAAGAGTAGTCACTAATTCTGAAGCTGACACACAAGAGCGGTGACATCAGAACATTTCAAGATCCAAAAGCAATTCCAACACTGATTAAATCCTCAAAAATACTAAAGTTCAGATCCCTTCTCCACAACACAGGCAAGCAACTCCAAATAAATAAATGTGGGGAGGGAGGAAGGCAGGACGTAAAATTTGCCATCAAACTCCACAATGTTGTTAGGTTGGAGAATTCTTTTTTTTTTTTTTTTTTTGGCTGACTGAACAAACAAGTCTTGCACAGGCTCTCCTTCCCTCTTGATGGAAAATAAGTTAGAAAACGCCCCAAGACAAGCACCCAAAGAGTCTAGATAGCTATCCCCCTCTCCTCCCTCCCTCACTTTAAAAAAACAGCGAAAAGAATAATCAGGCTTCCACGTTTTGGGTTAGCCTGTTACAGATGACCCAAGTATGCAGAAATAAAATAAACCAGAGAAACTCCAAGGCCAGCTGCTGCAACCCTTGGCTATCAATGAAAGCTGTATCCAAAGTACTAGAACGAACAGTCCCACTAGAGACATAATGGCGGTTAGCTTCCTGCCAGGCACCTTCTAACTAGTATCTCTCTCCAGCCAGCAAATATCTTTAAGACCATGCGGCCCTTACCTTCTTTCGTCTGCGCATTGGTGATCTGCAGGTCGCAGTCGGCAGCTTTCAGCTTCTCTCTCCCCATAATCTGCTTCTTTAAGTCGCAGAGGGAGATGTGGAGCCCATCAAAGGTGACGGTATCATAGTTGAGTTTAGAGGAAAATTTATAATGCACACAGGACATGGTGCCAAGGGATTCCTAAGGTTCAGCGAGGAGACGTGGACACTCTCAATATATGTATATTTATAAACTTTAAGAGCAAAATATGTACACACAAAACACTTAAAAGACACCGAAGGACCCTAAAGCCTCAGATTAAATACCCCCCAACCACAAGCAGGGGTTCGTCAGAACAATCATCCAGAGCCCCCCCGATACTCAGAATCACTTCATGGGGGAGGAGGAGGACGAGGACGGGTAAGAGGGGAAATCGAGAATCCGCCAACGGGCACAATGTCACCCGGCTGGGTCCCCCTCGCTCATGCTAAGGGGCCGGCAGAGACGGGGGAATAGACGGTGCAGTCAGTAGCGGTCAGTCCACACGTTAAGAGTCCGAGCGACCCCACGGGGTCAGGGGTCCATAGCGCGGCCGCACCTCCCGGCGGGTCTCTCTCTCCGTGGATTGGGGTGACCCAGGCCCCGGGAGAAGGTTGAGGGGAGAGGGCCTAGGCCCGGAGTCCACGAGCGGCCTCACGCCTCCTCCTGGCTTCCGGACGACCGGCGTCAGCTTCCCCAGGCCCAGGCCCCCACCGCACACAAACCCCTGGCGCCTGCTCCCCGGAGGCCACGAGCGGCCCCGCGGCCTAGGCCGAAAACGCGCGGTCGGCGGAGGAGAGGCCTTCCCGCAGGCCGCCCCCGGCTCCGCCTCCCCCCGCCGCCGCCGCCGCCTCGGACACAAAGCCGGCACAAGGCCTCCGCGAGGCCTCGGAGCACTTCCTCACCACCCCGGGCCCCAGCCGGCGGTCGGGTGGCTTCGGCGGACCCCGGGGACACCGCCGAGGCTCCCTGACGTTTCCTCTCGCCGGATCCTCCGCGCTTCGCTCGCCTTTCGTTTCCGTCGCCTTGAGGCCTGGAACCGGGAGAACACGCCCGCAAGCTGCCGGGCAGCGGCCAGGGCTTCTCCGGCTCCCTTTTTGTGTTGCCCCCTGCCGCTCGGGGGCCCTCACCGAGCGGCGGCGACACTTCCAAGCCAGGCACTATGGCGGACGCGGCCTGGCTTCGGACGAGCGCCCCACTCCGGGGTCTCTTAAGCAGGGATTGCACGGGCGGCGCGCGCGAGGCGGGGCTGGCGTGCGCCGATAGGCGGGCCAAGGGGCGGGGCTGTGACGTCACAAAGCGCACGGCCCGCCCACGTGACCCCGCGCTTTGTGACTCCAGAGCGCGGAAACTGAACGAGCCGAGACAACGGGAGGAACCAACTGCTTCAAAAGGGAGGGGGGTTGTCGCGTCGGGAGGAACGGCTCACAGGGAGGCTCGGTGGGGAGAGCTCGCCTTGCCGGGGCTGCGTGCAGTTTCCACTGCAAAGTGGCTTGCCTAGGGGTGGCCAGCTAACTCCCCCTTCCCCACAGGTCCTGTCAGCTCCCCTAAGCCTCCCAATTTAAGTGAGCATTATGGTTGCTAAGCAGAAAACTATGGTTGCTATGCAAGCGCTCCCTAGCTTCTGCTCCCCTAATAAACTGGCTACCCTATACTCTTCACAAGTGGAAATCGTGGAGCAGCCGTTGCCAAGAACTGACAACAGCCACTAGCACCATACAGATTTATTGAGCTCTTACTATGTGCTAGGCACAGGGCTGATCGCATAATAACATTGCCAGGCTCAGCAGTCACGTTGTCTGGGTTGGATCCCTACCTGTGGGGCTCTAGATTTAACCCCTCTGTGCCTGGGTCTCCTTGGCTGTAAAATGCCATTAAAAATAGTACTTTGTTTACTTGTTTGTTATGGATTAAATAAATCCATAGTCTATGACCATGCCGGTGCATTGACATGGCTTAGTGCACCGAAATATTAATAACTGTGGCTCAATAAATGTCAATTTAACAACAAAAACCCTACGTGGTCAACATGACCATTATTTCCGATTTACAGATGATGGAACTGAAGCTAGCAATCATGTACTTTCTGAATTTGCAGAAGGGAATGCCTACTCAGTGGCGGGGTCCCAATTCCATTCCTAAGCGCAAATGCCAGGAACAGTGACAAGAACCCCCCTCAGTAGATTGGAATTTTCTTCCTTCAGGCATGGGGACGTTATTACATTCAGAAAAAATCATAATATAATAAAATTACATTCATAAACGATAATAACTATCGTTTACAATCCATGTTCCTCATCCAGTCTGAATTTTACAGGCGAGGCTCAATGAATTTAGGCAACTGAGAATAAGATCCTATAGCCAAGAAGTAGCAGTTTCCCAGGGACTTCCTGAAAGCACACTCCAAATTCTTACTGAACTTGATTTAAAATTAATCATCATCCTGTCAGAAAAGCCTTCCTAAGGCCATCTTTTTTGAATAAGATGGCGATCTTTCTCTATCCCTTTAGTCTTTTCTTCCTAGCACTTACAGATAGTTGACAGTTATATATTTACTTTTTAATTATCTGTCTCCCCCAACCTCTACCTTCAGCTGACAATAGGGATCTTATCTTTATCTTTGTTTTTGCTGTATCCTCAGATCTTAGAACATAGTAGGTGCTCAATAAATACGTGCTGAATTACTGGATACATTTTTACGTGATCCATAGAGATATCGTGGCAATAAAATTTTGGCCACAGTCATAGGGCAGCTCTAGAGACACCAATACAATTTAACTCAACCACACACATCAGTACTTTTCATATATAACACGTTTCTTCCACTTTTACCTCTTTGTTAATTCACCAAAAATTTCTTGCTGTCATGTCCTCTTTAGGTTGGTTGCTTTTTCTTAAAAGCCTCTGTGTGAATGAAAGGGCGAGGGCTATCTCTAGTGAAAGAAAAACTCGACCAGAAAATTGCAAACCATCATGGCATTCACTCTGAAACGGTGAATCTATTCCCTTCGCCTGTCTTTGGCCGACTGCTTTATATACTGAATACCTAATTTAATCAGCCTGGTGCATCATGGATCTCAAAGCGGGCCACAGCCTCAGGATAGGATAGAGTGGATCCTAACGTAATCAGAGGGGGAGTGTCCTTGGAAAGAATGTTGTCAATTGGTCCAACTGTTCTAATCTGCCAAGAGCTTTGTTCAACTTTGATATTCTCACTTACAGAGGCCTTACTTCATATCACATCAAACAGGTCAAAATGCATTAACCACCCCCAATAAGCCTATGACTTGAGTTGCATAATTGACACAATGCTACATTTGGTCCATTTCACTAAATTCCTTTACTAATCTTCATTTTGCAGTTTTCTTTTTTTTAAACAAAATCTTTTTATTTTATTTTTTCTTCAGTAAGCTGAACTGTAAATTTTGCCCTTTTCCTTGGGTAATATGGAGCTGTTCTCCCTGCCACTTCTCTCTCCTACCAATAGTTTTGTAAGCCCTGAAAAAGCCTTTTGTATTATCCTATAGTGAATGAAGCATTCCTGTCTAATCTTCCCATAATGTTACAATTCTGGAGCTCCCATGTCCCAGGATTTCAAACCTTTGTCATTCTCAAACCCAGTAAATATAGCCTCATATCACTGACCATAGACAGTTAGTAGACCCTTTAACTTATTTTCTTATGTCAAAAGTTCAGTTCCAGCAAGAGGAATTGGGAGATCCAAGGAGCTCTGCCTGCCTGCTGTCTGTAGTGAACTACTCAAGCTCAGGAAGTTGGAATGAGGTCTATTTCATGGAGGCTGTTCTCTTTTTGTTTGTTTAATTATCAGTAGTATTATTTTGGAGTCTGGGTCTTGCTCTGTCACCCAGACTGGAGGGCAGCAGTGCAATCATAGTTCACTGTGACTTTAAACTCCTGGGATCAAGCAATCCTCCTGCTTCAGGCTCCTGAGTAGCTGGGACTACAGGCTTGTGCCAACATGCTCGGCTAATTTTTTAGTTTTTTCAGTGGTGTCAGAGCCTCACTATGCTGCCACGCTGATCTAAAACTCATGACCTCAAGCAATCCTCCCGCCTTGGCCTCCCAAAGTGCTGGGGTTACAGGCCTGAGCTTGTGGCTGGTCCCAGGGAAGCTGTTCTATGCTTATATATTGAATTTAATCTTAAAAATGCACCAACAAGGCCAGGTGCAGTGGCTCATGCCTGTAATCCCATTACCTTGGGAGGCTGAGGCGGGCGTATCACCTGAGGTCAGGCATTCAAGACTAGCCTGGCTAACATGGTGAAACCCCATCTCTATTGAAAATACAAAAATCATCCTGGTGCATTGGCACTCACCTGTAATCCCAGCTACTGGGGAGGCTGAGGCAGGAGAATCACTCGAACCCGGGAGGCGGAGGTTGTGGTGAGCCGAGATCTTGCCACTGCACTCCAGCCTGGGCCATAGAGCGAGACTCCATCTCAAAAAAAAAAAAAAGAAAGAAAGAAAAAGCTGGGCGCGGTGGCTCACGCCTGTAATCTCAGCACTTTGGGAGGCCGAGGTGTGTGGATCACGAGGTCAGGAGATCGAGACCTTCCTGGTTAACACGGTGAAACACCGTCTCTATTCAAAATACAAAAATTAGCCGGGCGCATTGGCAGGCGCCTGCAGTCCCAGCTACTCAGGAGGCTGAGGCAGGAGAATCACTTGAACACAGGCGGCAGAGGTTGCAGTGAGCCGAGATCGCACCACTGCACTCCAGCCTGGGTGACAGAGTGAGACTCTGTCTCAAAAAAAAAAAAGAAAAAAAAGCACCAACAGCAGAACCATCATCAGGTTCTAAGCCTCTGTGTTCTCAGTCCAATTCACAGAAGGTAGATACGTCCCTTACATCACACTGTATTTTCTCCAGAGAGTTGATTGCTTTCATGTTGCCTCTCTATTTTATTTAATATTTCAGCCTCCAGTTGTTGGGGTATTTTTTTTTTTTTTTTTTTTGCAGTTTATGTAATACAGTCCATCAATCCGCAGGGTGCTGTGACTCACGTCTGTAATACCAGCACTTTGGGAGGCTGAGGTGGGAGGATAGTTTGAGCTGGGGAGTTTGAGGCAGCGATGAGCTATGATCGTGCCACTGCACTACAGTCTAAGCAACAAAGGGAGAATCTGTCTCCAAACAAAGTCCATTGACCTTTCTCGCTTTATGTTTTTTTTTTTTTGCTTGGAGAAATGGCTTGTAGCCCACTCAGCACTCATCTTAGATTTTTTTTTTTTTTTTTTTTTGCTATATTTCCTTCTAGTTTATGTATAGCTTCATAATTTTAAACTCCGTAATCTATTTGATTTTTTTTGGTGTACAGGGTATAATACAGAACGAAGATCATTGTATTCCCTTTTTCACTGTGAAATATATTGTTTTTGTTTTGTTTTGTTTTGTTTTGTTTTTTGAGACGGAGTCTTGCTGTGTCACCCAGGCTGGAGTGCAGTGGCGCGATCTCGGCTCACTGCAAGCTCTGCCTCCTGGGTTCACGCCATTCTCCCACCTCAGCCTCCGAGTAACTGGGACTACAGGCGCCCGCCACCACGCCCAGCTAGTTTTTTGTATTTTTAGTAGAGACGGGGTTTCACCATGTTGACTAGGCTGGTCTTAAACGCCAAACCTCAAGTGATCCGCCCGCCTTGGCCTCCCAAAGTGCTGGAGTTACAGGTGTCAACCACCGTGCCCAGCCTTATTTTAATTTTTTTAATGTTTAATTTTTGTTGGTACACAATATACTCTTTTTTAGAGCAGTTTCAGGTTCACAGAAAAATTGAGTGGAAAGTATAGGGTTCCCATATGCCCCTTTCCCCTCATACAGCTTCCACTATTATTAACATTTTGCATTGATGTCATATATTTGTTATGATTGATGAGTCAGTATTGATACATTATTAACTAAAGTCCACATTTCATATTAGGAGTCACCCTTTGTGTTGTACATTTCTATGGATTTTGGCAAATGTACAGTGACATATGTCCACCGTTAAAGCCCTAAAATTCCCCTGTGTCCTTCCTAGTCAACCCTCCGTCCTGTTGCTGGACAAAGGGGTCCTCATCCAGACCTCAAGAGAGGGTTCTTGGATCTGGCACAGGAAAGAATTCAGGGTGAGTCTCAGAGTACAGTGAGAAGAGATAGTGTATTGAAAGCTACTCCGTTACAGAGTAGGGCATCCTCAGAAAGCAAGAGGAGGCATGCACTGTCTTTATTTTAACCTCTTCTAATATAGGGGTCTTATCTATGTAAAAGCTAAGCTATGTCTACGTGCTAGTGGGCTGACAGCATAACAAAATTTATTACCTTGTTGATTTAAAGAAATTCATCCTTGGCATTTTAGTGCATAAGTATATCAAAAAGCATGACTATAATGATCGTAAAAGCATATATTGTTATGTGAGACTGGGACATCTGGACATTTTGTTGTTGGAGGAGTTTGTCCTTGCAGGCATTACTAAGCTGTTTCTTCAGTTGTAAACATCATATGACCATGAGCCATGACCAGCAAGGAATGTGTCTTGATAGTTTTAAGATGGAGTCTGTTTTAAAATGGTGACACCGGCCGGGTGCAGTGGCTCATGCCGGTAATTGCAGAACGTTGGGAGGCCGAGGCGAGTGGATCAGCTGAGGTCAGAAGTTTGAGACCAGCCTGGCCAACATGGTGAAACTCCATCTCTATGAAAAATACAAAGCTTAGCCAAGCATGGCAGCGTGGACCTGCAATCCCAGCTACTCAGGAGGCTGAAGCAGGAGAATCACTTGAATCTGGGAGGCAGAGGTTGCAGTGAACTGGGATTGGGCCATTGCACTCCAGCCTATATGACAAGGGTGAAACTCTGTTTCAATCAATCAATCAATCAATCAATAAGGTGTTAACCCTGGCTCTCCTATGCTACTGTTTCCCCAACCCTCCCTTCCACCCCAAACCCCAAGCAATCATTGATTTCTTTACTGTCTCCATAGTTTTGCCTTTTCTAGAATGTGATATAGTTGGAATCATAGGTGAAATCATACAACCTTTTCGATTGGAGTATTTCACACTTATGGATAAGTAGCAAGAACATAAGAAACCCCTATTTAGCCTTTACTCAGATTCAGCAATTGTTTGCATTTTGTCTCATTTCATTTTTTTTTCCTTTTTGTTTTTCTTTTTTTTTTAGAGGCAGAATCTCGCTCTGTCATCCAGGCTGGAGTGCAATGGTGCAATCATAGCTCTCTGCAGTCTTAACCTTCTGGGCTCAAGCAATCCTCCCACTTCAGCCTCTCAAGCAGCTGGGACTACAGGCTCCAGCTACCACACCCAGGTACTTTTTTTTTTGTAGAGATGGGATCTCACTATGTAGCCCAGGCTGGTTTCAAACTCCTGGGCTCAAGTGATCCTCCCCCATCAGCCTCCAAAAGTGCTAGGATTACAGGCATGAGCCACCGTGCCCATCTTGTCCTATTCCTTTTTTTTTGTTTTTGAGACAGAGTCTCACTCTGTCACTTAGGCTGCAGTGCAATGGCGCCATCTCGGCTCACTGCAACCTCCGCCTCCCACGTTCAAGCGATTTTCATGTCTCAGCCTTCCAAGTAGCTGGGACTACAGGTACGAGCCACCATGTCCAGCTTTTTTTTTTTTTTTTTTTTTGTATTTCTAGTAGAGACGGGATTTTGCCATGTTGGCCAGGCTGGTCTCGAACTCCTAACCTCAAGTGATCTGTGCCCCCACCTCCCACCCCTCGGCCTCCCAAAGTGTTGGGATTATAGGCATGAGCCACCGTGCCTGGCCCCATTTTTTTTTTTTTTTTTTTATTAACCATTTGTCCCCTGCCCTTCTTCATGTAGGTATATCTGGATCTTTCTGAAAGGATTTTGCAGACACCATGCCTCTTTATCCCTAAAAACATCCATGTGTATTTCTTGAGAACAAAGGCATTTATCTTACACATTACATTTATCAAAATCCAGAGGTGTAACATTGATACAGAACTATTATCCAATCCATAGTTCAGATTCGAATTTTGCCACCCACTAATGTAATTTATCTCTTTTTTTTTTTCTGGTCTTTGAGCCATTCCTCAATCACACATTGCAATTAGTTGCCATCTCTCTCAAATCTCCTTTATTCTGAAACATTTTCTTAGCCTTTGTCTTTTGAATTTTTTTTTTTTGTCCGAGACAGAGGCTTGCTCTGTCACCCAGGCTGGAGTGCAGTGGCTTGATCACTGCAGCCTCAAACTCCCTGGCTCAAGTGATTCTCCTTCCTTAGCCTCCTGAGTAGCTGGGACTAAGGCATGTGCCAGCACACCTGGCTAATTTTTAATTTCTTTGTAGAGACAAAGAGTCTCGCTGTGTTGCCAAGACTGGTCTTGGACCCTTGGCCTCAAGCAGTCCTCCATTTTCAGCCTCCCACAGTGTTGGGATTACTGGTGTGAGCCACTGCACCTGGTAGTCTTTTGATATTTTTTAAGAGTACAGGATAATTCATTTACATTGATGTCTCTTGATTTCGTTTAATGTTTCCTCATAGTTGGATTTAGGGTTTGAATATCTGGCAGAAAAACCACAGAATTGATGTGTCCTACTTAGGGAATCATTGCAGCAGGGAGTCCATGATGGCTACTCATTATTGATGATGTTATTTTTCTTTTTCTTTTTTTATTTTCAGAGACACAGTCTCCTTTTGTTGCCCAGGCTGGCACAATCGTAGCTCACTGCAACTTCAAACTCATAGACTCATGCAATCCTCCTGCCTAGGCCTCTCAAAGCGTGGGATCTTGAGAACAAAGACATTTTCTCTTACACATCACATTTATCAAAATTCAGAGATGCAACATTGATACAGAACTATTATCCAATTCACAGTTCAGATTTGAATTTTGCCACCCACTAATATAATTTATCTCTTTTTTTTCTGGCTTTTGATCCAATCCTGGACGACGCATTGCAATTGGATCATTACGTTTGCATGAGGCATGAGCCACCACACCCAACCTATTTTTGATTTTTAAATAAGGTTGTTTTGCTGGTTTTATCCACTATACAGATATTACCCCTTTGGAATTAATAAGTAATCTGTGGGGAGATATTTTGAGACTATTTAAAGACCTTGTTCCTCATCAACTTTTCACCCATTAGTCTAATATTCATTCATTGAAGAGTCCTCCCTGAACAATGATTACTATGGCAGTTGCAGAACGGTGATTTTTCTAAGTCCTTCTTTCCTTTTTAATTTTTTAGTTGTTAGTTTAGATATACTTTGATGAATAGAAATGTTTAAGTATAATGTCAAATTTAAAAGATTTTCCTTTATAGGCGATGCATTTAGTCTATTCTAAAAGATTTTAAGTTTGCCATTCATATTTAATTCTTTTGTCTAGCTGAGTTGAGTTTTGTTTATGGCATGAACTGCGGGTTCTGTTTCATCTTACTTTCCACATATGGATATCCAAATGTCTCAGCACCTGTCATTTGATAAGTCTGCTTTTTTTCTCATGGATTAACTTTTTTTTTTTTTTCTCCAAATAGTCAACTGTTTTTTTCTTGGATTAAAAATATAATAATTCAGCTGGGTATGGTGGCTCATGCCTGTAATTCCAGCACTTTGGGAGGCTGAGGCAGGTGGATCACTTGAGGCCAGGAGTTTGAGTCCAGCCTGGGCAGCATGGCAAAACCTGTTTCCACTAAAAATACAAAAATTAGCCAGGCATGGTGGTGCACACCTGTAATTCCAGCTACTTAGGAGGCTGAAGAATGAGAATTGCTTGAACCCTGGAGGCAGAGTTTGCACTGAGCCGAGATCACACCACTGTACTCCAGCCTGGGCCACAGAGCAAGACTCTGTCCCAAATAATAATAACAAAAAAGTATAATAATTCACTGAAAATAATTTCCCCCAAAAGTAACCTGTACTATTCTGCCAATAGCACCGATTTTTCAATTTCCTGGTTTTTTTTTTTTTTGTTTGTTTGTTATTTTTTGTTTGCTTTTTGTGAGAGCTTCTCTCTGCCATCCAGGGTAGAGTGCAGTGGTTTGACCATAGCTCACTGTAAATTCGAACTACTGGGCTCAAGCAATTCTCTTACCTTAGCCTCCCTAGTAGCTGGGACTACAGGCGTGTGCCAATATGCCTGGCTAATTTTTATTTTTTTTAATTTTTATTTTTAGCAACAGGGGTCTTGCTATGTTGCCTAGGTTGATCTTGAACTCCTAGGCTCAAGCAGTGCCCCAACTTCAGCCTCCCAAAGTGCTGGGATTACAAGCTTGAGCCACCACTCCTGGCACTTCTTAAAATTTTAAAGGGGTTAAAAAAAAAAAGCAAAGAAGAAAGTTCATGGAATGTGAAATATTTCCTATTTAGCCCTTTACAGAAAAAGTTTACTGACCCTTTCTCTAAATTATTTTTCAGCCATTCCAGTTTGATAAATGACTAGCTGAACATTTACCAAAAGTTTGTGTTTTTTTTAAACTATATTTTATGATGGTTTAATCAAATGGGATGATTTTGTTTTTAGAAGATTTTTACAATATTATAGTTGATGGCTTTTTGCTTTGCCTTCTCAGCAGTCTTTTAAAGAATGTTCAGCAAGTATGATGACTCAAGCCTGTCATCCTAGCACTTTGGGAATATGAGGAGAGAGGATCGCTTGAGCTCAGGAGTTCAAGACCAGCCTCGGCAACATAGGGAGACCCCCATTTCTACCAAAAATTTAAAAATCAGCAGGGCATGGGGGTGTGCACCTGCAGTCACAGCTACTTGGGAGGTCAAGGTGAGAGGATCACTTGAGCCCAGGAAGTTGAGGTTGCCATGAGCTATGATCTTGCCACTCCACTCCAGCCTGGGAGACAGAGCAAGACCTTGTTTTGTTTTGTTTTGTTTTGTTTTCAGACAGAGTTTCCCTCTGTTGCCCAGGCTGGAGTACAGTGGCGTGATCTTGGCTCACTGCAACCTCTGCCTCCCAGGTTCAAGCGATTCTCCTGCCTCAGCCTCCTGAGTAGCTGGGATTACATGCATGAGCCACCACGCCCAGCTAATTTTTGTATTTTTAGTAGACATGCAGTTTCACCATGTTAGCCAGGCTGGTCTCGAACTCCTGACCTCAAGTGATCTGCCTGCTTGGCCTCCCAAAGTGCTGGGATTACAGGCGTGAGTCACTGTACCAGGCCTAAATGAGACCCTGTCTCCTAAAAGAAAAAAAAAAAATCAATTTGTAGAAATGTAATAAATTAAGTCATCATATGAATAGATTTTCTGAAAATTGATGTGAAAAATCCATTGTTTTCCCAGTGTTCATTTAATTCAAAACTCATTCAATTTGCAAAATTTAAAAATTTGACAATACTGTGTGTGAGAGTTGGAGACCAGACCAATTGTTTCCCAAAGTGATTATTCCAATGTACATCCCATCATTGGTGGGAGATGTATCCCAATGATGGGATGTATATTGGAACTATCACTTTGGGAAACAATTTGGCATTTTCTAGCAAATTTGAACACTCCTATACTCTATGTAATTTCATTCTTGCTTATACATCCATGGTAAAATTTAACTCCAGCAACTTTAAGCATTCCTTTACCCTATGAATCAGTAATTCTATTCTTGGTTCTATACCGGAGGTAAAATTTAACTGTACTTGAACAAGAATTCATGGAAACTATCTTTTTAAGAGGAAAATCTGGAAAGCTGGTCATGGTGACACGTACTTATCATCCCAGCTACTCAGAAGGCTGATGTAGGAGGATTGCGTGAGCCCAGGAGGTCACCACTGCACTCCAGCCTAGGTGCCCAGAGTGTGACCCTGTCTCAAAACAAAACAAAACAAAACAAAAAAATAAAACAAACAAACAAACAAACAAAAAAAAGGCGGGACACAGTAGCTTGTGCCTGTCTCATCCCAAAGTGTAATTGTAATCCCAGCATTTTGGGATGCCAAGGCAGGAGGAGGATTACTTGAGCTCAGGAGTTCGACATTAGTCTGGGCAACATGGTGAAATCCCATCTCTACAAAAAAGACAAAAATTAGCCAGGCGTGATGGTGCATGCGTGTAGTCCCAGCTACTTGGGAGGCTGAAGTGGGATGATTGCTTGAGCCCAGAAGACTGAAGGTGCAGTGAACTATGATAATGCCACTGCACTCTAGTCTGGTGCCAGAGTGATACCTTGTCTCAAAAAAAACAAAACAAACAAACAAAAAAAACCAGCTGGAAACAACCGAAAAACCCATCAACAAGAAAAGATTGTGGTCTCTCCAGATAATGGAGTATCGTACAGCAGTGAAAGAAATGAAATATAGCTACATGTAGTAACATGGTGGTGAAATCTTTTTAGCTCATCTGGGTCAACAAAGCAAGTATCCAAAGATGACATAACTTTCTAATGAATTTCAAAGACACATAAAACTGAACAATACATTATTTAGCTAGGCATATATCTTTTTAATTTAATTTATATATATATATATATATATATATATATATATATATATATATATTTTTTTTTTTTTGAGACGGAGTCTCGCTCTGTCACCCGGGCTGGAGTGCAGTGGCCAGATCTCAGCTCACTGCAAGCTCCGCCTCCCGGGTTTACGCCATTCTCCTGCCTCAGCCTCCCAAGTAGCTGGGACTACAGGCGCCCACCACCTCACCCGGCTAGTTTTTTTTGTATTTTTTTTGTAGAGACGGGGTTTCACCATGTTAGCCAGGATGGTCTCGATCTCCTGACCTCGTGATCCACCCGCCTCGGCCTCCCAAAGTGCTGGGATTGCAGGCTTGAGCCACCGCGCCCGGCCAATTTTTATATTTTTTTAGAGACAGAGTCTTGCTCTGTTGCCCTGGATTCAAACAATCTTCCTGACTCAGCCTCCTGAGTAGCTAGGACCACACTCAGTTAATTAATTAATTTTTTTTTTTTTTTAAGACAGGGGGCTCACTATGTTGCCCAGAATGGTCTTGAACTCCTGTGTCTCAGGGGATCCTCCTGTCTTGGCTTCTGGAAGTGCTGGGATTACAAGCAAGAGCCATGGCACTTAGACCTTATAACTTTCTAATGAATTTCAAAGACACATAAAACTGAACAATACATTATTTAGCTAGGCATATATCTTTTTAATTTAATTTATATATATATATATATATATTTTTTTTTTTTTTTTGAGACGGAGTCTCGCTCTGTCACCCGGGCTGGAGTGCAGTGGCCGGATCTCAGCTCACTGCAAGCTTCGCCTCCCGGGTTTACGCCATTCTCCTGCCTCAGCCTCCCGAGTAGCTGGGACTACAGGCGCCCACTTTAAAAGGGTGACTAAACAACACAAAATTCAGGAACTGGGCACGGTGGCTCACACCTGTAATCCCAGCACTTTGGGAGGCTGAGGCAGGTGAATCTCTAGAGGTCAGGAGTTTGAGACCAGCCTGGCCAATATAGTGAAACCCTGTCTCTAATGAAAATACAAAAATTATCGGGGTGTGGTGGCGCTTGCCTGTAATCCCAGCTACTCCGGAGACTGAAGCAGAGGAGAATCACTTGAACCTGGGAGGCGGAGGTTACAGTGAGCTGAGATTGCACTACTGTGCTCCAGCCTGGGCGACAGAGTGAGACTCTGTATCAACAACAACAACAATAACAAAAGGCTGGGCGCCGTGGCTCATGCCTGTAATCCCAGCACTTTGGGAAGCCGAAGAGGGCAGATCACCTGAGGTCAGGAGTTCAAGACCAGCCTGACCAACAAGGTGAATCACTTGAGCCCGGGAGGTGGAGGTTGTGGTGAGTTGAGATCGTGCCACTGCACTCCAGCCTGGGCAACGAGAGTGAAACTATATCTCAAAAACAAACAAACAAACAAACAAAAAAACAGAAAAAAAAACACCAAAAAAAAAAATCAAAATTCAGGACAGCGATTACCTCTGAGATGGAAAGATGAGATAGGAAGCCACCCGCCCCCTCCACGTCCCCTCCCAGAGATGTGAGTTGTCGGTAATGATGTTGCTTTGCCTTGGCTAATGATGTTGTTCTTGGGTGAGTGGGTTCACAAGTGTTCCTTATTTTACCATAAGTAAATAAAGAAAAAATAATTAAACAGAGAGTCATGCCTAGGGCAATGATGATGAGGTGTTATGACATTAGGATTATGATTCATTTATTTATGTTTTCCTGAGTTTCCTTCTCTCTCCCCACTGCCCCAACTGGCAGCGAAGCATCTTCTAAACATTCAGACAGAGAAATGTAGTTCCTTTCAAAGAAACAAGAATTAGGCTAGCTCCCTAAATCTAGTTAAGATTAGATTAGTCTAATTAGATTAATCTAGATTAATTAATCTTGACTAATCTAGTTATGTACGGTTATGGCATTAGCTGGTGGTGTGTGTGTGTGTGTGTGTGTGTGTGTGTGTGTGTGTGTGTTTTGAGACAGGGTCTTGCTGTGTTGCCCAGGATGGAGTACAGTGGCACAACCACAGCTTTCTGTGGCCTCAACCTCCTCAGCTCAAGCAATCCTCCTGCTTCAGCTTCCTGTATAGCTGGAACCACAGGCATATGCCACCACTCCTGGCTAATTTTTAAATTTTTTGTAGGGATGGGGTCTCACTATATTGCCCAGGCTGGTCTCAAACTCCTGGGCTCAAGCGATCCTCCTGCCTCTCCCTCCCAACGTGCTGGGATTCCAGGCCTGAGCCACTGCGCCTGGAAGCATTAGCTGTTTTTTTCACTTAATGCCATACCCATAAATAAAACTAATTTTTTGCTTCTACTTTAATAAGTTGGTTCTAGTTTCCTTGGGTTGGGATCAGACCAGGGACTTGGTCATCAGACTTCACGTGACGTGGGGGCCTGGAGTGAGGTATGCCATCGGTGACCTTCCATTAACTCATGTCTCCTAGCTTCACTCCACCCCATCAAAGTGGGACTCAGAGACCAGGAATGCTCTGGAGAGGTGGAGCCTAATAAAAGCGTCCGGCGTGTGGCCATAACATGTAGACAGGCACGCCAGGCTTGCTTTTTCTAGGAATTCAAGGCTTTAAGTAAACATGAAGGAGGGGCAGAAATGGGAGTGTTACTTGTGCCAGAGCCAAGGCAAAGCAAAAGAACCTCCGAGAAGCTGCTTGGCTCTTGGATGAGTGTGATCTACTCATTCGTTCCTCCAAATCTGAAATATGTCATGAGTGCCGTTGTGTGACAAGCCCTGAGAGGAAACCAGGCAATTTGTGGTGATCAAATCGAAGCCCCTGCCTGTAGGGAGTTTTCAATAAGTAAAGGGAGTCGTGTCATTTTAGAGACTGGGCTTGAATCCTGGCTCCAACACTTGCTGTGTGACCTTGGGAAAGTTATATACCTTCTCTGGCCCGTGGTTTTCTCCAGGGTTGGTTTCATTGGCCCTGTGTGACTATTCAGAAGGACTCTGTGCTTCAGTTAAAGTTCTGCTGTCACTGTCTTGACCTTCTTTAGAGCAGTTTAAACACTGGAGGCCGGGTACAGTGGCTCACGCCTGTAATCCCAGCACTTTGGGAGGCCAAAGCGGGCGGATCACCTGAGGTCTGGAGTTCAAGACCAGCCTGATCAACATGGCAAAACCCCCATCTCTACTAAAAATATAAAAATTAGGGCGTGGTGGCGTGTGCCTGTAATCCCAACTACTCAGGAGGCTGAGACAGGAGAATCACGTGAACCTGGGAGGTGGAGGTTGCAGTGAGCTGAGATTGCACCACTGCATTCCAGTCTGGGTGACAGAGAGAGACTCTGTCTCAGAAAAAAAAAAAAAAATTAAACACGTTTCTATTTTACTCTGAGTCTCTCAAATTATGTAGTTGGTCTTGGTTTCTTGATTTGTGAAACAGGCTTTAAATTAGTTCCTTCCTAGAAGTAAAGTAGAATAGTCCCTAGTTTCTAGAAATAGTCCCTTCCTAGAAACAAAGTAGAATGTTGGTTGCCAGAGACTGGCAGTGAGGGGTGGGGAAGAACGAAATGGGGAAATGGTG
This sequence comes from Rhinopithecus roxellana, assembly GCF_007565055.1. Taxonomy (NCBI): domain Eukaryota; kingdom Metazoa; phylum Chordata; class Mammalia; order Primates; family Cercopithecidae; genus Rhinopithecus; species Rhinopithecus roxellana. The sequence goes on along the minus strand of NC_044568.1, from coordinate 1,366,202 downwards.
TTCAAAAAATACAGAGTTTCAGTTTCACAAGACAAAAAAGTCCTAGAGATCTGCTGCACAACAATGTGAATATACTTAATACTACCGAACTGTGCACTTAAAAATGGTTGCGAGAATAAGTTATGAGTAAAAAAAAAGGTATGAAAGATAACAAAAATACCTTCTTCATACAGCTGTTTTTGTTTGGTTTTGTTTTGTTTTTGAGACAAGATCTCATTCTGTCACCCAGGCTGGAGTACTGTGGTGCAACCACAGCTCACTGCAGTCTTGACCTCCTGGGCTCAAGTGATCTTCCCACCTCAGCCTCCCAAGTAGCTGGGACTACAGGCTCATGCCACCATACCCAGGTAATTTTTTTCTTTTTTCTTTTTTTTTTTTTTTTTTTAAGTAGAGATGGGATCTCACTATGTTACCCACGCTGGTTTCAAACTCCTGAGTTCAAGCTATCCTCCCACCTGTGCTGGGATTACAGACATGAGCCACCATGCTCAGTTCCTCATAGAGTTGTTAAGGCAATTCAATGACCATGCCTGGTATACAAGCACCACTTAGGTGTTGTTTGGGAAATAAATTCACGTGGTATGTTTCTCTGAAGTGCTTCCAACTTGGCAAACTTGACACCAACAAAACAACAACTGCTTGCATTTACCATGCATTTTCTATTCACCATACCCTGAGCCAAACACTTTTTACTGCATTGAATTCTTAAATCCTCCCAACAACACTGTGAATCCATCCCAATAGTATCCCCATGTTATAGATGAGACAATGAGGTTCAGAGAGTTGAGGTCACGTGCTTGAAGTCACACAGGAGCCATCATTTAAAAGGGATGTGAGCTGGACACGGTGGCTCATGCCTGTAATACCAGTGCTTTGGGATGCTGAGGTCGGGAGATTCTTTGACACCAGTTCAAGACCAGTCTGGGCAATAAGGTGGGATGCTGTCTCTACAAAAAAAAAAAAAAAAAAGTAAAAAACTAAACTGGAGGCCAGGCACAGTGGCTCACACCTGTAATCCTAGCACTTTGGGAAGCCAAAGTGCTTGAGCCCAGGAGTTTGAGACCAGCCTGGGCAACAGTGAGACCCCGTTCCTACAAAAAAATATAAAAATTAGCTGGATGGGTTGGTGCATGTCTGTAGTCCCAGCTACTTGGGAGGCTGAGGTGGGAGGATCGCTTGAGCCCAGGAGGTGGAGGTTACAATAAGCTATCTCGCCACTGCACTCTAGCCTGGGTGACAGAGTGAGACTCTGTCTAAAACAAACAAACAACAAACAAACAAACATCAACACCTCCAAGCAAATGGGATGTGTCTTGCCGGGGAGAGCAGTGCCTCCCCCACTCCACTGACTCCATTTTACTCCATGTGGCTAACATTTCCCGTGGAGAAGGGACCCTTTGTCCCCAGCTACCAGGAGCAGAGCTGGCCCTCTATAAACAGACCAACATATCCCCTTGCGACAGCGAGTCTCCTATTATCTTTGTTTTTATCTTGTCTCTGCTCTGACATAAATTCCCAGAGGGCGCAGACCTTGCCTGCCTCACCTGTGTCTTCCCTAAGCTCATGGCAGGGGTTGGGGAATTATTTGCGAGGCCCCAGAATGACTCTTGATAAGTGGTTCTGTCTGGCTTCTGCAGCAGTGACGAGCTTGATAGATTAAAGCAGGGTGCTGGCCTGGAACCTCCCCTCGCACTGCTGAGCCTCCCTGGAAGAAGCGCACACGGGGAAGCCTTTGCTTACCTAGGTCATCTCTCAGACTTTGTGAGTGACGCTGCCGGCAAACATCTGCCCCGCCCTCCTCTTCCCGACTTTGCAACCGGGGTTGCTGGTCCTATAGGCCTGGTGCTGTACTATAGGCTTAACAGGTACTATCTCACTTATCCTTATGATGACCCGGTGGAGGAGGCCTGATTCTTCTCCCTGTTTTACAGAGAAAGAAACCCAGGGCTCACAGAAGAAAGCCTCAGGTTATACACCCCAAAGGTGGGTCCAGGGCCCCCACTAATCGTGACGGAGTCAGGGTTCAAACTCAGGGAGTCAGCTCGCCCTCCCTGTTAGGTGCTCCCAGTGGTGTCTGTCACACCAGCGCCCATCTCAGGCACAGTAAGTCCTCACTGAATGTCATTAACAGGTTATTGGAAATTGTGACTTTAAGTGAAACAGCACATAACAAAACCAATTTGACCATAGGTTTACTGATATTAACAAGAGTTACATTCCTATGGCATATTTCTGGTCACAAAAACATCACCAAACTTCTAAATAAAGACCAACACATTTCTCATATTAAACATTGAAATGAATGTGAGCTATACGTACTTCTAAGAAAGATTAAGAAAAACATGTAAGATTGTTATTTTCCTGTTTATTCCAGTTCAGGGTCTCGGGTGGCCTGAGCCTGTACTGGCAGCCCAGGGTGCGCGATGCGACCCCATCCCGGCAAGACACATTCCATCACGAGGCACACTCACAGACACACTCACTCACACTGGGATGTAGACGCCCCCATTCCCTGAACAGGCACAGCTTTGCAATGTCAGAGGAAACCTAGTGAGGTAACCCATGCAGATACGGGCAGAATGTGCGAATTCCAGCTAGTGGCCCTAGCTAGCAATTGAGTTATGGTGAAACCACCTATGTTGAATGAAACAATGTATCATTCAAGGACCCTCTTTTTTTTTTTTTTTTTTTTTTTTTTTTTTTTTTTTTTTTTTTTTTTTTTACTTTTTTGAGATGGAGTCTCCCTCTGTCGCCCAGGCTGGAGTGCAGTGGCGTGATCTGAGCTCACTGCAGCCTCCGCTTCCCAGGTTCAAGCGATTCTCCTGCCTTAGCCTCCGGAATAGCTGGGATTACAGGCGCACACCACCACGCCTGGCTAATTTTTGTATTTTTAGTAGAGACTGGATTTCACCATGTTGGCCAGGCTGGTCTGGAACTCCTGACCTCAGGCGATCCGCCCACCTCGGCCTCCCAAAGTGCTGGGATTATAGGCGTGAGCCACTGCTCCTGGTCAACAGCAGCTTTAGGATGCAGTAAGTGCTGGGAAGACAATAAAGCAGGGTAGTGAGATGGAGAGTGATGGGGAGGCAGAGAGCGAGGGTGACTTAACATTGGGTGGTCAGAAAAGGCCTCCGTGAAGAGGTGACATTTGACTTGACATTTGATTGAAAAGAAAGAGCCGTGGGAAGTTCTAGGGAAAAAACTTTCTTGGGTGAACAGCAAGTGCTGAGGCCCTGAGGTTTGATCAAAAGAAACTTAGGCAGGCACAGTGGCTCACACCTGTAATCCCGGCACTTTGGGAGACTGAGGTGGAAGGATCACTTGAGCTCAGGAGTTTGAGGCCAGCCTGGGCAACACAGTGAGACCCCATCTCTATAAAATAAAAACTGGCTGGGCACGGTGGCTCATGCTTGTAATCCCAGCACTTTGGGGGGCCAAGGTGGGCAGATCATGAGGTCAGGAGATTGAGACCATCCTGGCTAACACAGTGAAACCTGTCTCTACTAAAAATACAAAAAAATTTAGCTGGGCGTTGTGGCGGGCGCCTGTAGTCTCAGGTACTTGGGAGGCTGAGGCAGGAGAATGGCATGAACCTGGGAGGTGGAGCTTGCAGTGAGCTGAGATTGTGCCACTGCACTCCAGCTTGGGTGACAGAGTGAGACTTCATCTCAAAAAAAAAAAAAAAAAAAACTAACTAAAAAATTAGCTGAGCGTATTAGTGCTTGCCTATAGTCCCAGCTACTTGGGAAGCTGAGGTGGGGGGTCGAGGCTGCGATGAGCTTTGATCATGCCACTGCATTCCAGCCTGGGTGACAGAGTAAGACTCTGCTTCTAAAAACAGGGGACAGGGAGGGGAGAGTCAAAAGGCCAATGTGGCTGAATGAAGTGTGGTTACTGGGGTTGGGGTTGTGGGGAGCGGTAGGGTTTAGGCCTGACAGATGAGCAGGGGTCAGATAGTGTAGGATCATAAAACCCGTGTGAATGAATTTAGATTTGAGAAGGGAATGTTCTAGAAGGGTATGAGAACTGAAGACATTCCTGTTTTAATGTTCAGGATTCTCAGTATGGTTGTTACCATGGGTTCCTAAGTCCTTCAAGTTACAACTGAACTGTAATTATCATCAAGAGCATCCTGGGAGGTTTCAGGAACTTGCAGGGGCTCAGGAGAGCGTGGGGTTGCCAGGTGTGGTTTATTTAGAAGACAGAGATTGGGTGACATACACCGTGGCTCATAGCATCTTTGCCAGAGGCCATATGACCAGAGTTACAGCTTCAGCCAGGCGGGTAAGGATGATCCAAGGGGCAGCTGTTTCTTGCCAAAGCTCCTGGAGCCTGTTCCACCTGTTGCTCAGGCTGGTGACATAGATCCATCAGGAATGGGTCAGAGGCTACCCTAATAATCCAGTCCTGCAGCTTGGTTGACAGCCAAGAAGAGGCTGGCAGCAGCAGTCCTCCCCTGTGAATCAGGAAAAGGGAGACCAGGAGGTACGGACGTTCATATTTCAGCACTGACTCAATGCCAAGGCGTGGAGATTTTTCCAAATACAGAAGTTGGAGATTCTGATTCAGCAGGTCTTTGAGGGAAGCCCAGGTGATTCTGATGCAGACCCAGGATGAAGAAGCACCACATTCGGCTGGGTGTGGTAGCACACATGACTGTAGTCCCAGTTACTTGGGAGGCTGAGGCGGGAGGATCGCTTCAGCCCAGGAGTTTGAGGCTGCGGTGAGCTATGATTGCACCACAGCACTCTAGTCTGGTCAACAGAGTGAGACACTGGCTTGTTGCAATTTTTTTTTTTTGAGACAGGGTCTTGCTCTGTCACCCAGACTGGAGTGCAAAGGTGTGATCTCAGCTCACCACAACCTCCACCTCTTGGGTTCAGGTGATCCTCCTGCCTCAGCCTCCCAAGTAGCTGAGACCACAGGTGTGCACCACCATGCCCAGCTGTATTTTTGTATTTTTAGTAGAGAGGTGGTCCCACTAATGTTGCCCAGGCTGGTCTCAAGCTCCTGAGCTCGAACTATTGGCCCTCCTTGGCCTTCTAAAGTGTTGGGATTACAGGCATGAACCACTGCATCTGGCCTGACACTGACTCTTAAAAACAAAACAAAACAAAACAAAAACAAACCCCACATTATAGCTTCCACATGATTAGGTGCACAGATGCAGGCACCACATGCCCTTGGTTCAAATCCCAGCTCCACCACGTACTCCATGAAGGATACTGAGCAAATCATGTAAACTCACTGTGCCTTCATGTCCTCACCATCAAATGGAGCCGATAATCACAGGACCTCATTGATGGGCTGTGGCAGGGAATAAAGTACCTGAGCAGCAGTACGTGTACATTGTAAGTGCCACAAAAACATCGACCATCACTGTGCTATCTCATTGAACTTCTGCACAAGCCTGCAAGGAAAGACTCATTGCCATTCAGCTTTATACATGAGAACTGAGGTGAAGCAGCCCTTCCAAGGTCAGCGATTTGCTGACAGTGTTTTGTCGACACACACAAAAACCAAAACCACACTCCATCCCAAATTGCTCAAATGATCTGGGATCTGATGGCCCATACTACCCGTTGTTCTGAAGACAGGAGGGTCGCAGAGCTGTGATCTTTCCCTCCCTCCCTCCCTCCCTCCCTCCCTCCTTCCTTCCTTCCTTCCTTCCTTCCTTTCTTCCTTTCCTTCTTTCCTTCTTCCTTTCTTCCTTTCTTCCTCTTTCTCTCTTTCTTCCTCCCTCCCTCCCTCCCTCCCTCCCTTCCTTCCTTCCTTCTTTCTTTGTTTTTTTTTTTTTTTTTTTTTTTTTTTTGACGGAGTTTCGTTCTTATCGCCTAGGCTGAAGTGCAGTGGCACAGTCTCAACTCATTGCAACCTCCACCTTCTGGGTTCAAACAATTCTCCTGCTTCAGCCTCCCAAGTAGGGGATTACAGGTGTGAGCCACCATGCCCAGCGGGGTTGTGATATTTCTGAAGGTGAAATGTGGCAGTTAAAGAGTGAGGCAAGCTGGGTGCGGTGGCTCACATCTGTAATCCCAGTGCTTTGGGAGGCCAAGGTGGGAGGATTGTTTGAGCCCAGGAGTTGGAGACCAGCTTGGGCAACATAGCAAGACCCTATTCGTAAAAAAAAAAAAAAAAAAAAAAAAAAAAAAAAAAAAAAAAAAAAAAAGAGTGAGGCAAAAATTCACTCTCATCCTGAATCAACCCTGTGCAGATAACAACTGTAAACTCTGGAAAAAATGTGAAAACCTGAAGGCACCGAGGAGTGAGCACAAGCAGCGAGGTGCTAGAGTGATGCTGCCACTTGGGACAAGCCTGGGTGAGTGCCTTGTTTTTGAGGGCAGGGTAAGTCTGTGCCAAGGTCTGGGAGTAGCTTAAACCCTGCTAGAAAACATGGTTTTATGTGGAAAAACCAGAGGGCAGGGTATGCACAAACACAGTCTCTGGAGATCAAGGCGGGGGAATCCTGGAAAAGAGAGATCAGGGGAAGGGGAGACCCCAGTTCTATATATGGGCCAGGTATGGTGCCTCATGCCTGTAATCCCAGCACTTTGGGAAGGCTGAGGAAGGTGTATCACTTGAGGTCAGGAGTTTAAGACCAGCCTGGCCAACATGGTGAAACCTTGTCTCCATTAAAAATACAAAAATCAGCCAAGCGTGATGGCACATGCCTGTAATCCCAGTAACTCGAGAGGCTGAGGTGGGAGAACGGCAGGAACTCAGAAATTGGAGGTTGCAGTGAGGTGAGATCGCGTCACTGTACTCTAGCCTGGGCAACAAGAGTGAAACTCTGTCTCAAAAAAAAAAAAAAAAAAAAAAAAAAAGGAATTAGATGGCATACTATTCACTGTTGTGGAAAGGTGTCCAAGCTATATATAGATAAGTGAAAAGCACAGTAAAGACCAATGTGTAATATGCTACCAAAATTCTTTCTATCTATCTATCTATCTATCTATCTATCTATCTATCTATCTATCTATCTATCTATCTGTAGTTGGCTCTTGAACAACATGGGTTTCAACTGCTTGAGTCCATGGATTTTTTTCTACATGGATTTTTTTCAATAAATATATTGGAACATGTTTAGGAGATTTGCAATAATTTGAAAAAACTTAGGCTAGGTGTAGTGGCTCATGTCTGTAATCCCAACACGTTGGGAGGCCAAGGTGGGAGAATTGCTTGAGGCTGGGAGTTCAAGACCAGCCTGGGCAACAAATTGAGACCCTGTCTCTACAAAAAATTAAAAAATTAGCTGGGCGTGGTGGCGTGTGCCTGTAGTCCCAGCTACCTGGGAGGCTGAGGTGGGAGGATCAAGTGAGCCCAGGAGGTGAAGGTTGTAGTGAGCCGAGATCACACCACTGCACTCCAGGCTGGGTGACAGAGTGAGATCCTGCCTCCAAAAAAAAAAAAAAAAAAAAAAAAAAAAGAAAAGAAAAAAAAGTAAAACATAAAGAAAAACAAAAAAAGAAATTTGCAGACAAACTGCATAGCCTAGAAATATCAAAAAAATTTAAAAAATAGGTATGTCATGAATGCATAAAATATATGTAGATGGTAGGCTATTTTGTCATTGACTATCATAAAATACCCTTGAAACAGTAAGACCAACTCCTCCTTTTCCTCCTCCTCTTCAGTCTACTCAGCATGAAGATCTTTTTCTTAAATAAATTATTCTTTTTCAAGACTCCTAGACCTGAGACAATTTTTTTTCTTTTCTTTTCTTTAAGACTTTTGGAAGGATGGAGATCTTTATGATAATCTACTTACACTTAATGAATAGTAAATAATTTTTCTCTTTCTTTTGATTTTCTTAATAATATTTTTCCTAGCTTACTATATTGTAAAAATAGAATATATGATACATTTACCATATAAAATATGTATTCATCAACTGTCTATGTTATTGATAAGATTTCCAGTCAACAGTGGGCTATTAGTATTTACAGTTAAGTTTTTGGGAAGTCAAATTTAATATTTGCATTTTCAACTGAATGGAGGGTTGGTGCCCCAAACCTTCATGTTGTTCAAGGGTCAAGTGTATATAAATTATATTTTGCTTATTTTTTTGAGACAGGGTCTGGCTCGTTGCCCAGGCTGGAGTGCAGTGGGGTGATCTCGGCTTACTGCAGCCTTGATCTCTTGGGTTCAAGTGATCCTTCCACCTCAGCCTTCCGAGTAGCTGTGACTATAGGCATGCGCCTTGGCATGTTCAGTTAATTTTTGCATTTTTAGTAGAGAGGGGTTTTACCATGTTGGCCAGGCTGGCCTCAAACTGCTGACCTTCAGTGATCCACCCTCCTCGGCCTCCCAAAGTGCTGGGATTACAGCACCAGGCCTATTTTGTTCCTTTCTATCCCTTATGTTTTCTCATACTGGTTTTGCAGTTTCAGATATTATGTTTAAATGTTTAATCCAGTTTGAGTTCATTCTTTCATAAGGGTGAGATAACGGTCTGTTTTCCTTCTGCCTGTGGATTTCCAGCTTTATTTTCATTCGATTTGAAGCGACTGTAGCAAGTGGATACTGTTGATGGCTGCCCCCTAGTGGACTCCCATGAGATTGTGTTTTCATGGTCTGCTTTTTTTGCGGGAGGACCTCTGCTGGATACCAGCACCTGGCCTCCAGCAGAGGGTAAACTAATTTATTCTCCGGTGTGGCAAGAGTGTAGAGAAGTGACATTCTTATCCCCGCAGCATGGACACACACTCGGGGAACAAGATGAAGATCTGCCTTCAGTATCACAGCTATGACTATAAGGCTGGACGGGCCATCAGAGAAGCACGACAGGACCAGGTCGGGTGGCTCACGCCTGTAATCCCAGCACACTGGGAGGCCGAAGCAGCAAGATCACTTGTGCCTAGAAGTTCGAGACTATCCTGAGCAACACAGAGAGACTCATCTCTACAAAAAACAAAAAATTAGCCAGGGATAGTGGCGTGTGCCTGTAGTCCCAGCTACTCAGGAGGCTAAGGTGGGAAGATTGCTTGAGTCCAGGAGGTCAAGGTTGCAGTGAGCTATGATCACACCACTGCACTCCAGCCTGGGTGACAGAGCAGTCTCTGTCTTAAAAACAAAAACAAAAACAAAAACCGGGCCGGGCGCGGTGGCTCAAGCCTGTAATCCCAGCACTTTGGGAGGCCGAGACGGGCGGATCACGAGGTCAGGAGATCGAGACCATCCTGGCTAACACGGTGAAACCCCGTCTCTACTAAAAAATACAAAAAACAAACAAACAAACAAACAAACAAAAAACTAGCCGGGCGAGGTGGCAGGCGCCTGTAGTCCCAGCTACTCGGGAGGCTGAGGCAGGAGAATGGCGGGAACCCAGGAGGTGGAGCTTGCAGTAAGCTGAGATGGCGCCACTGCACTCCAGCCTGGGTGAGAGAGCGAGACTCCGTCTCAAAAATAAAATAAAATAAAATAAAATAAAATAAAATAAAATAAAATAAAATAAAAAAATCAGGAGCAGTGGCTTACGCCTGTAATCCCAGCATTTTGGGAGGCTGAGGCTGGTGGATCACCTGAGGTCAGGAGTTCAAGATCAGCCTGACTAACATGGTGAAATCCTGTCTCTAGTAAAAATACAAAAAAATTAGCCCGGTGTGGTGGCGGATGCCTGTAATCCCAGCTACTCAGGAGGCTGAGGCAGGAGAATCGCTTGAACTCAGGAGGTGGAAGTTGCAGTAGCTGAGATCTCACCATTGTACTCCAGCCTGGGCGACAAAAGCAAAACTCTGTCAAGAAAGAGAAAAGGCACAACAGGCTTTAGTCTAATAGTTCTTCAACCCTGAGGCTGGACAATCTTTTGTTGTGGGAGGCTGTCCTTTGCATTGTAGGATGTTTAACTACATGCTTGGGTCTTTACACACTGGGTACCAGTAGCATCCCTTCCCCCATTATGACAACCAAAAGTATCTCCACACATTGCCTATGGTCCCTTGGGGGGCTGAGTTGCCCCCATTTTTTTTTTTTTTTTTTTTTTTTTGAGACAGAGTCTCACTCTATCACCTAGGCTGAAGTGCAGTGGCAGAATCTTGGCTCACTGCAACCTCCACTTCCCGGATTCAAGCGATTCTCCTGCCTCAGCCTCCCAAGTAACTGGGATTACAGGCATGTGCTACGATACCCGGCTAATTTTGTATTTTTAGTAGAGAAGAGGTTTCACCATGTTGGTCAGGCTGGTCTTAAACTTCTGACCTCAAGCGATCTGCCTGCCTCGGCCTCCCAAAGTGCTGGAATGACAGGCGTGAGCCACTGCACTCACAGTTGTTACAGAGGAATACAAGCAAGAGATATGGTTTGCACAGCTTCTTCATGTCATCAGGAGGATCAGCGGTGCCCAGGTATACACTTTCTCCTGCCCGTCACCCACGCAGGGCAGTTACAGCTACCCTGAGAAGAGTCAAGGTATGTGTAAATCACCGTTATGCAGAGAATAGTCAGCCTTGATTTATCATCAATCATTTCTGCCATATTAGTTATGGGGGCCTGAAGCCCACATGCAGATTCAGGGAACTTCCGGTACAGGTGCATTCCCACACAGAGGAAGAAGCTGTCACAACATTCTGCATGCATCCTAACTCTTTGTTTTCCAATAAAACTGCACTGTGAGAATTCGGAGACTTGGGGTAATTCCCATGTAGGCTTGCAACAGCCCAGGCCTGAATCTAATTAACCCTTGACTTACAGGGCCACAAAACCCTGCCCAACAAATTAGGGTTGGCTTATCAAGTACTCCCTTCCCTGCAGAGATGTTGTTCATGCCCCCATTCCCCAGCCTCTCAAGAAAGAAAAAACTGTGGGCCCCTGTGTCTACTGAGACCTGCATAGCCTCAAAGCAGCCTCTATCTGAGACAGCTTCCTGCTCCTCCTGACCCCTACATCCCAGATGGTTTGAAGCGACTTTAGCAAGTGGATGCTGTTGATGGCATCATAAACCTAGACTTCTGGGGGAGCTTGCAATGATTGATTTTGTTTCTCCACTTAAAACACTTCCCTTTACATTGTGCATATTGCCCTAGTTAAGAACTACAGATCTGGAATAAGACTCTGAATTTCAATTCTGCCTCCTCTACTTAAAAACTGTAGTGCTTGGCCGGGCACGGTGGCTCACATCTATAATCCCAGCACTTTGGGAGGCTGAGGCAGGAGGATCACCTGAGGTCAGGAGTTCGAGATCAGCCTGACCAACATGATGAAACCATATCTCTTCTAAAAATACAAAAATTAGCCGGGTGTGGTGGCACATGCCTGTATTCCCAGCTACTTGGGAGGAGGCTGAGGCAGGAGGATGGCTTGAACCTGGTAGGTGGAGGCTGCAGTGAGCCAAGATTGCAAGATTGTCTTTGCACTCCAGCCTGGGCGACAGAGCAAGACTCCATCTCAAAACAAACAAACGAATACAAAAACTGTAGTACTTTTTCTTTTCTATATATATTTACACACAGATAGGGTATCCGAGAGGGGGAGGTTGCAGTGAGCCGAGATTGTGCCACTGCCATCCAGCCTGGGCAACAAGAGTGAAACTCCGTCTCAAAAAAAAAAAGAAAAAGAAAAAGGAAAGGTAAAGAAAAATAGAGATAGAGTCTTTGGTCTGCTGCCCAGGCCTGGAGTGCAGTGGCATGAAAATACCTCACTGCAGCCTCAAACTCCTGAGGTCAAGGAATCCTCCCACCTTAATTGCCTGAGTAGCTGGAACTACAGGCTCGTGCCACTACGGCCTGGCTAATTTTTAATTTTTTTTTTGTAGAGATGAGGTCTTCCTATATTGCCCAGGCTGGTCTTGAACTCCTGGATTCAAGTGATTCTCCCTCCCTGGCCTCCCAAAGCGCTGCTGAGATTACAGGCATGAGCCACCACACCCAACCAACTGTGGTGTTTCTTAACCTCTCTGTCTCAGTTTCTTCATCTGAAAGCTGGAGTGATTTTCACCTTACAGTGTTGCTGCATGGCGTTGGCACAGTACCTGGCACACAGTATGTGCTTGATAAATGTTCTCTGTTATTATTATTTGTATAAATGTATAGGGTACAAGGTCGGGTGTGGTGGCTCACGCCTGTAATCCCAACACTTTGGGAGGCCAAGGCGGGTGGATCACAAGGTCAGGAGATCGAGACCATCCTGGTTCACACGGTGAAACCCTGTCTCTACTAAAAGTACAGAAAATTTGCTGGGTGTGGTGGCGGGCGCTTGTAGTCCTAGCTACTCGGGAGGCTAAGGCAGGAGAATGGCGTGAACCCGGGAGGTGAGGCTTGCAGTGAGCCGAGATTGCGCCACCGCACTCCAGCCTGGGCGACAGAGCAAGACTCCATCTCAAAATAAAATAAAATAAATTGTATAGGGTACAAGTGCAGTTTTATTACATGCATAGATTGCATAGTGGTTAAGAGGTCAAGTCAGGGTCAAGTCACCTGTATAATATACGTTGTCCATTAAGTAGTTTCTTATCGTCCACCCTCTTCCACCCCATCTCCCTTCCGTGTCTCCATTGTCTTTCATTCCATTCTCTATGCCCATGTGGACACTTTTTTTTTTTTTTTGAGATGGAGTTTCGCTTTTGTTGCCCAGGCTGGAGTGCAATGGCATGATCTCGGCTCACTGAAACCTCTGCCTCCCAGGTTCAAGTGATTCTCCTGCCTCAGACTTCCGAGTAGCTGGGATTACAGGCATGCGCCACCACACCTGGCTAATTTTTTGTATTTTTAGCAGAGACAGGGTTTCACCATGTTGTCCAGGTTGGTCTCAAACTTCTGACCTTGGCCTCCCAAAGTGCTGGGATTATAGGCGTGAGACACTGTGCCCAGCCGCGAACACATGTTTTTAGAGCCCAATTATGAGTGAGAACACATGATATTTGACTTTCTGTGTCTGGCTTGTTTCACTTAAAATAATGATCCCCGTGTTCCGTCCATGTTGCTGCCAAAGGACAAGATTTCATAATTTTATGATTTCATTCTTTAAACAATGAATAGTATTCCATTGAGTATAAGTATCACGTTTTCTTTATCCATTCATCCACTGATGAACACTTTGGTCTGTATCTTTGCTTTTGCGAATAGTGCTGCGATAAACATATGAGTGTAGGTATCTTTTTGATATATTGACACTATTATTATTAATCTTTTATTCGACACATGATTATTGAGGGGTTATTAGACATGAGGCACTGTTCTACTGGATATACATAGTGTACAGAACAAAAGCATATTAACTTCTGTTTTAATCATAACTACTTTTCCAAACTGTCAATAGCATCAATCCACCAGCAGATAGGAAAATAAATATGAGATTGGTCAGGAAGGCCAAGTAGGACCCTGAGGGTGAGCTAAGGACTAATACAAAGAGTGCTGTCACTTGGCAGTTCACCCAAAGGAAGATGTCTGCATAGACCATTCCTTTTATCTCTATTCCAGGAGCACTCCCTTGCCTATATTAGCAGCTAGAACAGGATTGCCCAATAAAACTTTCTGTAATTATAGAGACAGTCTATATCTACACTCTCCAATATGGCAGCCACTAGACACATGTGGCTATTGAGTATTTGAAATATAGCTAATGTGGTTGAGGCATAACATTTTAAATTTCATTTAATTTTTTAATTTTTTTTTTTGAGACGGAGTCTTACTCTGTCACCTAGGCTGGAGTGCAGTGGCAACATCTCAGCTCACTGCAACCTGCATCTCCTGGATTCAAGTGATGCCTTATCCTCCCTAGCAGCTGGGATTACAGGTGCCACCACCATGCCTGGATAATTTTTGTATTTTCATAGAGATGGAGTTTCACCATGTTCGTCAGGCAGGTCCTGAACTCCTGACCTCAAGCAATCCACCCGCCTTGGTCTCCCAAAGTGCTGGGATTACAGGCATGAGCCACCGCGCCCAGCCTAAATTTCATTTAATTTTAATTAACTTATATTGAAATTTAAATAACTTCATGTTGGTTGGGTGCTGTGGCTCATGCTTGTAATCCCAGCACTTTGGGAGGCTGTGGTGGGAGGATGGTTTGAGCTCAGGAGTTAGAGACCAGCTTGGACAACATAGTGAGACCTCATCTCTACTGAAAACAAAAGAAATTAGCCAGGAATGGTGGGGTGTGCCTGTAGTCTGAATTACTCATGAGGCTGAGGTGGGAGGATCCATTGAGCCCAGGAATTTGAGTCTGCAGTGAGTCATAATTAGACCACTGCACTCCAGCCTCAGTGACAGAGTAGACCCTGTTAAAGAAAAAAAAAAAAAGCTGCATTTTCAGTTTTGTTTTATTTGTTTTATTTATATTTATATTAATTTAATTTAATTTAATTTAATTTAATTTACTTTTTAGAGACGGAATTTCACTCTTGTTGCCCAGGCTGAAGTGTGGTGGTGTGATCTCGGCTCACTGCAACCTCTGCCCCCGGGTTCAAGTGAGTCTCATGCCTCAGCCTCCCAAGTAGCTGGGACTACAGGCATGTGCCACCACGCCCAGCTAGTTTTTGTATTTTTGGTAGAGACAGGGTTTCACCATGTTGACAGGCTGGTCTCAAACTCTTAGCCTCAAGTGATCCGCCTGTCTCGGCCTCCCAAAGTGCTGGAATTACAGGTGTGAGCCACTGCACCCAGCCAACAATAGTCAATTGACTGCTATGAATATTCATGTACAAGTTTTTGTGGAGACATACATTTTCATTTCTCTTGGGTACATACCTAGGAATGGAATTGCTGGTCATATGTTTAACCCTTTTTTTTGAGGCACGGTCTTGCTCTGTCACCCAGGCTGGAGTGCAGTCTCAGCTCACTGCAGCCTCTACTTTTGGACCTCAAGCAGTTAGTTCTCCCGATTCAGCCTCCCAGGTAGCTGGGACTATAGCTGTGCGCCACCATGCCCGGCTAACTTTCTAAATTTTTTTGTAGAGATGGAGTTTCCCTATGTTGCCCAGGCTGGTCTCAAACTCCCGGGCTCAAGCAATCCTCCTGCTTTGGCCTCCCAAAATGCTGGGATTACAGGTGTGAGCCACCAGGCCCTGCCTATGTTTAACTTTTTGAGAAACTGCCAAACTGTTTTCCAAAAAAAGGTACACCATTTTACATTCCCACCAACAATGTATGGGGGTTCTATCCCAGTTTCTTTTTAAATTTTTATTTCAATAGGCTTTAGGGGTGCAAGTGGTTTTTTGTTGCATGGATGAATTGCATAGTGAAATCTGTGATTTTGATGTACCTGCTACCTGAATAGTGTACATTGTACCCAATATGAGTTTTTTTTAATCTCTTACCCTCCTCTCACCCTATTCCAATTCTTCACATTCTTACTGGCACGTGTCCTTTTTGGTGATGACCATGCCAAAGATGACAAGTGAAGTGGTATCTCACTGTGATTTTTTTTTTTTTTTTTTTTTTTGAGACAGTCTCTCTCTGTCACCCAAGCTGGAGTACAGCGGTGTGATCTCGGCTCACTGCAACCTCTGCCTCCCAGGTTCAAGCAATTCTCCTGCCTCAGCCTCCCCAGTAGCTGGGACTACAGGCACACATGGCCATACCTGGCTAATTTTTATATTTTTAATAGAGATGAGATTTCACCATGTTGGTCAGGCTGGTCTTGAACTCCTGATGTCAGGTGGTCCACCCGCCTTGGTCTCCCAAAGTGCTGGGATTACAGGTGTGAGCCATTGCGCCTGGCCTCATTGTGATTTTGATTTGCATTTCACTAATGACTGATGATGTTGAGCATCTTTTCATGTGCTTATTTTGGTGAGTAATTTTGCTTGTCTGGTGTTTTAACCTAGATCTTCATCCCTGAGGCCTCTGAGTCCCTGATTTTCATGCCTGAGGCTGGCTGGGGTGGATGTCATTGCCTCTTCACAGTTAAAACTGGACATGGAAGCACCAAGAGGCATCCCCAGTAAACCCTCTTGCATTTCAGACATCGTCTGGGTGTCTTTGTTAGGGAGTGGCCGTCCTATGTCTTTATGATAATTAGAGTCAATTAACTCTGCTAACAGTAACGCAACTCCTTTTTTTTTTTTTTTTTTTTTTTTTGCCTGCTGTGCTACTGGCACGAGGAGTTCAAAATGACCAGGGGGCAGCCTAGCTTTAGGCTGGTGAAATGGTTACTGCAGAAGTAACCAGGAATGGTCCTGGTAGGAGCATCTCTCCTCTAGGAACCAAGGCCTTAAGTTCATCAGAGCTTAATGTTTCAGGGAGAGGAAACAGATTCCTAAAGTGGGACACTGGGAGTGATGGGGGAAAGGCCACTGCTATCCCTTGGTTCTCAGATCCACATATTCTAACTATTAGGGACACAAGCAGAATGTGGTGGCACATGCCTATAGTCCCAAATACTCAGGAGGCTGAGGTGGGAGGATTGCTTTTGCTCAGGAGTTTGAGGCTCCAGTGAGCTACGATCATGCCACTGCATTCCAGCCTGGGTGACAGAGCAAGCTCCATCTCTAAAACAAAACAGACCAGGTGCAGTGGCTCATGCCAGTAATCCCAGCACTTTGGGAGGCCAAGGCAGGCAGGACACTTGAGGTCAGGAGTTTGAGACCAGCCTGACCAGCATGGTGAGACCCCCGTCTCTACTAAAAACACAAAAAATAGCTGGGCATGGTGGCGCATGCCTATAATCCCAGCTACTCGAGAGGCTGAGGCAGGAGAATTGATTGAACCCAGGAGGTGGAGGGTGCAATGAGCTGAGATTACGCCACTGCACTCCAGCCTGAGTGACAGAGTGAGACTCAGTCTCAAACAAAACAGAACATAAAAAAATGCCCCCAAATCTATCAGTGATACACTATTATATAATGACTGTTAGTTCAAAGTCTATACATCTAGAAAGACGTGCAATATGTCATCACCAAGCTGGTGTCTTAACCATGCCTTTAAGACAGCATTTCAGTTTTCTTCTATCAGACAAGTGGTTTCTGAGTGATGTGGAATACCATGTCCATGGCTACCTCCCTTCCACCATAAAGTGAGTCCCTTGGCTGAAGACTGTAATGCAAGATTATATGATGGAAATCAGGTACTTTGTGAGTCTTCAGAGAGTGATCCTGGCCAGGGGACTGTGGACAGGAAAGGTAAACTAGCCCACACCTGGAATCCACACCAGTCCTTATAGGGACAAATTACTGCCCGTTCCAGGTTCAATGCAATCAACTAGGCACCAGTGGGCTGGTTTGTTTGCTACAGGAATGACATCATGTTGAGGAGTTAGTGTCAATACTTAATGCTGACCAGCCAAGTGTGCAGCAGCAACAGTAGCTGAGTCAGTATTTTTTTTTTTTTTTTTTAAATGGAGGCTTGCTCCATCTTTCTCCAGTCCAGGCTGGAGTGCAGTGGTACAATCTTGGCTCACTGCAACCTCGACCTCCCAGGTTCAACTGATTCTCCTGCCTCAGCCTCCTGAGTAGCTGGGTTTACAGGCATGCGCCACCATACCCAGCTTATTTTTGTATTTTTAGTAGAGACTGGGTTTCACCATGTTGGCCAGGCTGGTCTCAAACTCCTGACCTCAGGAGATCTGCCCGCCTTGGCCTTCCAAAGTGCTGGGATTACAGGCGTGAGCCACCATGCATGGCCTTTTTTATTTTTTTTCTGAGACAGGTATCTCTCTGTCATCCAGGCTGGAGTGCAGTGGTGCAATCACAGCTTACTATAGCCTCGATTTCCTGGGCTCAAGCTATCCTCCTACTTCAGCCTCCTGAGTAGCTGGGACTACAGTCATGTGTTACCATGCCCAGTTGATTTTTATTTTTACTAGAGACAGGATCTTGCTGTGTTGCCTAGGCTGGTCTTGAGCTTCTGAGCTCAAGCAATCTGCCCTCCTCAGCCTCCCAAAGGGCTGGGATTACAGGCATGAGCCACTGCGCCCGGCCAGCAGATTAGTCTTGGTGAAACGGACCCATGTTGTTGAGCTCTTAGCAAGCCTCCGTCTGTGCCACCACGGTTAGTCTATTCAAGTACCCACTGTGCCAACATGGTTACAGCTGGGTACACAATCTGGCTGGTCTCCACTGGACAAGTCAGCCTGTCTGCCCACTTGTTTAATGCTCTCTTTTGGCAGATAACCTCTGGTGGGCATTGACATGAGACTTGAAGATCCACATGCTTGGCACCTCTCGCACAAATCAGTCTACATACTTCTGCCTCAAGTTCTCCTGTCTTCCAATCTCAGTCTTCAAGGCTCCCTGCCAACCACTTAAGCTATTCACCACTGCCAAGAAGTCTGCATACATGGTCATGTCAGGCCACTTCTGTCTTCTCACAAAGTCGATGGCCGGGTATACCATCCAAAGCTTGTCCAGCCTTCCTAAGCTGCCCCTGCCTGGGAATCTAGTGTAGCACAGGACATTTTCAGCTCTCACCAGTAGAGGAGACATCCCATGCATAAACTTGGCTTGGGGTCTCTCCTCCATCAACTGTACATAAGAAACCCTTCATCAGGATGTAAATATGAGCTGAGGAAGAGCGTCAGAGCAACAAGGCAGGGAACATGTAGTCTGGGTCACATCTTTCTATAACTTAATTGAACTTTGGACCTGCACAGGACTGACCCTGAAGGTGCTGTTTCCACTGTACTATGGATTTCTGCTGTACTTTTCAAGCTAAAGACTTGGTGGGTCTGACAATTACTGGCTCACAATAGGTGCTCCATGGTTAAGTACTCCATCTCTACTAGGGCCCAGTAGCATGCCAGGAACTGCTTTTTCCAATGTTGAAGAGTTCTCTGGTGCAGATGGCATGGCCTTGCTCCAGAACCCTATGGTTATGTGTTGTAACTCTCTAGTGGGGCTTGCCAGAGATTCCACGTGGTGTCATTTTCCAACACAGATACCTCTATGCCATGGGACTTGCCGTGCTGCATGGCCCAAGTTGCAGAACCATTTGTATTGCAGCTGAAACCTACTACAAAGCTCTATTTGGCTCTATGTCTACTTAAAAACCAATATATTTTTTTTCTGAGTTAGCAAGAAGCAGGAGCCCAAAGGATGGTATGAACTGTCTCTAAAACACCAAAGACCTTGCTAATGCTAGGTTTTTCTTCCGAGACAGTCTTGTTCTCTCACCAGACTGGAGTACAGTGGTGGGATCTTGGCTGACTGCAACTTCCGCCTCCCTGGCTCAAGCAATTCTCCTGCCTCAGCCCCCCGAAGCTGAGACTACAAGGCATGTGCCACCATGCCTAGCTAATTTTTGTATTTTTGGTAGAGACAGGGTTTCTCCGTATTGGCCAGGCTGGTCTCGATCTCTTGACCTTGTGATCCGCCTGCCTTGGCTTCCCGAAGTGCTGGGATTACAGGTGTGAGCCACCGCGCCCAACACACGCGAGGTTTTTCTTAGTGATAGTAAGTGCGTGGTGCAGTCCAGGCGCAGTGGCTCACGCCTGTAATCCCAGCACTTCGGGAGGCCGAGGTGGGCAGATCACCTGAGGTTAGGTGAGACCAGCTTGGCCAACATGGTGAAACCCTGTCTCTACTAAAAATACAAAATTAGCTGGGCGCAGTCGTGTGCACCTGTGATTCCAGCTACTCAGGTTGCTGAGGCAGGAGAATCACTTGAACTAGGGAGGCAGAGGTTGTGGTGAGCTGAGACTCTGTAAAAAAAAAAAAAAAAAAAAGTAAGTGCATGGTCCAATATTCTTTCCTCTCTCTTGGAGGGGATGTCTTTCTATACCCCAGACCGCCAGGCTGCAAGGAAAATTTCACCAACGTGACAGGTTCCTGGATCTTTGTAGGATTTATCTACCATCCTGTGGCACACCAGAATATTCAGATATCTTCCACTTCCTGCTCACCAGGTCTGATTGACATGGTGTCATCAATATAGTGGACCTGAGGGATGTTCTGTGGGAGGCCCAGAAGATCAAGGCCCCTTGGGACTACGTTGTGCCAGACAGGAGGAGAGTTACTATAGCTCTGGGCTAGACCTCAAATGTGTACAACTGTCAGTCCCAAGTGAATTGAACTGCTCGAGATTTGCCTATCTGATGGAGATTGAAAAGAACTCATCTGGCTGGGCATACCGGCTCATGCCTGTAATCCTAGAACTTTTGGAGGCTGAGGTGGGAATATTGCTTGAGGGCAAGAGTGTGAGACCAGCCTGGGCAACATGGCAAGACCCCATCTCTACAAAATAAAAAGAAATAAAAAGTTTAGCCACACGTGGTGGTGTGTGCCTGTAGTCCCAGCTACTCAGGATGCTACGGTGGGAGGATCACTTGAGCCTGGGAGGCTGAGGCTGCAGTGAGTCGTGAGCATGCCACTGTACTCCAGCCTTGCTGACAAAACCAGACCTTGTCTCAAAAAAGAATTTTTAAAAAAAGAATAGAACTCGTCCACCAGATCAACAGCTGCTTGCTCAGTTCAGGGACTGTGTTGATTTGCCCTGGTGAAGAGTTCCAAAGAGCAAGAGGCAGATGCTGAAGATTTTGATTAGGGGAGTGATATAATTACATTTGCATTGTAAAGGGCCACTTGGGATTCTGTGTAGGGAAGAGATTGGAGAAGAGGGCAAGAATAGATGCAGTAAGATCTCATATTTTATGTTCTTCTCATATTTGCACTCAGCTAGCTTGGCTGGCAGAGCGTGAGGCTCTGAAAACACACACACAGACACATACACACACACACAAATACACACACACACACACACAAATACACACACACACACACACACACACACACACACACACACGTGTGCATTTGGAGTCGTTGGCCTGGTGGGCTTAGCTCTGTTCACTAAGGTGAGGGAATAGGAGCTAGGATTGATCTGATGCATCCGTTAAGGTGAATAACATGAGCTGTTGTAACGAGTGGTTTCCCCAAAGCTTGGTGTTCGACACAATATAAATGTATTTCTTACAACGTAATAGAATGCAGGTCATTCAGGGACCACTGCTATGAACCGAATTGTGCTCTTCTCGCCCCAATTCATATGTTGAAGCCCTGACAATGTGATGGAATTTAGAGATGGGGCCTTTGGGAGCTAATTAGATTTAGAGGAAGTCACCATGGTGGCATCTTCATGATGGGAGTAGTGTTCTTATAAGAAAAGACGCTAGAGCAGGCACCAGTGCTCTCTCTCTCTCTCTCTCTCTCTCTCTCTCTCTCTGCCAATGTGAGAACATAGTGAGAAGGTGGCTGTCAGCCAGCCAGGAAGAGGGCCCTCCCCAGAACCTGACACGCTGACCCCCTGATCTCATACTTTCATACTTCCTTTTTTTTTTTTTTTTAATTGAGACAGAGTCTCACTCTGTCGCCCAGGCTGGAGTGCAGTGGTGCCATCTCGGCTCACTGCAGCCTCTGTCTCCTGGATTCAAGCAATTCTCCTGCTTCAGCCTCCTGAGTAACTGGGATTACAAGCACCCATCACCATGCCGGCTACTTTTTGTATTTTTAATTGGAGATGGGGTCTCACCATGTTGGCCAGGCTGGTCTCGAAATCCTGACCTCAGGTGATCCATCCGCTTTGACCTCCCAAAGTGCTGAAATTATAGGCGTGAGCCACCATATTCTGATCTCATACTTTCAACTTCCAGGACTGTGAGAAAATAAATCTCTGTTGTTGAAGCCACCTAGTTGATGGTGTTTTGTTATGGCAACCTGAGTTGACTAGTACAGATCCCATTTAAGACCTTGAATTTTTCTAATCAACAGGGAGATGGGGAAAAAGAATGGAAGACAGCATGTCGAGGTTTCACTGGGTCAGTCCTGGAAGGGATGCCTTGCTTATGCTCAGTTTATTGGCCAGACTCAGTCACATGACTACTCCTAACTGCAAAGGAGGCTGGGAAATATAGTCCAGTTGTGTGCTCAGGAAGAAGAAGAAATGGGTTGGGTAAGAACCTGAAGAATCTCTGCCACAACCTGAGAACCAGGAAACAAAACACAGTAGTGCTAAACGTACCTTGTCATGTCCCAGTAACCCCATGGAGCCAGGTTATCTTCCAATGGAAGGAGGAATTGTCTGCGTTATTATAAATGTCTTGTTTACCAACATCTTGTCTTTACCACCAAGACCATACTAATGTCTTGTTTCCCATCAAAAGACGGTCCTCTCTGCCAGGTCACTCAGGCAGGTGGAGCAGGTCATTGGGGAATTCAGGAGGTGACATTTGGAGACCCTAGCAGGTAGGTAGATGGGTAAATAGGTTGTCAGAGGTGATATGGCCCCAGGCATCCAGGCTGGGGTCCAAGCATGAGATTCTAATCCCTGAGATACAGAGAGGGAATATTAAGCTAGACAAGATTCTAGATGTATGCAGGTGGCCCAGCCTTGAATTTAGGCAGACAGAGGAGGCAAAAGTCCAACTTTAAAAGTAATGGCAAAAACCTTAACTACTTTTGCAGCAATCTAATAAACCTGAAGTCCAAGGCTAGGAGTTGACTAGAAGCCTGAATTACTCAATGCAGAGCCTCACACTGCTGGGTTCCGACCTCCTGATCTCCACTTATCTAAAGCTATCTAAAGTCCTTATTGTTCCCTCAAATGGAGTGGGATAATAGTGGAAACTTGTTATTTTTCCTTGAGCAGCACCTGTTTTCATTTTTTTTCTGCTTTAAGAACTTTTCTTTTTCTTTGAAGAGCTACTCCTCATTGACTCTCAGTCCATGCAGCTTTAGCGGTGCTGAGCACAGTCCCCTGGTGCCAGGGTTAGGAGTGGGACCCAATCCTGGCCAGTCAGAGTCACTGCCGTGGTTCACGGATAGACCCCTGACTCCGCTGGAACCCATAAGAGTCAGGCGTGTCATGAGAGAATGTGAACTAGAAGAAGAAAAAGAGTCAGATGCGAAATTTTTGCTGGAATCATTGGACACAAGTCCCCTTTCTAAGCCAGTTATTTCAGTACAGCATTTTTCTTTTTCTTTTTTTTAGACCTGTCAGCAGGAAGTATGTACAGCATATTTCATTTTTTTTGTACTGCTCCTTGCAGAGGAGGGCTACCCCATAGGCAGTGTGCCCAGAATAGGCTGTATAGCATATTTCAAATTGTGAGTTGTGACCCATTAATGGGTTGTTATACAATTTAGTAATTATAATCAACATTTGGCCAAGCGCGGCGGCTCATGCCTGTAATCCCAGCACTTTAGGAGGCTGAAGCGGATGGATCACTTAAGGTCAGGAATTCGAGACCAGCCTGGCCAACATGGTGAAACTCCCTCTCTACTAAAAACTACAAAATTTAGCTGGACGTGGTGGTGAGCACCTGAAATCCCAGCTACTTGGGAGGCTGAGGTGGGATTATCGCTTGAACCTGGGAGGCAGAGGTTGCAGTGAGCCAAGACTGTGCCCATGTACTCCAGCCTGGGTGAAAGAGTGAGACCCTGTCTCAAAAAAAAAAAAAAAAAAATAATAATAATAATAAATAAAATTTAAAAGTCAACATTTAACAAACAATGCAGTATAGAGTAGAACTAACAGGGTGCATCATATATAGTAAGGATAAATATTGTTTCGGGAAATTTATATTTATATGAATGTATACTGAGTCATGATGTAAATGACATCATAGGTTGAGTTGCAATGGAAATGATTTGAAAGACACAAGACACATCTTTTGGTGGACATAGTGGCTGACTCTTTAAAATTCATTACTCCCAGATAATTATCTTAAGTTAATCATAATAATCCAGTTTCTTGGCAGTGACTAGTTCAAGGGTGGACAAGTTAAAATCAATTTGGGCCAAGAGGTACAAAGAAAGTCTTGCTAGGAGCTTCTGAAAACGATGCTTTAATACATTTAAGCCAGACTGAGGATGAAGCTGGTGCTGTGAATGGGCAGAGGAAAGAGACAGAATGAAGATTCACCTTGGTGCAGATGAATCAACTGAGCTGAAAGCCCAGCCCACCTCTGGACTCTGTCTCTGGGTGCTGTCTGTCTTGTTGTGTCAGCTTTTTGGTTATGAGTCTCCAAAAAGCATCTTAACTGGTAGAGGTACCCATAGGATGTAGAACTGGGGCTGCTTGGGGTCATCTGTGCCACTTAGTAGGGACAGCCTGCCTTCCATAGAAGCCAGCACAGAAAAACCGAACTAAGGGATTTACAAGGACACATCCCCAAAGCTACTTTTTTGGACACCTGATCCAATAGTGCCTGGCATATTCAGTCACTTGAGCCTGTAAACCTACCCTCTCTACTTTTAAGCTAATTTGTACTGAGGTTCTGCAACTTGGAATCAAGGACTCCTGATTTCTTTTCTTTTCTTTTTTTTCTTTCCTTTTCTGCCTGACTGCCTGCCTTCCTTCCTTCCTTCCTTCCTTCCTTCCTTCCTTCCTTCCTTCCTTCCTTCCTTCCTCCCTCCCTCCCTCCCTCCCTCTCTCTCTCTCTCTCTCTCTCCTTTTCTGAGATGGAGTTTTGCTCTGTCACCCAGGTTGGAGTGCAATGGCACAGTCTCAGCTCGCTTCAACCTCCGCCTCCCAGGTTCAAGCGATTCTCCTGCCTCAGCCTCCTGAGGAGCTGGGACCACAGAAACGCACTACCACGCCTGGCTGATTTTTGTATTTTTAGTAGAGATGGAGTTTCACCATGTTGGCCAGGCTGGTCTCAAACTCCTGACCTCAGGTGACCTGCCCGCCTCAGCCTTCTAAAGTGCTGGGATTATAGGCGTGAGCCACCGCACTGGGTCCAAAGAGTCTTGACTCTTATAAACTTGAGGTGGAATATGAGACAGTGAAATTGCTCCCGCTCTGGGATGGAAAGAGTAGCAAAAACAGGAAGCCAAGCAGGCTGTAATGGAAATGCTCTGACTTGACTTGGCAATTTGTTGGCACATACAATTGGTAGAAAAATCACTTAAAGATCTGCTGTTGAAACAAACTAGACTTGGCTCAGAGCCAGGTACCATAACATAAGAATCAGGTAGGCTTAGCATGGTGGCACATGCCTGTAATCCCAGCACTTTGAGAGGCCAAGACCGGAGGATCACTTGAGGCCAGGAGTTCGAGACCAGCCTGGGCAACATCATGAGGTCCTATCTCTACAAAAAATAATTTAAATAAGTTAGTGAGGCATGGTGATGCACAAATGCTCAGCTACTTGGGAGGCTGAGGTGGGAGAATCACTTGAGCCCAGGAGGTCAAGGTTGCAGTGAGCTATAATTGTGCCACTGCACTCCAGCCTGGGTGATAGAGAAAGATCCTGTTTCAAAAAAAAAAAAAAGAAAAAAAAGAAAAAAGAAAAGAATCTGATGGACTTAGGGGGTATATGGGGTGTCATAGCAAGGTAGTCAGTGCCCCACCCAAATCCTCACGCACTCACTGTCCCCTTTCCTGCTGACTGCATCCTGCTGTGAGCAGCTGCATCTGTCTGAGTATCTTCTCTTAGACTGTGAGTGCTGGGGAGCTAATGTCCTGGAAGCAGCCATTGACAACATGGAGGGAAACTGAGAGATAAACACCCCACTCCTTGTTCCTCAGCAGGGAAGGATCACCCTGAGAGGGTTTATTTTATTTTTATTTATTTTTTAGACAAGGTCTTGTTCTGTGGCCCAGGCTGGAGTACAGTGGTGCAATCACAGCTCACTGCAATCTTGACCTCCTGGGCTCAAGTGATCCTCCCACCTCAGCCTCTAGAGTAGATGGGACTACAGGTGTGTGCCAATACACCGGCCTTATTTCTTCTTCTTCTTCTTCTTCTTCTTCTTTTTTTTTTTTTTTTGGTAGAGATGAGGGCTCTCTATGTTGCCCAAGCTGGACTTGAACTTCTGGACTCAAGGGATCCACCCGTTTAGGCCTCCCCAAGTGCTGGAATTACGGGCGTGAGCCATCATGCTTAGCTTGAGAATTTTTTTTGTTTTTGTTTGTTTGTTTGTTTGTTTGTTTTTGAGACAGAGTCTTGCACTGTTGCCTGGGCTGGAGTGTAGTGGTGCTATCTCTGCTCACTGCAACCTCTGTTTCCCAGGTTCAAGTGATTTTCCTGCCTCAGCCTCCCAAGTAGCTGGGACTACAGGCGCTCGCCACTACGCCTGGCTAAATTTTTGTATTTTTAGTAGAGACGGGGTTTCACTATGTTGACCAGGCTGGTCTCAAACTCCTGACCTTGTGATCCATCCGCCTCGGCCTCCCGAAGTGCTGGGATTACAGGCATGAGAGAGTGTTTTAAACTGTCTCAGATGTACCCAGTGGGATCAGCCCCAGTTCCCCACAGCAGTAACCGACTTAGTCAAGTGCCCTTTATTTGTGTCTTTCTCTCCCGTGTCTTACTTCTGGTTAGGGACAGAACTGTGTGCTCCCCTCCTAATTCACATGTTGAAGTCCCAATCCCCAGTGCTTCAGAATGTGACTGCATTTGGAAATAGGGCTTTTCAAGAGGTGATTAAGCTAAAATGAGGCTGTAAGGGTGGGCCCTAATCCAGCCCAGCTGTGGTACTTAACAGAGGAGATTAGGACATAGAGAGACACCAGGCATGCGTGTGCACAGATGGACAACCACATGAAAAGGCAGCAGGAGGTCAGCCACCTGCAGTCAAGGAGAGAGGCCTCTGAGGAAACCAACCCTGCTGGCACTTTGATCTTGAACTTCCAGCCTACAGAATTGTGAGAAAGTATATTCCTGTTGTTTAAGCCACCCAGTCTGTGGCATTTTATTTTGGCAGCTTTAGCAGGCTAATATACTTCCCCATTCCCCCACAGTGCTTCCTGGGTTCAATTATCAGATAAATGATTTGCACTTAAATCCTTATCTCAGGGGCCAGGCACGAGGGAGCTCACACCTGTAATCCCAGCACTTTGGGCGGCCAAGGTGGGCAGATCACCTGAGGTCAGGAGTTCAAGAGCAGCCTGACCAAGATGGTGAAACCCCGTCTCTACTAAAATTACAAAATGCAGCTTGGTGTGGTGGCACATGCCTGTAGCCCCAGCTACTCAGGAGGCTGAGGCAGGAGAATCCCTTGAACCTGGGAGACAGAGGTTGCAGGGAACTGAGATCATGCCACTGCACTACAGCCTGGGTGACAGAATGACTTCGTCTAAAAAAAAAAAATTAGAAAAAAAGAAAACAGGGCTCAGTGACTCATGCCTATGATCCCAGCACTTTGGAAGGCCAAGATGGGAGGGTTGTTTGAGCCCAGGAGTTCAAGACCAGCCTGGGCAACACAGTGAAACCCCATCTTTACAAAACATTGAAAAAAAATGAAAAATAAAAAATACCAGCCAGGCATGGTGGTGTGCGCCTATAGTCTCAACTTCTTGGAAGACTGAGGTGGGTGGATCGCTTGAGCCTGGGAGATTGAGGCTGCGTGAGTCATAATCATGCCATTGCACTCCAGCTTGGGTGACAGAGCAAGACCTTGTCTCATTTAAAAAAAAAAAAAAAAAAAAAGAAAAGAAATGAGAAAAGGAAAAAAAAAAAAGGTGAAAGGAGTTAGGCAGAACTGGACTTAGGCTCTGGATCTGTGGATGGAGTAAAAGAAAATTAAGCCTTAGTATCCTCATCTTTGCTGAATTTCTAGTCCAGGTTAGAAGACCAGATTCACAACTGTAATCCTAGCACTTTGGGAGACCTGAGGCAGGTGGATCACTTGAGGTCAGGAGATTGAGACCAGCCTCCAACATAGTGAAATCCTGTCTGTAGTAAAAATACAAAAATTAGCCGGGCATGGTGATGGATGCCTGTAGTCCCAGCTACTTGGAAGTTTGAGGCATGAGAATCGCTTGAACCCAGGAGGCAGAGGTTGCAATGAGCTGAGATCATGCCACAGCACTCAAGCCTGGGTGGCACAGCAAGAGTCTGTCTCAAAAACAACAACAACAAACAAACAAACAAAAAACCAAAAACCAGCCACCCAGAAAATGAGTTGGCGTTCCTAGTGTCACAGTAAAAAGAGCATTTGCCTGGGCAACAGGGACCTCAGTTCTGGCAGCAACTGATTAATCGTCAAGCCTTTTGGGGGCAGGGTAGGAATCTTGTGTGTTTTGCTTTACATTTATTTTCAGTGTCCAGCACCGTGCTGACGATTGAGTGATAAATTAGCACTGAATGAAGGACGGAGTATGATTTTGGGTTAGGCTGTTTAGTACTGCAGCTTCTAGGTGTGAGAAGTGGGTGTAATAACTTGTGTTGCATGATGTGTGTTGTTTCAATGATGTAAGGGAAGGGCTTTATCCACTGGGTTACCTGTCTGGATGCAACGTGATGGTTTTCTCCAGCCAGGCACTGTGCCTTATGGATAAACAAGAAGACTCTGAGGGCAGACAGGGTTGGGTTGAGACCCCAACCCTGCCACTTACAGTCTGTGTGGACTTCAATGAGGTGCTTAAATTCAGCATCTAGTAAATTCTCAATAAAAGCTACCCAATAAAGCGTTCTGCCAGGGTGGGAACCTCACTTTGCCACACTTGAGCATCTCCCGCCAGCTTTGTACTGTTTTCTGTTTGCCCACTAGAGGTCAGGCTAACCCCAAAGTTCAAAGCTCCTAAACCCAGTCCGAAACACCATTTCTAAAGTGTCCAAGCAGGGCGCGGGGGCTCACGCCTGTAATCTCAGCACTTCGGGAGGCTGAAGTGGGAAGATCACTGGAGCCCAGGAGTTCCAGACCAGCCTGAGCAACAAAGTGAGACCCCAAAAATACGAAAAAATTAGCCAGCAGTTGTGGCGAGGGCCTATTGTCCCAGCTACTTGAGAGGCTGAGCTGCGAGGCTGAACTGGGAGAATTGCTTGAGCCCTGGAGGTTGAGGCTGGCTGCAGTGAGCCGTGATTGTGCTGCTGCACTCCAGCCTGGGAAACAGAGCGAGACCCAGCCTGAAAACAGTGTCGGGAGGGGAAGATGACTTAACCCATGAAACCGCGCTGGTCATACTCACACATTTTCCAAGGCTGCTCTCTGCCCTTCTCAACCAATCCTCGGATTTTATCACTAGACTAAGAGAATGGAGATTTCTATTGAGGGCAAATTTATTGAGTTACTTCTGAGAAATCATCAGGGAACAAAGGACACAAAAGAAAGGGAAAACTGGAGGTAATAATAACAATTTCTGAGTATTGATGTATTGGGAACTTAAATAATTTTACACTTATTAACTGATTTCATGATTGTAACACTCTATGGGGTAGGTATAATTAGTTTCACGTTACAGATGAAAAGCCAGCATGAGGATGTAGCACTGGGCTCTTAATCACGGTGTGACGCTGAGATTAGCAAGAGCCTGACTGCCATTAGGAACCGGCTGATTTATTTCAGGTCTAGGATCTGTGAAATACAAAAGGCTTTGAGCATTTCCCAGGTGCAGATATTTTTGTTGTTGTTGTTGTTGTTTGTTGTTTTGAGATGGAGTCTCACTCCGTTGCCCAGGCTGGAGTGCAGTGGAGTGCTCTTGACTCGCTGTAACCTCCACTTCCCGGGTTCAGGTGATTCTCCTGCCTCAGCCTCCTGAGTAGCTAGGATCACAGGTATGTGCAACCATGTCCAGCTAATTTTTGTGTTTTTAGTAGAGACAAGATTTTGCCATGTTGGACAGGCTGTTCTTGAAGTCCTGCCCTCCGGTGATCTGCCCGCCTCGGCCTCCCAAAGTGCTGGGATTACAGACGTGAGCCACCGTGCCCAGCCCCCAGGTGCGGATGTTTTTGGTCTTTGAGACACATCTTTTGGGTTCGTTGAACCAGGGAGAAAACTCTCCTCCTCCCTCCTTCGTTTATCTCTGTCTGTGGCTCTTTGGAGGTCACACAAACATGGGTTCAAATCTTGGCACTGCTGTTTGCCAGCCATGCGGCCTGGGTAAGTATGTACTTTACTGAGCAGCAGTTTCCTCTACTGTAAAATGTAAAATTTTTCTCACAGGCCACTCTCCAATCTCTCTGACTCCTCTTCTGTCTCCTCTGGAAAGTGAGTTCCTGGAGGAAAGTTTCCCTCTTGGCCAGGCACAGTGGCTCACGCCTGTCATCCTAGCACTTTGGAAGGCTGAGGTGGGAGGATCACTTGAGCCCAGGAGTTCGAGACCACCCTGGGCAACATAGTGAGGCCCTGTATCTGCAAAAATAAAAAAATTAGCCATATGTGGTGGCATGCACATGTAGTCCCAGCTACTCAGGAGGCTGAGGCAGGAGGCTGACTGAGCCCAGGAGTTTGAGGCTACAGTAAGTTATGATTGCGCCACTGCACTCCAGCCCGGGAGACTCTGTCTAGAAAGAAAGAAAGGAGGAAAGGAAGGAGAGAAGGAAGGAAGGAAGGAAGGAAGGAAGGGAGGGAGGAAGGAAGGAAGGGAAGAAGGAAGGAAAGTAATTTCTTTTTATTATACTTTATGTTCTAGGGTACGTGCAGGTTTGTTACATATGTATACATGTGCCATGTTGGTGTGCTGCACCCATTAACTCGTCATTTACATTAGGTATATCTCCTAATGCTATCCCTCCCTGCTCCCCGCACCCCACAATAGGCTCTGGTGTGTGATACTCCCCTTCCTGTGTCCAAGTGTTCTCATTGTTCAGTTCTCACCTATGAGTGAGAACATGCGGTGTTTGGTTTTCTGTTCTTGGGATAGTTGGCTGAGAATGATGGTTTCCAGCTGCATCCATGTCCCTACAAAGGACACGAATTCATCCTTTTTTATGGCTGCATAGTATTCCATGGTGTATATGTGCCACATTTTCTTAATCCAGTCTATCATTGATGGACATTTGGGTTGGTTCCTAGTCTTTGCTATTGTAAATAGTGCCACAATAAACATACGTGTGCATGTGTCTTTATAGCAGCGTGATTTATAATCCTTTGGGTAAGGAAAGTAATTTCTAGTGTCCGGAACAGCCTGGCATATATTAGATGCTAAAGAAATAAATGCTGATGGCTGCCTGATGCTTCCCACTGAACGTCTGTTAAAGTGTAAGTGTTCCCCCTTCTATATTCCCATTGAAAGTGCAGGACTTCAATCATTTGCTAATGACTGTCAAGCAGCCATTCATTCATGGAGGCATGCGTTTATTCCTGAACACTTGTGCATTAGGGGCTGGGCGTGGTGGCTCACACCTGTAATCCCAACACGTTGGGAGGCTGAAGCAGGTGGATCACTTGAGGTCAGGAATTCCAGATCAGCCTGGCAACATGGCAAAAACCTGTCTCTACTAAAAATACAAAAATCAGCTGGGCGTGGTGGCGCACACCTGTAATCTCAGCTATTTGGGAGGCTGAGGCAGGAGAAGAGCTTGAACCTGGGAGGTGGAGGTTGCAGTGAGCCAAGATGGTACCGCTGTACTCCAGCCTGGGTGACAGAGCTAAACTCCGTCTAAAAAAATAAATAAATAAATAAAAGGGTAGGAGCCTGCTCTCAAGAGCTTCAAGTCCAACATGAGACAAGCTGGCCATTATGGAGTTCCAGCCTCAACAGTCCCACCCTTGGCTGGCCCCAACGTCCATGTGCGTTTTCTCTGTATTTGATCCTTGCCTAGTTAGAAGTGGAACTCACTGGGCCAGGTGCGGTAGCTCACGCCTGTAATCCCAGCACTTTGGGAGGCCAAGGCGGGCGGAACACGAGGTCAGGAGATCGAGACCATCCTGGCTAACATGGTGAAACCCTCTCTCTACTAAAAATACAAAAAATTAGCCAGGAGTGGTGGCGGGCGCCTGTAGTCCCAGCTACTTGGGAGGCTGAGGCAGGAGAATGGCATGAACCTGGGAGGCGGAGCTTGCAGTGAACTGAGATTGTGCCACTGTACTCTAGCCTGGGTGACAGAGACTCCATCTCAAAAAAAAAAAGAAAAAAAAAAAAGAGAGAGAAATGGAACTCGCTGTGGCCATGCCATGCTCTTCTCTGATTCTCCAGACTGAGATCAGGTGCTGTATTAGTCCATTATCGCACTGCCATAAAAAATTACCTGAAATTGAGTAATTTATAAAGAAAAGAGTTTTAATTGTTTCACGGTTCTGCAGGCTCTACAAGAAACATGTCTGGGGAGACCTCAGGAAACTTACAGTCATGGAAGAAGGGGAAGCAGGCACATCTTACATGGCTGGAGTAGGAGGAGGAGAGAGAGGTGGGAGGTGATACACTTTAAACAACCAGATCTCATGCTGAGCATGGTGGCTCACACCTATAATCCCAGCACTTTGGGAGGCCAAGGCAGGTGGATCACCTGAAGTCAGGAGTTCAAGACCAGCCTGGCCAACATAGTGAAATGCTGTCTCTATAAAAATACAGACACACACACAAAAGATTAGCTGGATGTGGTGGTGGATGCCTATAATCCCTGCTACTCAGGAGGCTGAGGCAAGAGAATCGCTTGAACCCAGGAGGCAGAGGTTGGAGTGAGCTGAGATCATGCCACTGCACTCTAGCCTGGGTGACAAAGCAAGACTCCGTCTCAACAAAACAAAACAAAACAAACAAAAATAAGCAACTAGATCTCATGAGCACTCATGAGCAGCACCAAGGGGGATATCCAGCCCCATGATCCAATCACCTCCCACCAGGCCCTACCTCCAATATTGGGGATTACGATCTGACATGAGATTTGGGTGGGGACATGGACCCAAACCATGTCAGGAGCATGAATCAAGACTCCTGGGGTTGAGTATGGTGGGTCATGCCTGTAATCCCATCACTTTGGGAGGCTGAGGAGGAAGGATCACTTGAGTCCAGGAATTCGAGACCAGCCTGGACAACATAGTAGGACACCATCTCTACAAAAAGTAAAAAAATAAAAAATTATCCAGGCATGGTGGCGTGCACCTGTGGTCCCAGCTACCTGAGAGGCTGAGGTGGGAGGATGGCTTGAGCCCAAGAGGTTGAGGCTGTAGTGAGCCAAGGTGGTACCACTGCACTCCAACCTGGGTGGCAGAGGAGACCCTGACTCAAAACAACAACACGAAACAAAACAAAACAAAACAAAACAAAACAAAAACTCCAGTTTCCTCTTATATGGTTGGAGCAGGAAGAAGTGGGGGAGGAGGTGTGTGTGTGTGTTTAAATCTTTTTTTCTTTTGGCAAGCACACATGTGCACAACCTAATATACACATCATGCGTGCTTCTCTTTTCTTGGGGTTAAGTCCCAGCATGACCAACCTCGGGCAGGTCTGTTCTTCTCTTCGGACCTCATTTTCCTTATCTGCTCAATGAGGCTGATGGATACTGTGCTTTCCAAGGTACCTTTTCACAATAACATGTTCTCAACCAGTGTGCAGGTGTTCCCCTCCTAGGGATACATTTCTTGCATCTTTCCCACATATGTGGCCCTGCACGCACACACAGACACAGAGCTGCAGTGTGTGCATATCTATTCCACACTCTGTCCCTGCAAGCCTTCCTACCCTGGGCTATCTGGATAGTAAGGAATAAAACAAGAAACAGAGGGTCATGGTGGTGAGGGTGAGGGAGGCAGAGTCCCAAAGGCCTGTTCTTGCCCTTAGGAGGTTCTGGTGCAGGAGGTCTGGGTCACTTTCTTGGACAGATGCTGGAGGCCAGCTCTGCCCTAGTCTATGATCGAGGCCAGGCACTCTTTGAACTGGTGAATATGAGGAAGCAGTACTTCTGAGCCCTCTCTAGACCCAGCTTTACCCCTACAAGCTCTGCAAATCACTTCCTAGTATTTAACTTTTTTTTTTTTTTTCGATTTAGAGATCAGGTTATCCGTCTGTTCTCACACTGCTGTAAAGAAATAACTGAGACTGGGTAATTCATAAAGAAAAACAGCTTAATTGGCTCATGGTTCTGCAGACTCTACAGGAAGCATGGCTGGTGAAGCTTCAGGAAACTTACAATCATGGTGGAAGGCGAAGGGGAAGCAGTTTCCTCTTACGTGGTTGGAGCAGGAGGAAGTGGGGGAAGAGGTGCTACACAATTTTAAATGAGCAGACCTGGTGGTAACTCACTATCATGAGAACAGAACCCAAGGGGAAATCCCCTCCCATGATCCAATCACCTCCCACCAGGCCCGACCTCCAACACTGGGGTTTACAATTCGACATGAGATATGGGCGGGAACACAGACCCAAACCATATCACCACCTCCTGCTTTGTTGCCCAGGCTGGAGTGCAGTGGCATGATCATAGCTCATTGCAGCCTCAAACTCTCAGACGCAGAGATCCTCCCGCCTCAGCCTCTGGAGTAGCTGAGACGACAGGCGTGCACCATCATGCTCGGCTAATTCTTAGTATTTTTGAAAGCATGGGTAGCAGTGCGTGTGTGGAGGAAGGAAGGGTGTAGAGGGCTGGTGCTCCCCTGCTGTTCCTTCTCCACAGGAGAAATTGAGCTGGGTGTGTCTAATTCCAGCTTGCCAGCTGAGGGCACTTCCGTTCCGTAATTCCACCACCCTGGCCTTGGTGAGCCAAGCACAATTTCTTATCCCAAAGGTAGACCTAAGAGCCGGTTCTTTTTCACTTAAAGTGAGGGAGCCTTCAACACAGACCATAGCCAACGCAGACTAGGCATGGTGGTGGGCACCTGTAGTCTCAGCCATCAGGAGGCTGAGGCGGGAGGATTGTTTGAGCCCAGGAGGTCGAGTCCAGTCTGGGCAACACAGGGAGTCTCCATCTCTTAAAAAACAAAAAACACCAGCCTGGGGAACATGGTAAAACCCTGTCTCTACTAAAAATACAAAAATTAGCTGGGCACGATGGTGTACACTTGTAGTCTCAGCTGCTGGGGAGGCTGAGGCAAAAGAATCATTTGAACCCAGGAGGCAGAGGTTGCAGTGAGCCAAGATCATGCTACTGCACTCCAGCCTGGGTAAAAAAGCCAGGCTATCTCAAACAAAACAAAACAAAACAAACAAAACCACCCCAAAATCAAGCAAACAGAAAACTAAAACAAAACAAAAAATACCCACAAGGTTTAGGCTGCCACCCATCTTTCTTTGATGGTGAGGTGGAGATTGGGAGGAGAGAAGGGAATCATTTCTTGCCTATGGGGTAATAGGGAATGCGAATTTTCACCCCTTGACTTGAGATGGGTTCCCTAGCAGCAGATCCTAAGATGGAAACCAAGAATTCTCAGGAGGAGATGAGTGAGGAAGCAGGATAAAACACTACAGAAAGCTCACTAATGCCGCAGGAAGCAAAATAACAACACAGAGCTGGTCCCCACTTAAGGCCAAGGGGCTGGCCCCATTCCCGGGGTTGTCATCCAACATCTGATCCCAGGAGGTGTGGGGGCCGTTATCTCCTAGTGGTTCCTTTCTGGCCAAGGGCTGTGTATTAGTTTGGAAGGCTGCCGAAAAAAAGTACCACCACCTGGATGGCTTAAAACCCAGACATTTATTCTCTCATAGTTCTGGAGGCTGGAAGTCCAAGGTCAAGGTGCCAGCAGGGTTGGTCCTTTCTGAAGGCCACGAGGGACAATCTGTTCCATGCCTTTCCCTCAGCCTCCGGTGGTCTGCTGGCAATCTTTCGTTTTGCTTGGCTTGTAGAAGCACCACTTCAATCTCTGTCTCCTTTTTTGAGGCAGGGTCTTGTTCTGTCACCCAGGTTGGAGTGCAGTGGTGCAATCATGGCTCACTGCAACCTCCGCCTCCCAGGCTCAAGCGATCCTCCTGCCTCAGCCTCCCGAGTAGCCGGGACTACAGGCATGTGCCACCATGCCCAGCTAGTTTTTTTGTATTTTTGGTAGAGACAGGGTTTCACTATGTTGCCCAGGCTGGTCTCGAACTCCTGAGCTCAAGTGATCCCCCCATCTTGGCCTCCCAAAGTACTGGGATTACAGATGTGAGCCACGGCACCTGGCCCTATGCCTTCATTTTTACTTAGCATTGTGTGTGTGTGTGTGTGTGTCTGTCTGTCTGTCTATCTGTCTGTGTCCAAATATCCCCTTTTTATAAGGACAGTGGTGGCCCTAGTCTGTTTGCATTACTATAAAGGAATACCCAAGGTTGGGTATTTTATAAATAAATACCCAAGGTTGGGTAATTTATAAAGAAAAGAAAAGAGATTAATTTGGCTCACAGTTCTGCAGGCTGTACAGGGAGCATGGCGTTAGCATCTGCTTCTGCTGAGAGTTCAGGATGCTTCCATTCATGGCAGAAGACCAAGGGGGAGCTGGTGCGTGCAGAGACTACATGGTGAGAGAGGAAGCAAAAGAGGGAGGGAGGTGCTGGGCTCTTTGTAACAATCACTTCTCAGTTTATTACTGGGAGGATGGCACCAAGTCATTTGAAGGATCCGCCCCCATGACTCAAATACCTCCCACTAGGCCCCACCTCCAACACTGGGGATCACATTTCAACATGAGATTTGGAGGAGACAAATATCCAAACTCTATCAGTGGTTTTGTTGGATCAGGGCCCTAAAGACCTAATGACGTCATTTAAGTTAATTACCTCTTTAGAGGCCCTCTTTCCAAATAAGGTCACATTCTAAGATACTGAGGGTTAGGACTTTAACGCTGGAATTTGGGGGCATACAATTAACTCAACCTATACCAGGCAGTGCTCTAGAGAGGAAACAGCTGTGAGCCATTAGCAGCCAGTGTGCTCCGGGCATCTAGGGATGGATGCACTAGCTGGGAAGAGGGTCCTGTGAGGCACCAGCAGCACTCACTACACCAGTGGTTCTCAAAGTGTGACCCCTGGGCCAGCAACATCAGCTTCCCCTGGGAATGTGCTACGAAATGCAAAGTCTTGGGCCTTCCTCCAGACCTTACTGAATCAGAAACTCTGGGGATGGTGCCTCACAGTCTGTCGTGATTCCAATGCATACCAACGTTTGAGAACCACTGCCATATACCACTTGGGTCACTGAACAACAAATGCTGATGTCAGAGAAAGGCAGTGAGCATTGATCCAGGAGGCCTGAGGGTCCCCAGGGAACACAGGACTGCCGCACTGCATAACTCTAGGGAGCATCATTCAGGTTGCAGTCCAGGTCAATGGTGCTCACAGAGCACAGTCTGAAGCATGCAATTGAGTACAGTTGCATGGTGCATCCCTGGAGTGGTGCAGCTGCCACCATGGAGCCAGGCCTAGGCTATTCTATTAAGGGAAGTGTGGTACTTTCTAGCAGGGCTGGAAAGTCGAATCAGGGGGAGGTGTGGTGGCTCACTCCTGTAATCCCAGTGCTTTGGGAGGCCGAGGTGGGAGACTGCTTGAGTTAAAGAGCAGCCTGGGCAACATCGTGAGACTCTCCCCCATCTCTACAAAAAAATGAAAAAATTATCCAGGCATGGTGGTGCATGGCTGAGGCTGAGGCAGGGGGATCACTTGGGAGGCTGAGGCAGGAGGATCACTTGAGTGCAGGACTTCCAGGCTGCAGTGAGCTTAGGTCGCATCACTGCACTCCAGCCTGGATGACAGAGTGAGACTCTGTCTCAAAAAATAAAAAAGTGAAAACAAAAAACCCAGAGAAGCCATGCTCATGCGTATGCCCCGATCAATGCTTGAGGTCCATCTGACATACTGCATGATGTGAAACTGAGACAGGGGGAGGGCCCCCTTTTGTAGGGGCCTGTGGATCCTAAGAATGGAAATAAAGAAAAATTCTGAGTTCCTTTAAGGGAAATTCCAGGCACCTAGCTAGCCCTGAGAACTAAATAAATAACTTTTTTTTTTTTTTTGAGACTGTGTCACTCTGTTGCCAGGCTGGAGTGCAGTGGCGTGTTCTCAGCTCACTGCAACCTCTGCCTCCTGGGTTCAAGCGATTCTCCTGCCTCAACCTCATGAGTAGCTGGGACTACAGGCGTGTACCATGACGTCCAGCTAATTTTTGTATTTTTAGTAGAGATAGGGTTTCACTATGTTGGCCAGGATGGTCTCCATCTCTCGACCTCTTGATCCGCCCACTTTGGCCTCCCAAAGTGCTGGGATTACAGGCATGAGCCAGTGCACCCGGCCCTAAATAACTGACTACTTTTTTTTTTTTTTTTTTTTTTTGAGACGGAGTCTCGCTCTGTCGCCCAGGCTGGAGTGCAGTGGCCGGATCTCAGCTCACTGCAAGCTCCACCTCCCGGGTTTATGCCATTCTCCTGCCTCAGCCTCCCGAGTAGCTGGGACTACAGGCGCCAGCCACCTCGCCCGGCTAGCTTTTTGTATTTTTTAGTAGAGACGGGGTTTCACCGTGTTAGCCAGGATGGTCTCGAAATCCTGACCTCGTGATCCGCCCGTCTCAGCCTCCCAAAATGCTGGGATTACAGGCTTGAGCCATCGTGCCCGGCCATAACTAACTTCTTAAACAAGAAAGACAATCATCCTGAAACAATAGCCAAGGAAGTTAGAGTCAGGAGATACTTGCTTTCCCTACAGAAACTGAAGATAACACCCTAACAAAGGTCCCTGAATTGTCTTTCAGATGATGTGACATAGACCCCAGGTAAGAGTGAAGCGAAGACTCAACTTTAACCACCACCCTCTAAGTTTCTTTTGAGGAGCTTGGAAAAAGTTACTCCCTGTTGGTCTAAGTGATACAGGTCCTATAAAAAGAAATGATTAAGGCAGATAGTGAGGGTAAGGAAGTCCTCAGCGAGGTTTCCCTTTTAACAAAAAGCAGCCCCCAAATCATTTATTTTCTAACAAAGAGCAGCCTGTAAAATCAAGCTGCAGACATAGATAAGCAAGCTGGAAGCTTGCACGGGTGAATGTTGGCAGCTGTGCCAATAGGAAAAGGCTACCTGGTGGCCAGGCATGTTCAACATGGAGGCTCCATCTTCCCTTTTCTTTGTCAACCATGTGCACAGTAAGGAACAGACAACATCACACCGGCCAGGTAGAGAAGCCATTTTCATAATGGAAGATTAGGATGGCGTGGCCAGCGTCTTTGCGCACTATGTAAACATCACACCTGGTCCACCAATCTTTGGGCCCTATGTAAATTAGACAACACCTCCTCAAGGCAGTCTATAAACCCTCCCCTCCCCCGACATGCACTTCACCGCAAAACCAAAAGACCCACTTGGGTGCCCCTTCTCTTCGCAGGAGAGAGAGCTTTTCTCTTTCTCTCTATTAAACCTCTTCTCTTAAACTCACTTCTTGTGTGTCCGTGTCCTCGATTTCCTTGACGTGAGACGACGAACCTTAGGCATTTACCCCAGACAACGAAGGCGCTTCATAAGGTCATGCAGCGGTAAGTGGCAGAGCGGGGATTTGAACAGAGGGAGTCTGGCTCCAAGGCTCCAAGGCTGGGCGCTCTCTCTCTCTCTTTCTCTCTCTCTCTCCCTCTCTCTCTTTCTCTTCTTTTCTCTCTCTCTCTATTTCTCTCCTTTTCTCTTTTTCTCTCTCTCTTTCTTTCTTTCCTCTTTCTTTCTCTCTCTCTCTTCCTTTCTTTCCTTTTTCCCCTCCCCTCCCCTCCCCTCCCCTCCCCTCCCCTCCTCTCTCTCCCTCCCCTCTCCTCTCCTCTCCTCTCCTCTCCTCTCCTCTCCTCTCCTCTCCTCTCCTCTCCTCTCCTCTCCTCTCCTCTCCTCTCCTCTCTGTTGCCCAGGCTGAAGTGCAGTGATGCAATCTCGGGTTACTACAACCTCTGCCTCCCCAGCTCAAGCAATCCTCCCACCTCAGCCTCCCAAGCAGCTGAGACTATAGGCATGCACCACTATGACCAGATAATTTTTTTTTTTTTTTGAGATGGATTCTTACTCTGTCACTCAGGCTGGAGTGACGTGGTGCAATCTTGGCTCATTGCAACCTCTGCCTCCCAGGTTCAAGGGATTCTGGTGGCTCAGCTCCTGAGTAGCTGGGATTACAGGTGCCCATGACCTTGCCAAGCTAATTTTTGTATTTTTAGTAAAGATGGGGTCTCATTATGTAGCCCAGGCTGGTCTCCTGGACTCAAGCAATCTTTTCACCCCAGCCTCCCCAAATGCTAGGATTTCAGGAGTGAGCCACTGTGCCTGGCCAAGGCTAGGCTTTTATCTCCCAGCCTATGTGACCTTCTGATGGAGTCACAGGTGAGGGGGGCATGGTACATGAAGACTTGATTTTCACCAAGCACTCAACGTGTTTCCCAGTTCAACTCTGTTTCTGCCCCAGGGTCCCTTCTTGGTACTGGAAATGGATAAAGCCTGTGGGTTTTTATTAATTTTTTTTCCCCACACGACACTGATGTATCAAGGGGGTTTTACCCAGGCTAGATTAGGACTTTGTCTTTGACTTTTGATTTTAAAAACTAAGCATTTGCTTCCATTGTTCTCTGGTTTTATGGTGACAACTTTCTCCCTAAGGCAATGAGTAGGTGACTCATGTTGCGTTGCCTGGAGGACGGGGTGGGGAAGGAGTGAGCGGGAAGGGGCGTCAGAGGACTGAGCATGATTCCACTTATAGGAGGAATCTAAAACAGTCAAGTGCACGGAATCAAAGAGTGGAATGGTGGTTGCTAGGGACTGGGGGAGGGAGAAATGGGGAGTTACTAATCAATGGGCAGAAAGCTTCAGTCAAGCAAGATGAATAAGCTCTAGAAATCTGCTGTATGACATTTATCTATAGTCAACAGGAATGTATTGGACACTTAAAAAATCTGTTAAGAGAGGAGACGTCATGTTATGTTCTTTTTTCTTTTGAATTTTTTTCTTTCTTTTTTATTTTTTTTAAGAGATGGGTCTTGTTATGCTGCCCAGGCTAGTCTTGAACTCCTGGCCTCATGCAATCTTTTGCCTTGGCCTTCCAAAGTGCTGAAATTACAGGTGTGAGCTGCTGCACATGGCCCTTGTGTTCTTATCACAATTAAAAAACAAAAAGAGATGGCCAGGCATGGTGGCTTGTGCCTGTAATCCCAGTGCTTTGGGAGGCTGAGGTGAGGGGGGGATTGCTTGAGGTCAGGAGTTTGAGACCAGCCTGGGCAACACAGTGAGACCCAGTCTATATTTTAAAAAAGAGAGAGAAAGATGGACTGTATCACATCTGTTTCTCTGTATCCCATTTTTCATCTCCTCCACCTTCACTTTGTTCTACTTCTTGTCAGCCTCAAGTCTTGGAGATGGGGTTGAAGATTCTGTGGCTAGCCCAGGTCTGCCCTTCTGGGAAACACGGCCCCTCCAGGGAAGTGCTGCCCAAAAGGAATGTCATGTGAACCACACATGTAATTTTACACTTTCTGCTAGCCACATTAGAAAGGTAAAGAGAGACTGGGCATGGTGGGACATGCCTGTAATCTCAGCACTTTGGGATGCCAAGGTGGAAGATTGCTTGAGCTCAGTTTAAGATGAGCCTAGGCAAAATGGTGAGACCCTGTGTCCACAGAAATAAATAAATAGCCAGTGTGGTGGCTCATGCCTGTAATCCTAGCACTTTGGGAGGCAGAGGTGGGCGGATTGCCTGAGCTCAGGAGTTCGAGACCAGCTTGGACAACGTGGTGAAACCCCATCTCTACTAAAAACATATAAAAATTAGCCAGCGGCGGTGGCATACATCTGTAGTCCCAGCTATTTGGGGGGAGGCTGAAGCAGGATAATCGCTTGAACCTAGGAGGCAGAGGCTGCAGTGAGTTGAGATCGTGCCACTGCACTCCAGCCTGGGTGACAGAGTGAGACTCTGTCTCAAGAAAGAAAGAAAGAAAGAAAGAGAGAAAGAGAGAAAGAGAGAAAGAGAGAAAGAGAGAAAGAAAGAAAGAAAGAAGAAAGAAAGAAAGAAAGAAAGAAAGAAAGAAAGAAAGAAAGAAAGAGGCCAGGCATGGTGGCTCACGCTTGTAAGCCTAGCACTTTGGGAGGCCGAGGTGGTCAGATCATGAGCTCAGGAGTTCAAGACCAGCCTGGCCAATATAGTGATACCCTGTCTCTACTAAAAATACAAAAAAATTAGCCAGGCATGGTGGTGCGTACCTGTAGTCCCAGCTACTTGGAAGGCTGAGGCAGTAGAATCACTTGAACCTGGGAGGTGGAGGTTGCAATGAGCCGAGATCATGCCACTGCACTTCAGCTTGGACAACAGAGTAAGACTCCGTCTCAAAAAAAAAAAAAAAAAAAAAAAATTAGCTGGCTGAGGTGGGAGGATGGATTCAGCCCAGGAATCTGAGGCTGCAGTGAACTATGATCACACCACTGCACTGCAGCCTAAGAGACAGAGCAAGGCTCTGTCTCCAAAAAATAAAAGTAAAGAGACACCCGTGACAATTTTCTTTTTTCTTTTCTCTTTTTTTTTTTTTTGAGACGGAGTCTTGCTCTATTGCCCAGGCTGCTGGAGTGCAGTGGCACAATCTCGGTTCACTGCAACCTCCACCCCCCTACCATGGGTTCAAGCGATTCTTGTGTCTCAGCCTCCGGAGTAGCTGGGATTACAGGTGTCTGCCACCAGGCCCAGCTAATTTTTGTATTTTTAGTAAAGAAGAGATTTTGCCATGTTGGCCAGGCAAGTCTCAAACTCCTGACCTCAAGTGATCTGCCTGCCTTGGCATCCCAAAGTGTTGGAATTACAGGCATGAGCCACTGCACCCGGCTGACAATTTTCATGTTTTATTTAACCCAATATGACTAAACTATTGTTACTTCAATGTGCTATCAATATAAAACATCATTACTTTCTTTTTCCATACTAAGTTTTTTAAAATACTGGGGTGTAATTTATACTAATGATCCCAACTTAATGCAGACTCACCACATTTCAAGTGCACGATGGCCACATGTGCCCAGTGGATACTGCAATGGACAGTGGAGCTCTAGAGCTCTGAACATCTGTGTTCTGGGGTGACCTTACTTCCATGACTAATGTCGGAGGATGGCTGTAAGGCCCAGGGCTATTTGTGTCCAGCTCCAACTTAATCTCTTCTGGGGAAATGAGCTTTGTTCTCCTTTAGTGGAGAATCTGTCCTTGGTTTGCCCATTGTGGGATGTTTTCTAGAGCACAGATGCTAATGTTGTTCTAAAAAACTGGGGTTCTTGGCCAGGCGAGGTGGGTCACGCCTGTAATCCCAGCACTTTGGAAGGCCGAGGTGGGTGGATCACGAGGTCAGGAGATTGAGACCATCCTGGCTAACATGGTGAAACCCCGTCTCTACTAAAATTACGAAAAATTAGCTGGGTGTGGTTGCGGGTGCCTGTAGTCCCAGCTACTCAGGAGGCTGAGGCAAGAGAATGGTGTGAATATGGGAGGCGGAGCTTGCAGTGAGCCAAAATTGCGTCACTGCACTCTAGCCTGGGTGACAGAGCAAGATTCCATTCCCCCGAAAACAAAACAAAACAAAACAAAACACAATAAAGCAAAACAAAACTGGGGTTCTTCACCAGGCAAGTAACAAAGACTCTTTTTTTTTTTTTTTTTTTTGAGACAGAGTCTCGTTCTGTTGCCCAGGCTGGAGTGCAGTGGCGCAATCTCGGCTCACTGCAAGCTCCGCCTCCCAGGTTTACGCCATTCTCCTGACT
Source organism: Rhinopithecus roxellana (assembly GCF_007565055.1). NCBI lineage: Eukaryota > Metazoa > Chordata > Mammalia > Primates > Cercopithecidae > Rhinopithecus > Rhinopithecus roxellana. The sequence continues at coordinate 1,323,037 of NC_044568.1, read as the reverse complement.
CAGCCTCCCGAGTAGCTGGGACTACAGGTGCCCGCCATCTCGCCCGGCTAATTTTTTGTATGTTTTTAGTAGAGACGGGGTTTCACTGTGTTAGCCAGGATAGTCTCGATCTCCTGACCTCGTGATCCACCTGTCTCGGCCTCCCAAAGTGCTGGGATTACAGGCTTGAGCCACCGCGCCTGGCCTCTTTTTTTTTTTTTTTCCAGTGGAAAATAACTTTTATTGAGACCCCACCAGCTGTAAAATCTGCTCCTGACATTAACCTCCTTCTTCCTTTGCAATTCGGTCTTTCTTGAGTGATCCCATGAATGCTTTCTTTTTCTCCATGGTCTGGAAGCGGCCATGGCCAAACTTGGAGGTGGTGTCAATGAACTTAAGGTCAATCTTCTCCAGAGCCCGTGGCTTCGTCTGCATCAGCAAGGACTTGTGGAGGGTGAGCACCCACTTCTTGGTTCCCACCACACAGCCTTTCGGCATGACAAAGTCATTGGTCACTTCACCATAGTGGACAAAGTCACCCAGAGGGTTGATGATCTTGTCAGACAGGTCATAGTCAGTGGAGGCATTGTTCTTGATCAGCTTGCTGTCCTTGATAAGATAGCCCGGGCCAATCTTATAGATCTTCTTGTTGATCTCAGTGCCCAGCACGTGCCACAGAGAAGGCCACACGAGCAGGATGCCATGCCCCAATACAGGCCACCTTGCACAGGCCTTGGTGGGTCTTACGGGGCAGCTTCTTGGTGTGCCAACAACTGGTGACCCCTTTGTAGCCTTTGCCCTTGGTCACCCTGATGACGTCGATCATCTCATCCTGCCCAAACACTTGGTTCACAGGTACCTGCTGCTCGAGCCTCTCGTGGGCCCAGTCCAGCTTCTCGGCCACGGTGCCTCCGTTCACCTGGATCTCCATCGGTGGGCCTTCTACTGGCGCAGAGGAAGCAGGTGCATCTGGGTGTGGGCAATGACACAGATGACTTGGCAGTACTTCTTCATGCTGCTGAAGTCCTTCTCCAGCTGCTTCTTGCCATCCTCATCCTGCCATTTCTTGCAGTACTTGGTAAAGGCCTCCTTCTTAGATTTATGCCAGTTCTTATAGAAACGCCTCTTGCATTCATCACTGATGTGCTCAGCAAAGACAGTCTTGAAGGTCCGGAGGCCTCGAGGGGTTTCCACGTAGCCCGCAATGCCCACAACCACCATGGGTGGCGTCTCCACAATGGTCACAGCCTCCACCACCTCCTTCTTGTGCACCTTGGATCCTGGCCTGTCGACTTCCCGCACGATGTGGGTCATGTCAGCCTTGTATCCCAGGAAGGCTGTGAGGTGGACCGGCTTAGATGGGTCATCCTTAGGGAAGCTCTTGACCTTCCTGCAATGCCTGCTGTTGCGCTTCCGAGGCAGGAAGCCGAGGGACCCATGTCTGGGAGCAGAGACCGTTCTGTGAGACATCACGCCATCAAATCCTGCCAGTAGAGAACAAAGACTCTTTATAGGGACGTAGGTTTGTATCAATAGGAGTTTTATTACTTGATACAAGTAAAGGAAAACACTGGGAGTATTCTCCAAAGCAGTGTCTTCCCAAGGGAAAGTGATAGGCGGGTTTTATGGGGTGGATAGAGCAGGGAGAGGGTGCATCATTGTGTGTAGTTGGGTCTCAGTTGTGCAGATGTGGTGAGCCATCATGCCAGCACATAGCTTGCATGTTAAGGTAATGAAGCTATAGCACCTCTCGGGGTGGAGACTTTAGCATGGTAATGCGGAATGTTCACTTGCGTTCATCTTTAAGTTGTGGGAGTCTGCCAGGGACTGGTTTGAACCAATTAGGTGACTTTATTCCATACAAGGTTTAGGAAGAAAAAGACTCCAGGGCAGGAGGCTATAAAACAGGCTGATTGCTCAAGTTCATTAAATTCCTGTAATCTCTGGAGACCCTCCCTGTCTGCTTACACTAGGTAAACCTGACCTGTGTGTTAACATGGAGTGCAGAGGATGTTATGTATTCATTTAAAAATCATATATTGAATACGTCATAAGCTCAAGATTCTGTACTAGCATGCAGTTCAGGGTCCTAGGGGAATGGGATCAAAGCCTCAGTCTTTTTTTTTTTTTTTTTTTGAGACAGAGTCTCACTCTATCACCCAGACTGGAGTGCATTGGCATGATCTTGGCTCATTGTAACCTCTGCCTCCCTGGTTCAAGCAATTCTTGTGCCTCAGCCTCCTGAGTAGCTGGGATTACAGGCACGTGCCACCACATCTGGCAATTTTTTTGTATTTTGGGTTTCGCCATTTTGGCCAGGCTGGTCTCAAACTCCTGGCCTCAGGTGTTTCACCTGCCTTGGCCTCTCAAAATGCTGAGATTACCGGTGTGAGCCGCTGCACCTGACCTCAGTCTTTAGGATCAAAAGCAAAAGTCCCTGCCCTTGTGGAACTTTCATTCCTTGGAGGGAAACAGGGAGGACAGGGAGTGCAGCTGGGGCTGCAGTAGTGAGGTGACATTTGAATGAACACAAGAAGGAACTGAAGGATTGAAAAGGGATGGGGAGGAAGCTGAGGAGTCAGTCTCCCTGGGTTCAGATCCTGGCTTCAGAGACTTCAGTTTCCAACCATGGCAGACTGGGAGGGACCAGGTTTACTCTCTTGCTTTAAATAACTCAAAAACCCAATGACATATGTGAAACAACAATTTCTGGACGTTGAACCACAGATAGCACAATACGGAGATCCTGAGAGAAGGGAAATAGCTAAGTCTTGTGGTGGCCACAGGCCTCGATGCAGAGAGGAGAAACACAACAGAATACGACAGTATCTCTGAGTCGAGAGTCTGGGGAGGCCAAGGCAGAGGGAGTGAACCACACAGAGAGGATTTTGGAGCTCTTTAGAGGGCTCCCCTCCATTCTTTAGCTAAGTACTGATCAGTACATGCCTGTGAAGAAACTCCCAGAGGCTAAGGAAAGACCACCAAGAAGGACCAGGTGGAGCTCACACAGGATCGGGAATCGTGTTCTTACTGACTAGAAAGGAAAGACCTCTCCATTAGTTCATTTTGCATTGCTCCAAAAGAATACCTGAGGCTGGGTAATTTATGAAGAAAAGAGGTTTATTTGGCTCAGGATTCTGCAGGCTGTATAAGCATGGCACCAGCCTCTGCTCAGCTTCTGGTAACAGGAAACTTTCAGTCATGGTGGAAGGTGAAAGGGGAGTAGGCGTGTCACAGGGTGAGAGAGGGAGCAAGAGAGAGAGGAGGAGATGCCCAGCGCCTTTAAACAACCAGCTTCTGCATGAACTAACAGAGTGAGACCTTATTCATTACCATGGGGAGGGCACCAAGCCATTTGTGAGGGATCTGTCCCCATGACTCAATAACCTCCAACACTGGGGATTGCATTTCAACATTAGATTTGGAGGAAACATATATCCAAACCATATCAGCCTCCTAATATATGAGACATTGAGCAGAGTCCTGAGAAGGATGTTGTCCCACTGGTGGCCAAATTAACTTTAGACTAGAGGCTGTTTTGGACCTGCCTAACAGTCTGAAAAGCAAGCCTCAAAAGTTTCAACTGTTTCCCATAACTTAAATGCATGCCAAAACAAAACTGCCAAATATTTATAGGAATATAAAAAATGTCAGCACTCAGCAATGTAGAATTCATAATGTTTGAGGTCCAGTAAAAAATTACCAGGCATGCAGAGAAGCAGAAAAATAGGACCCACAATCATGAAAAAAAAAAAAATCATTCAATAGAAACAGACCCAGAGATGTTACGGATGTTAGAATTAGTAGACAAGGACATTAAAACATCTGTTAGAAATATGCTCTACATAAGGAATAGGTGCACAGAAAGAGCAGAGACTCCTGTGGGAGGGGCTGGGCTTTCCAGGAGAGAGATGGAGAGGGCTCCCCAGGCCTCAGAGCTGTCTTGTTTCCAGCACCAACCACATAGACTCTTACAATTAGTCCCTATTTTCTTCAGACAGTTGGAGACAGGCTTTATTCAAATCCTGAATAAAGTCACTTTCAGTTTAGAGGAAAAAAAAATGAAATATACTCAAGAAGATGGAGGCCTGAGCAAGTTAACGAGAGATAGAGGAGACAGAGAAAAAAGACCCAATGAAACTTCAAGAGATGACAGTACGACAGTGGAGCAAATAGCAGTTCAGACACTATGAATACATAGGCTATGGGAAATATTCAGACACAGAGAAAGAAGACTAAAGAAAAAAAAGGCACACACACACACACACACACACACACACACACACACACACACACACACACAACAGAGCCTCTGTTCTTTGCAGTGGCTCACGCCTGTCATCCCAGCACTTTGGGAGGCTGAGGCAGGCAGATTACTTGAAGCCAGGAGTTCAAGATCAGGCTGGCCAATGTGGCAAAAACCCTTCTCTACTAAAAAAATACAAAAGTTAGCCAGGTGTAGTGGTGTGTGCCTGTAGTCCCAGCTACTCAGGAGGCTGAGGCAGACAATTACTTGAATCTGGGAGGTGGTGGTTGCAGTGAGCTGAGATTGTACCACTGCACTCTAGCCTGAGCAGCAGAGCAAGACTCTGTCTCAACCCTCCTCCTAACTAAAAAATAAAAACTAGCCAAAACAAAATAAAACAAAACAAAACAAAAAAAGCAGCCATGATAAAGTGCGGTCAACATCAAGTGATCTAATATATGTATAATTGGAATCCCTGAAGGAGAGGTGAGAAGTAAGGGGAATAGAAAATGTATTTGAAAAAATAACAACTGAACACTTCACAAATTATATAAAAAGCTATAAACCCACAGTTATGAGAATCTCAAGGAACCCCAAACAGATCTTGCATCCAATACTTGGCTTTGTAACTGTGGGCAAGATACTATGCTGTCTGAGGCCACATTTCCTCATCTGTTGTAATAACGAATGCTGTATGGAGCACCCGTGACGTCAGTGATTCCACCTTAGAAAAAAAGTCCAGGTTACATTTCAAAACACATTAAGGCAGCAGGGTCCAGATGTTCTCCTAATCAACAGAGACAGCACCAACCAGATAAGGGCATCACCCTGTACTATCAGTTCTCACCAGAGGACTCAAAGGTCATAAAATGAGCAGAACTTTATCAACTGGACATGGCCATCTTGGCAGACCCTGTCTTGCTTTCACTCATGAGCAGCACCTGGCATTTGCCCCCGAAGATCCTGCCCAAATCAAGGAGACAATATCTTGCTCTCTTTGCAAGACATTGATAACCATCCAGGTCATCCCAGGACACTCTAATTGTCCACATCAGTCTCCTTGGCCTGGTTCATTGACTCCTTTTCCTACCCCCTTTTCTCTTGTGTTAAATGCTTCTCTGTTTCGTGTGAAATTTTAATCTACAACATTTATAGACTGATTAAGCATACTCCTATGTGTGATTTGCAATATTGACTGACTTGTGGATTGGCTTGAGCCCATGTGCACACAGTTCTGACTACTGAGTGAATGGGAAGTACTAAGGAGAATTGCCTGCTTGGGAACCCCATGATTGAAATAACATCAGTAAAAGTTGACCTAATCAAGGAAATCTTGTGATTTTCTTAAGTTACTTCCTTAATCTACAAGGTAACCAAGTGGTTACCTTGATTAAATTCACCTAATCAAGGTAATCTTGTGTTCACCTAATCAAGGTAACCTTGTCTGACCTTGTGGAAAGATGCAAATGTGCATGGACTTGGTTATGTCTGACCTTGTGCCACTCACTGCAAATTTATAGTAAGCACTAGTTCCGCTCCAGGAACTGTTCTTTTTTGTTTTGTTTTGGAGACAAGGTCTTGCTCTGTTGCCCAGGCTGGAGTGCAGTGGCATGATCATAGCTCACTGCAGCCTGAAACTCCTGGGCTCAAGTGTTTCTCCTACCTTAGCCTCCTGAGACTACAGTTGCTCACCACAGTGCCTGGCTAATTTAGTTTTTTTTTTTTTTTTTTTTGTAGAGACAGGTATTGCTATCTTGCCCAGGCTGGTTTCAAACTCCTGGCCTCAAGCAAGTCTCCTGCCTTGGCTTCCCGAAGTGCTGGGATTCCAGGTGTGAGCCACTGCACCTGTCCACCAGTCACTGTTCTAAAAGCTTTACAACAAAATCATGTGGTTGCTGTTACTATCATCATCATTTTGCAGATGAGAAAACTGAAGGAAGTAGCATGGGAAGGTTAAGTAATTTGCTGAAGATTACATAGTGGTGGATCCAGGATTCAGATCAGAGCCCCAACTCCTAGCCTCTGTACAGCTTCTAAACTCTGTAAGATTAGGAAAATGATAGTGTTGAATTCATAGGCTTTTTGTGATGGTTAAACCTGGTAATCCATATGAATGTGTTTACTTAGCAGAATGTTTGTTCAAAACAAACCCCAAAAACTTCAAGTGCGTTCGGAATGGCTGGTGTGGGGAGGGGTGAGGCCTGTAAGGCCATGAATGAGAAATAACACCACTATTTCCCAGCCACGGGACAGAGGGCAGTCCTTTAGGCCCCTGGATTTCCTTGGGTCTCCACTACTTCCCACATCTCCACCTGCCCTTTCCCTGGGAAAGGAGGAAGTGAACAAACAGTAAGCTTTTCTCCTCGTTTCCACCTTACATAGACTGTGCCAGTTATGGTTGGGGAAAATGAGCTAGAAGATGGGTTCGTTAGTGTTATTTGCTCTTTTTTTGAGTCACCAAAGTGGCATCCTTCTTATTTTGTTTAAAGATATTGTCAATTGTCAAAAGATCACATGTGAGCTGGTGACAAGGCTCACATCTGTAATCCCAGCTCTTTGAGAGGCTGAGGTGGAAGGATCACTTGCGCCCAGGAGTTTGAGACCAGCCTGGACAATATGGCAATACCTCATTTCTACAAAAAATTTTAAAAGAAACACATATTACGCCTGTAATCCCAGCACTTTGGGAGGCCAAGGCGAGTAGATCACCTGAGGTCAGGAGTTCAAGATAAGCCTGGCCAACATGGTAAAACCCTGTCTCTACTAAAAATACAAAAATTAGCTGGGCATGGTGGTGGGTGCCTGCAGTCCCAGCTACTCGGGAGGCTGAGGCAGGAAAATCACTTGAACCCAGGAGGTGGAGGTTGCAGTGAGCCAAGATTGAGCCATTGCACTCCAGCCTGGGCAACAAGAGCAAAACTCGGTCTCAAAAAAAAAAAAAAAAAAAGAAACGCATATAGGCATGTTAAGTATAAACCAGATCACATTCAGGGTAATCTGGTTTCTAACGTGTCCTTTCTTGCATTTTGAGAGATTTAATTGGCTCTGAGTTGGGCTCATAGGGCCTGAGGCTGAGCTCTGGTCAACACTGCCATATGGGCATTTTCTGTCCAGATCTATCTTTGAGCTCAAGTATTAGAGAAAAACAAGTAGTTTCTTAAAGTTGTAGACATTCTATGATAAGGCGGAATTATCTTCTTTTTATTTAATTTAATTTTTCTTATTATTTTTATCTTGGTATTATTATTTTTTGAGACAGTCTCACTCTGGCTCCCAGGCTGGGGTGCAGTAGGGCAATCTCGGCTCACTATAACCTCCACTTTTGGGGTTCAAGCGATTCTCCTGCCTCAGCCTCCCGAGTAGCTGGGACTACAGGTATTATAGGTGCCCGCCACAACACTCAGCTACTTTTTATATTTTTTTTAGTAGAGAAGGGGTTTCACCATGTTGGCCAGGTTGGTCTCGAACTCCTGACCTCAGGAGATCCGCTTGCCTTAGCCTCCCAAAGTGCTGGGATTTCAGGCGTAAGCCACTGTGCCCGGCCCCTTTATTCTTATTATAAAAATAATACATGTTCCTTTGGGGTATTAGAAACTGGAGGCAAAGAAAGAGAAGGAAACAACAATTACAGGTAACCTTCTAGCACATGTGAAATTTTGCTGTATATTTTTTCAGTATTTTAAAAATGTCTATCTGGTAAAAATGGGGTCACACTTTTAAAAATGGATATATCACGGATGTCATCCTCAGCTGTTGCTTATTCTTCTGCAACATAAATTTTTGCGTAGTTCCACAATAAATATACAGTCAGGTTACATTTAATGCAAATTTGAATTACACAGTTTGAAATAGGATATAAAATATTAATTAAATCTGACTTTATGGGCAAAATTTGATAAAATGTGAATCCTGCCTTGCATTGATTTTCTGTAGGACGTTTAATCTTGCATAATGTGAAGTATTGTATTGTGAGAGGTGTTCAGCAATTCAATCCTTTGCATAAGATATGGCTGCCCTGTCCCGTCATTTATTTAGCGAGGCCTCTGTTGATGGTCACTTAATACTGCAATGAGCCTCTTTGAAGATAAATCTTTGCACATGTCCCATGATGATGTCTTTAGGAAAAATCCTTTGATGCATAATTGCTGGGTCAAGACTTTTAATGCATATTATCAAATCCCATCCTGGAAGGTGGTATCAACATTTATGTAACAAACATTTCCGTAGGGCTTACTATAGGACAGGCACTATCGTAAGAATTTTGTATCCTCATAATAATGGTATGCAATAGATACTGCTATCATTACCATCATCCCTGTTTTATGGATGAGGAGGCTGAGTTCGCCTCAGAGACTCAGGTTGCAGAACTAGTAGGTGGTAATGCTGGCTTCTGGGTCCTGACTCCTAAACACTGGAGTGTGGTACTTCCCTAACATCCTCAGCATCAGAATACAAGGTGATTTATTTCCCTATACCCTTGCCCATGAGTAATATGTATCTGCTCAAGGGGATTGTGACTACATTATTATACTCAGGAAATCAGTTCATCAAATGGTGATTTCTGAGCGCTGGCACTGTGGGAGATAGAGAAGAAGTTCTAATCTATGACTTACAGTGAGTTATTTGATGTTGATTTTTTTTCCCCCAAGAAATCCTATTGTTATGAATTGCATGCTTGTGTCTTCCCAAAATTCATATGTTGAAACCCTTATCCTTAATGTGATGATATGTGGAGATAGGGCCTTTGGGAGGTGATTAGATACGAAGTTGGAGTCCTTGTGATAAGATTAATGATATTAAGAGACAGAAGAGCTTTCTCTCTCTCTCTTTCTTTCTCTCTCTTTCTCTCTCTCTCTCTCTGTCTCTCTGTTCATATGCAGGTATAATGGGAAGTGGCCTTCTGCAAAACAGAAGGCGAGCCCTCGCTAGACACAGAATGAGCCTATGCCTTGATCTTGAGCTTCCCAGCCTCCAGAACTACGAGAAATAAATGTTTGTTGTTTAAGCCACCCAGTCTAGGGTATCTTGTTATAACAGCTCAAAATGACCAAGGCACCATCAAAGTAATATTTTCTGATGCTTCCTCCCGGCAGAAGAGTCCCTCATTTTTGGTCTTCATGTAACAGATGTTTTGGGGGTTCACTGGTCTTTCAAAGGTTCTGCTCACAGCACCAGGATTTTAGGAAACTCTCCTAAGCTATGTGGCATACTTTCTCTACTGTCTGCTACAGATGCTGGTTCCATGCCTTATGGTCTCTGCAGCTTGCCTTAGCCCCTGACCCATTGCTGGCTTTATTCATTCACTGCAGTGAGCTTTCATGCTGAGAGAATAACAAAGAGGCACGAGATTTCTGTGGCTTTTAACCTGAGATAGGGAGCTGTGTGTAGTTACTTCCCTTGAGATCACCCATAACATGACTAATTCTTCTCCAAGACCTCTAGAGGCTTGTCTTAGTGTGAAAATGTTAAGCGGCCATAACAAAAGTATCCAACAACACATGGCTTAAAGAACAAAGTGGTTTTTTCCCTTCTCATGTAACTGTGCTGAGGTTAGCAGTTGAGATCACTGAAGTGGCCCTAATCCACATAGTCTTTCAGGGACCCAGGTCCTTTCATCGTGTTGCTTTGCTACATACCAGTGCATTAACATCGTCTACATGGTGAGGGTTCCAACCAGTGGGAAAGAGAAAGAACATGGAGGAGCCATGCCCACTTCATAGGCCTAGACATGCACCACTTCCCCTTGAATCCCTTTGGCAAGAAATAAATCACTAAACACCTAACTGCAAGGGATGCTGGGAATTGTAGTTCAACTCCATACCCAGAAAGAAGGGAATTTATTTATTTATTTATTTATTTTTTTGAGATGGAGTCTCGCTTTGTTGCCCAGGCTGGAGTGCAGTGGCCAGATCTTGGCTCACTGCAAGTTCCACCTCCCGGGTTCATGCCATTCTCCTGCCTCAGCCTCCCGAGTAGCTGGGACTACAGGCGCCCGCCACCTCACTCGGCTAGTTTTTTTTGTATTTTTTGATAGAGACGGGGTTTCACCGTGTTAGCCAGGATGGTCTCGATCTCCTGACCTCGTGGTCCTCCCGCCTCGGCCTCCCAGAGTGCTGGGATTACAGGCTTGAGCCACTGCGCCCGGCCGGGGAATGGATTTAAGGGGAGGGCTAGTGGTATCCAAAAGACCCTCCAAGTAGAGAATAAATCTAGCTGGGTTTCTGTTTATGCATAGCTAGGTTATCATTATCTTTATTGCCCCTCTTCCTATACCATATAAGTAGGTGAATTTAAGAGTAAGATATATAGAGACCAGGCATGGTGGCTCAAATTTGTAATCCCAGGCTACTTGGGAGGCTGAGGCAGGAGAATCACTCGAACTTGGGAGGCGGAGGTTGCAGTGAGCTGAGATCCACCACTGCACTCCAGCCTGGAAGCAAGGCGACAATAAAAAAATAAAAAATAAAATAAAAATAAAAAGAATAAGACATAGAGGCATCTGAAATTTATTGAATGTTAGTACACCAGCCTCATGGGCTCTGGAACCTTGCTCTTAAAAACATGTGTCAGAGCGGATCATGAGGTCAAGAGATCCAGACCATCCTGGCCAACATGGTGAAACCCCATCTATACTAAAAATACAAAAATTAGCCGGGCATGGTGGCATGTGCCTGTAGTTCCAGCTACTCGGCAGGCGGAGGCAGGAGAATTTCTTGAATCCGGGAGGCGGAGGTTACAGTGAGCTGACATGGCGCCGTGAGCCGAGATGGCACCACTGCACTCCAGTCTGGCGACAGAGCGAGACTCTGTCTCAAAAAACCAATCCAAACCAAGCAAAAAAACACACGTGTCAACCTTCTTATTGGCTCTACCTGACCCCAAAATGAGCTCATAGTTTGATGTTAAAGTAGAATATGCAGACTTTGGAGACAAAAAATTCTGAATGACAATCATAGCTCCATCATGTATCTCCTTCTGTGTGACTTTGGACATGTTACCTAAACTCTCTGAGTTTTAGTTTATTGTGAGGATTATATAAGCATGCAGAATGATTAAGAGCCAGGGCTTTGGCATCCAAGATGATTGGTTGCAAATCCTGGCTTTTGTGACACTAGACCTAAGTCCTCTTAATTTATATGTGTGCCAGGTTTCCTGTAGAATAGGGTAATACCCTACCTCTCACTGGGTTGTGCAAATGATATGTGTCCCAAGCACTTAGGTCAGTATTGGCTCACAGTACTGAGAAGTTAATCGACATTCAGCCTCAAGCAGTGTGACCCTCCTTTCTCACTGCCTTCTCCCATAGGTTGGCTTCATCCTTAGGCTGCCTCTACAATGGAAACAAGATGGTGGCTACATATTCAGAAGAGGAGTGATGTCTTTTCTTCCACGCACCCCCCTTGAATCTCATTGGCTCTAACTGGTTATGTGTGTATCTTTAAACTGCGGCTTGGGGGATTAGACTGATTAGCTGATTGACTTAAGGGAGTTGATACCCATTCCTGGAGTTAGGGATGGGGTCATTCCCAATCAATTATATGGCAGACATTTGGGGGAGGGATGTTCCTCCAAAGGGAAACTGGCTTGTAATTACCCGAAAGGCAGCCAAAACAACAGATGTCCACTACAGAGAATGTGTTTGAAGGATGAGTTAATTGGACCTAATTATGGCCCAATTTTTATTTGTTTTATTTTTTTGAAATGATGAGCTGATTCCTTCTGATGATAGATGAGCTAATCACCATTTCTGGTAGTTTTCTTTCATATCCCACTTAGTTGACTCCTAGAGTTTTCTTTTATTGCTTTGCCCATACCAATGAATGCTTTCTCTGCCATTACATCTTCAGTATCTCACCCAAAACTGAGCTCATAGTTTCAAGTCAAAGCAGAATACAAGAGTTGTGATTCTCAGAGTGGTTTTTTTTTTGTCTCCAAAGCCTAAAGACACTCCAAAGAGTCAGTGTCTTTCTGACCCGTAAGTTTATGTTACAGATGCAGACAGAACCTGTGTGTGGTGATCAGACACTCCCAAACAAATGCATTGAAGGGGAATCTAGTTGGAGTCTATGTATTTATTTTGAGACAGAGTCTCACTCTGTCATCCAGGCTGGAGTGCAGTGGTGTGATCTCGGCTCACTGCAACCGTCACCTCCCGAGTTAAAGCAATTCTCACTCCTCAGCCTCCCGAGTAGCTGGAATTACAGGCTTGTGCCACCACACCACTAAAAATACTAATTTTTGTATTTTTGGCAGAGATGGGGTTTCACTGTGTTGGCCAGGCTGGTGCTGAACTCCTGATCTCAAGTGATCCGCCGGCCTTGGCCTTCCAAAGTGCTGGGATTACAGGCATGAGCCATTACACCTGGCCTATATATTTTTGAACTTGTAGTATTTGTCTTTGAAACAGCAGTGAGCTTTTTAATTCTAAAGTTTTTGATATAAGTGTGTGTGTGTCTGTGTGTGTGTGTGAGAGAGAGAGACTGGGGGAGAGAGAGAGAGGGAGAGAGAGGAAGGACAGGGGTCAGATAAGTGTGTCCTGTCTCCTTCCCTCTGGATCAAAACTCCTGCTGGGTGGGGTGAGAATGTGTAGTGGCAAAAACTAGAGGCATATGTGGAAATCCTCAGGCAGTGGGGTATGGGCCCCATCCCCATTTGAGACTCTGGGATGCAAATGAGTCATCGGAAGCCCTGCACCAGCGTGGAGTGACTGCATCTGAGGAACGTTGGTGGTGTCCTGCGTTTATGTAGGGGGGGCTTCCGCTAGTGTCTTGGGTCTCTGTCAATTCCTGAGTGCCTGGGAATACCTCCAGCACTCCCTTCCACCATCACCAAGAGAGACAAAGAAAGTAATTGAATGTACTAGCTGTCTTTGTTTTTCTTTTTTTTTTTTGAGACGGAGTCTCGCTCTGTTGCCCAGGCTGGAGTGCAGTGGCACAATCTCGGCTCACTGCAAGCTCCATCTCCCAGGTTCACGCCATTCTCCTGCCTCAGCCTCCTGAGTAGCTGGGACTACAGGCATCCTGAAGTCACCACACCCGGCTGATTTTTTGTATTTTTAATAGAGACAGGGTTTCACCGTGTTAGCCAGGATGGTCTCGATCTCCTGACCTCGTGATCTGCCTGCCTTGGCCTCCCAAAGTGCTGGGATTACAGGTGTGAGCCACCGTGCCCGGCCCTTTTTTTTTTTTTTTTTTGAGACAGGATCTTGCTCTGTCACCCAGGCTGAAGTACCGTGGTGTGATCACAGCTCACTGCAGCCTCGACCTCCAGAGCTCAAGTGATCCTCCTGCCACAGCCTCCTGAGTAGCTGGGACTACAGGCATGCGCCACCGTGCCCAGCTAGTTTAAAAAATATTTTTTGTAGCCAGGAGCGGTGGCTTACGCCTGTAATCCCAGCACTTTGAGAGGCCGAGGCCTGAGATCGGGAATTAGAGACCAGCCTGACCAACGTGGAGAAACCCCGTCTCTACTAAAAATACAAAATTAGCCAAGCGTGTGGTGCATGCCTGTAATCCCAGGTACTCAGGAAGCTGAGGCAGAGAATTGCTTGAACCTGGGAGGCGGAGGTTGCAGTGAGCCGAGATCATGCCGTTGCACTCCAGCCTGGGCAACAAGAGTGAAACTCTGTCTCAGAATACATATATATGTATAACTATATATTTTTGTAAAGACAAGGATCTTACTATGTTGCCCAGGCTGGTCTCGAACTCCTGACTTCAAGCACTCCTCCCACCTTGGCATCCCAACATGTCGGGATTACAGGTGTGAGCCACTGCACCCAACCTGTCTTTTTATTATAAGGGCAACATAACTGTGTAGTCAAGAGCTACAGGATGGACTGCCGAGGCCAGGGAGATTGAAAGGAAGTCACAACCAAATCTCAGAGGGATCCATGGAGCCAGTGAAAGCTAAGGTGGGACTTACCCAGCAGAGGGTCCTGGCCCAGCTACCCAATGGCATAACCCAACTAGGAGATGTGAGCATCTACCAGTTGTGGCCACCAGTGAAATGGTGTCATTGTCGGGCGTAAATACTGGAGGTTTGTTGTCTTATGCCAAGGAAATCGAGTTTACGGACACAAGTGGGTTTAGGAGCAGAAGTTTAATAGGCAAAAGAAAGAGAAAGGGTAAGAGCAGGAGAGAAAGGGGCACCCCAGTGGGACTTCTGATCCACGATGGAGTGCACCGGATTTTATAGACAGGCTTAAGGAGGCAGTGTCTGGTTCTCAAGGGGCCCACAGATTGGTTGGACCAGGTGTGAGGTTTACATAGCGTGCAGGGAAGCTGGCCACGCCACCCTAATCTTATTATGCAAATGGGCTTTCCACTTGGCTGGCACCATGTTGTCTGCCCCCTACTGCACACGTGGTTGGAAAGGGAAAGGGAAGAAGGAGCTGCCATTTTGAACACGCCTAGTCCCAGGTAGCCTTTTCCTATTGACACAGCTGCCGCATTCACCCGTGCAAGCTTCTACGTCTGTAGCTCAATTTTACAGGCTGCTGTTTGTTATAAAAGAAATGATTTGGGGGCTGCTTTTCATTAAAAGGAAACCTTTCTGAGGACTTCCTTACCCTCGCTGTCTACCTAAATAATTTCTTCTTAACTCCTATATCACCAGCATCAGAGGCCAGCAGAGGTCTCAGTGATCGGGCAGGACAAAGAATATTTCTGCAGAGTATTGAAGGTCCAGGAGACAGCAGAGTGGGGCATATGTGGGTCCCGCAGCATCATCAGGAGGAAGTGTAGGCTTTTCTGAGGACCTAGATGCCATACCATCTCGAGATGGAGAATGAGGAACCAATCCTTGACAAGAGAGAAGTGGCCCTGGTAGAGAATTTGAACCTTGAATTGGATTGAATATTTATCCAAAAGAAATTGAACCAGCACAAGAGAGACTGTTTTGAACTAGAAGTAACCAAGTTACCTTAACTCTAAGTTAGGATTTTTCCACCCCTGACATCAGTGGGACAAGGGCACATGAGCAAGATATTTACAGACAAAGAAGAAAGTTCATGTTTTGTACACCTGTTTTGTAGTATGTTGCAGATACTGTTGGTTCCCCTGGTTTCAGGTGTTCTTGTTCTTTCTGTACAGTCATTTGTTCAGGGAAAATGGCCCTCTCCTGCATGACTCAGAAGCACATACTGATTATTCTAAACATCATTATGCCCCATTCCCTTGTCAGTGATGGAGTTAGGCAAAGGATTGTGTAACAATTCTGGCTATGAGACATTGGACTTCCACTATGGGGCATCTGGGAGGATTTTTCTCATTGACAAGAAGAGACACAGGGTGTGGAGATATGCCTGTAATCTGAGCCCTTTGGGAGGCCCAGGAGGGAGGATCACCTGAGTCCAAGAGCTCAAGACCAGTTCGAGCAACATACCAAGGCTGCAATAAATAAATAAATAAATAAAAATTAACTGGGCATAGTAGTGCACACCTGTAGTCCCAGCTACTCAGGAGGCTGAAGTAGGAGAATTGCTTGACCCCAGGAGTCTGAGGCTGCAGTGAGCTATGATTGCACCACTGCACTTCAGCCTGAGCAACAGAGTGAGATCCTATCTCTATAAAAAAATTTTAAAAAAAGAAAGAAAAGAAAAGAAGAGACGCACGTGGAAGAAACGGTCTCTATTCTGATGTGAGTCATGACTGGAACTGTGGCAGACAGCTTGGAACCATGAGAGGAGTTAACTGAGGGCTATCAGGGAAACTAGAAGAAACCTGGGTCCTTGAGGAGGCAGACTACTAAATGGACCATCATCCCTTCACCCTTTTTGTTGTATGAGATAATAAACTCTCTAATTCAAATCTACTTGAGATGAATATCTGATACTTGTAGTCAAAAGCATCCTTAATAGGACACAGTGTGGGTAAATTATCAGCCTTGTTAGTCTTGTTTCATAATTTTCGAATTTATTTTTATCTTTTAATTTTGTTTATTTATTTATTTTTAAAGTAGAGACAGGATCTCGTTATGTTGCTCAGGCTGGTTTTGAATCACTGGCCTCAAGGGATCCTCCTGCCTCAGCCTCCTAAAGTACTGAGATTACAGATAGGAGCCACTATGCCAGGCCATTGCTTTATCATTGTATCCATGTGATCGCAAAAAAGAAAATCGTGCTAATAGTCACTAACTTTGAAAGGCGCTTGGAATTTCTTCCTTCAAGCAAGATTTCTTCCTAAACTGTTGAACCCTCTGGGTTTGTCAGCGGGATCTACTTCACATGGTAGCATCTCCTTCTATTTGCCTTCAAGACATTTCCTAAGGGAAGAGATGAAGACACACTTGTAACGTGAACAAAAGGATCCTTTTTCCTTTTAAAAATGTATGATTAAAATGCAAATATATATATATTTTAAATGCAAATATATATATATGTCTTCTAGAGTTGCCTGGAAAGTGAGCTAAGAGCAGTTAAACATCAAACCCACTGCTGCTTTTCGGCTTTAACCAGAATCACCTTTGCCTTCCCCTATGAAAGAAAGGAAGTCTTAAAACTTAAAAGAATTTCAAGAAGAATTGGATTTTAACCACTGAGATGACCAGAGATGTAAGGCTCACACTGACTGGAATAGTATAATTTGGCTGTCTTTTTAACATTCAGAACTCTCTCTGACTCTCCAAAATTGCATCTACTTTGATGAGCTTATTTTTTTCCTCAGCCAAATTACATTTCTTGGAGTTCACCTGATGCAACATGCCTAGTTACTTTTTTTTTTTTTTTTTTTTTTAAGATGGAGTCTCGCTCTGTCGCCTAGGCTGGAGTGCAGTGGTGCAATCTCAGCTCATTGCAGCCTCCGCCTCCTGGGTTCAAGTGATTCTCCTGCTTCAGCCCCCCAAGTAGCTGGAATCACAGGTGCGTGCCACCACGCCCAGCTAATTTTTGTATTTTTAGTAGAGACGGGGTTTTGTCATGTTGGTCAGGCTGGTCTTGAACTCCTGACCTCAAGTGACCCACTCGCCTTGGCCTTCCAAAGTGCTGGGATTACAGGGGTGAGCCACCATGCCCAGCCCTGCTACTTACTTTGAACAAATTATTTCAGGCTAATTTACTAGTTGGAGAGAAACAGGGAGGGAAGTAGGGAGGAAGCAAAGATAGAGGGAGAGAGATGGGGAGAGGAAGAAAGGGAGAGGGAGAGAAAGAGAAAGAGAGAGAGAGAGAATGAATTGTGTTTTCCCAAAATTAGTATGTTGAAGTCTTAACATCCCAGTACCTCAGACTATGACTATCTGGAGATAGGGCTTTTGAAAAGGTGATTATGTTTAAATGAGGCCATTGGGTGGGCCCTACTCCAATCCAACTGTTGTCCTCATAAGAAGAAGAGATTAGGACACAGAGATACCAGGCATACACGTGCCCAGACAGACAACTATGTGAAGAGGCAACAATAGGTTAGCCATGCAAGCCGAGGAGAGAGGCCTCAGAGGAAACCAACCCTGCCGGCACCTTGATCTTGGAGTTCCAGCCTCCAGAACTGTGAGAAAATGTATTCCTGTTGTTGAAGCCAGTTCTATTGTCCTGTGTCATTTTGTTATGGCAGCCCTAGCAAACTAATACAATAATTAACTCTTCCAAGTGCTGTTTCCATTACAGTGCATCCCAGAATTCTACATTGGTGAATCTGTGTCCCTCAGGTGACGTCTTCCCTGTTGAAAATGCTGTTATTAAGTCCCAAGGTGGGTGGGCTAGAGGATGAGATGGAGGGTGTGAGATTGTCACTACTCTAACCTTGCTTCATTCAGTATGAACAAGGTCAGATATTCTCTGTTTTGTACTGGGAAGTCTGGAAAGGATTTATCGCAAAAAATGTTTCCATTAGCAAATGAAGTTTGAAGGCAACTACCTTCTACAAGAACAAACAAATGCATAAAATTCAAATATTATTTTGTCCCAAATCAGTGTCCTGAGGGTCTCTTATACAGTATAGTAGATGAGAATAAAATTTGAATTAATAATACTGGAATAGAGTAGTTATGCAATGTAACAAACCTCAAATATTCAGTGGTTTAACACTATGGACATTTATTTATCACTTGCTCAATGCATGTGTTCCTTGTCAGCAGTAGTTTTCCGTGTAGTCATTCAGGAATCCAGGAGTATTAGTATCTATTTCTGTGTACCCCGTAAAAACCATTTATTATTGCACACTTTCAGAGGGCCAGGAATTTGGGAGTGGCTTGGCTGGGGTGTTCTGGCCAGAGTCTCTCTTGGGGTTGTAGTCAAGATGTTGGCTGGGGTTGCCATCATCTGAAAGCTTGACTGGAACTGTATCCACTTCCAATATAGCACACTTACTTGGCTGTTGGCAGGAAGCCTCAGTAACTTATCAGGTGGTCTTCTCCACAGTGCTGCTTGAGCATCCACACAGCATGGCGCTAGCTTCCCCCCAGAGTGAGTAATCCAGAATGAAGAAGACAGAAACTACAATATCTTTTATGAACTGGCCTTTTAAGTAATATTTTATCATTCCCATAAAGTCCTACTGGTTACACAAGACTGCCGTATTCAATGTAAGAGTGACAACACATGGGGATAAATACTTGGAGGTGTAAATCATTGGGAACCATCCTGGAAGTTGCCTGCAATACTAGGATCTGTGGATACAATTCCTTGGGTCTTGGCATTTTCTGCCTCAAGACAGACAAAAGGGAAAGAACACGAAAAAGCCCCATGTAGTTTTTTTGTTTTGTTGTTTGTTTTTGTTTTGTTTTTTAATGGACAAGAGTAAGAAATGGTGAACATTTCTTCTACTCATATTCTACAGTTAGAATTTGGTCACATAATGCATCTAACTTTGAAGGTAGCTAGGAAATATCATCTCTTGTTGGGAGGGTAGCTGGGAATACCTCCATACAATGGAAGGAAGAGTGTGAACTTTTGGTGGAGAGATGATGCTCTCTGCCATGATAAAATGAAAACAATAACGTATGCAGAATGGTCAACATAACAGCATGAAGCAAATGCCCGATGAATAATAATCATAACATAGTGCTCTTTTGATAATCTGGTGCCTACCCGGAACCTGGGATGTATTTGGTTTTCATACATGTTTGTTGGATGATTACATGAATTAAGGTAATGGATGCAAAAGTGGTATAAATAGGAGGAATTATAATTGATATTTCTTGAGTTAGCATGTTTCATTGGCTATCTTTATGGAGGTCCAGACCCTCCTCCAAAGGTGGATATTACTGTTCCGATTTCAGTTGGTCAAATAGAGACCAAGAGACTTTAGGCAATTTGTTTTAGATTTGGCACTGAATGGCGGGAAAGTGCAGATTTTCTGAGTACTGTGTCTGGGCTCTTTGCTATAGGTGCTATTCATTTGAATGGATAAGAACAGAAAAGTCCTTTGCTCAGAGGAGAATCAGGGCCACTATATCAGTCAGGGTCCAATCAAGAGGCAGAAACTATACCATTTATTTCATTTCATTTATTTATTAACTATTATTTTTTAGAGATGTGGTCTTGCTATGTTGCTCAGGCTGGTCTCGAACTCCTGGGCTCAAGCAATCCACCTGCCTCGACCTCCCAAACTGCTGGGATTACAGGTGTGAGCCACTGTACCTGGTCCTGTACCAGTTATTTTAACAGAGAGAATTTAGTATGGCCCAGGCACAGTGGTTCATGTCTGTAATCCCAGCAGTTTGTGAGGCTGAGTGGGGAGGATCACTTGGACCCAGGAGTTTGAGACCAGCCTGGGCAACATATTGAGACTCCACTTAAGGGAAAGAATTTAATATGAAGAATTTTTTTCTTTTCTTTCCTTTCCCTCCTTCCTTCCTTCCTTCCTTCCTTCCTTCCTTCCTTCCTTCCTTCCTTCCTTCCTTCCTTCCTTCCTTCCTTCCTTCCTTCCTTCCTTCCTCTCTCTCTCTCTCTCTCTCTCTCTCTCTCTCTCTCTCTCTCTCTCTCTCTCTCTCTTTCTTTCTTTCTTTCTTTCTTTCTTTCTTTCTTTCTTTCTTTCTTTCTTTCTTTTGATGGAGTCTCACTCTGTCGCCCAGGCTGGAGTGCAGTGGCGTGATCCCAGCTCACCGCAACATCTGCCTCCTGGAATCAAGCACTTATCCCACCTCAGCCTCCGGAGTAGCTCGAATTACAGGCGCTTGCTACCATGCCTGGCTAATTTTTGTATTTTTAGTAGAGACGGGGTTTCACCATGTTGACCAGGCTGGTCTCAAACTCCTGACCTCAAGTGATCCTCCGCCCTTGGGCTCCCAAAGTGCCAGGATTACAGGCATGAGCCGCCGCGCCTGGCCAAGAATTGTTAACTAGGAATCAAGTTGATAACCAGGCAACTAAAAGGAAAAAACCAAAACAAAATAAAACCAACTCAATAGCAATATTAATATATCACATAAGAAGCAACTGAAGGAAACAGCTATACTCGGAGGTCTGGGGGAACAATGAGAAAAGTTGGCATTAACACTTAGAATCAGTCAGGTGCAGCGGCTCACACCTATAATCCTAGAGACTCAGGATACCAAGGTAGGAGGATTGCTTGAAGCCAGGAGTTTGAGACTAGACCGGGCAACATAGTGAGACCTTGTCTCTAAAAAAATAATAAAATTGGCCAGGTGGAGTGACATTCACCTGTGGTCCCAGCTACTCCGGAGGCTGAGGTAGGAGGATCGCTAAAGCCCGGTTACAGTGAGTATGACTGCGCCACTACACTCCAGCCTGGGAGACAGAGTGAGACCCTGTCTCAAACAAACAAACCAAAAAATCACTAGAATCATAGGAGAAAAGTGCCCTGCAAACTGAAACTCAGATCTCTAAGGAGGGACGGGGGTTGGAGTCTTTGAGGGGTGCAACTGGGCTGGTTCTGCCAGTGTTAGGAAAACTGCAAACTGGATTGAGATGTTGCTATGGGAAGGAACTGCCATTGCAGGAGAAAGGAAGCCTTGCTAGGAGAATGTTCACAGGAACAGAAAGAGCAAGTTCCTTCTTCCTCCAGTCTTGCAGTTGCCCTCTAACACCCCCACGAGTAGAACCTCACAGGAAGCAGCTGGAACAGCAGAAATATGCTTTTCCCAATTTCAACTCCTGTATCACAAAGCAGAATACACAAGGTTGGGTTTGGAGTTGAGAGATAACAACTAAATAATAGCTGGCACAAGGCCCGCCTGATCAGAAATAAATCTCACCTCCTTGGAGATAAGGGCTTTGGGTGGGAGGAAAGGAGACTCTTGAACTCATGGGCATTGGGCACGTGACTAGCTGTCTTAGAGGAAATGTGCCACCCTGCAGGGCCGCCTGAAAGCTTGTACAAGTGCCTGAGGAAAGCCAGATTTGGCAGGCTGCAACCACGGTGGATGACAGCTGAAGGAGAATTACAGCAGCAGCAGTTAAGTGGAAGATGTTCACACTTCCTCGCTCTCCATCTCTCTTCCTGGAGCTCAACACCTCGGAGGAGAATGGGAAACCCAGCAGAGGGAGTGGGAAGTAGGGTTGCCACATAAAATATAGGACTCTCAGTTACATTTGAATTTCAGATAAACAGCAGATTATTTCTTAGTATAAGTATGAGCTAGTTTGTGTGTATGTGTATGTGCATACATATGTGCACATATATGCATGCATCAGCTAGATTCTGCAACCATCGGAGAAATAGACAAAGGTCCTTTTGTACAAACTGAGCTATGAGAAGGAGATCTTGAGATTGCATGTGACATTGAAACTTTAAACTTATTGAGTTGCGTGTGTTAGGCTTTTAAATACCCTAATGGGACTAAAAAACTATGTTTCTAAGAGAGAGGAACATTTGGGAGTACAGTTGACCCTTGAACAACGCAAGGGTTAGAAGCATTGACATCCTGCATTGTCAAAAATCCATATGTAACTTTTGACTCTACAAACATTTAACTATTTTTCTTTTCTTTTTCTTTTTTTTTTTTTTTGGGACGGAGTCTTGCTCTGTCGCCCAGGCAGGAGTGCAGTGGGGTGATCTTGGCTCACTGCAACCTTCACCTCCCAGATTCAAGCAGTTCTCAACCCTCAGCCTCCTGAGTAGCTGGGATTACAGGTGTGCACCACCATGCCTGGCTAATTTTTGTATTTTTAGTAGAGACGGGGTTTCACCATGCTGGCCAGGCTGGTCTTGGACTCCTGACCTCACATGATCCGCCCACCTTAGCCTCCCAAAGTGCTGGGATTACAGGCATGAGCCACTTCATCTGGCCAAAAACCGAACTGTTAGTAGCTTACTGTTGACTAGAAGTCTTACTGATAACATAAATAGTCAATTAACTCATGTTTTGTATTATATGTGTTATATGCTATATTCTTTTTTTTTTTTTTTTTTTTTTTTGAGACAGAGTCTCGCTCTGTCGCCCAGGCTGGAGTGCAGTGGCCGGATCTCAGCTCACTGCAAGCTCCGCTTCCCGGGTTTACGCCATTCTCCTGCCTCAGCCTCCGGAGTAACTGGGACTACAGGCGCCTGCCACCTTGCCCGGCTAGTTTTTTTGTATTTTTTTAGTAGAGACGGGATTTCACCGTGTTAGCCAGGATGGTCTTGGTCTCCTGACCTCGTGATCCACCCATCTCGGCCTCCCAAAGTGCTGGGATTACAGGATTGAGCCACCGTGCCCAGCCACTATATTCTTACAATAAAGTAAGCTAGAGAAAATAAAATATTAAGAAAATCATAAGGAAAATATATTTAGGATTTTTTTTTTCTTTTTTGAGATGGAGTCTTGCTCTGTCACCCAGGCTGGAGTGCAGTGGAAGCTGCTGGGATTACAGGTGTGAGCCACTGCGCCTGGCCATATTTACTATTTATTAAGTGGAAGTAGATCATCACAGATGACTTCATCCTCATCCTCTTCACATTGAATAGGGTGAGGAGGAGGAGGAAGAGGAGGGGTTGGTCTTACTGTCTCAAGGGTGGCAGAGGCAGAAGAAAATCCATGTAGAAGTGGACCCAAGCAGTTCAAATCCATGCCGCTCAAGGGACAACTGTGTAGTTAAAGGTAGTGAGTAGTTGGAGAAAAATGAAACTGCTTTCATGTTTATACCTCCGCTGAGTTCAGACCTCATAACAAACTGGGTATCTGTATGTGTGACAAACAAGAGGGGAGATGTGTGTGCAGGGCGTTCAAGGGGTTTTGGTTCTTTGCTTGTGATCACAAATGGAGCTTTAATTCTTAGACTTGAAGAGCTGCAGGAGCCATTGAAAGGATACGTGGAGCTAGTTAAATACCACATTATAGTTTAGCAAGTGATATTTAGCTCCATTCCTGTGGATGAACCCTGATTAGGATCTTAAGTCTGTATATTGTTGGAGATTATTCTCGTTTGTCTTGGAAGTGAACATTCATTCATTCATTTGTTCTGGTGCCTAGATAAAAACAACAATTCAAATAATGAAAAATTTTATATTTATTAAGCATCTACTGCATGTAGGTTCTGTATTAGATGCACAAAAATGAATACTATAAAATCCTTTACTTAAATGCCATTCCTGTCTTTGAATGGAAAAGGTAGTAGCTACGGGAATGAAGGTATAAGGTAGTACATGCAGTTACCCACTTGACGGAGACTGAATCCACATTAGCAGGGAGGTCAGATGAGGGATTCTCTGCCTGGAGAAGGTGTCATGGACAAGGTAGGATTTAATTTAGGTTGTAAAGGAATACCAGGATTTAGGGACTCCTAAAGACAGAGACTGTATATATCGCATCAGATCAGCCATTCTTTTCTTTTTCTCTTTTTGTTTGAGACAGGGTTTCGCTCTTGTCGCCCAGGCTGGAGTGCAATAGCATGATCTCGGCTCACTGCAACCTCCACCTCCCGGGTTCAAGCGATTCTCCTGCCTCAGCCTCCCGAGTAGCTGGGACTATAGGCGCTGGCCACCACACCCAGCTAATTTTTTTGTATATTTAGTAGAGATAGGATTTCACTATGTTGGCCAGGCTGGTCTCAAACTCCTGACCTCAGACGATCCCCCTGCCTCAGCCTCCCAAAGTGCTGGGATTATATACATGAGCCACTGTGCCCGGCCAACCAGATCAGACATTCTAAGGCCAAGAGTTGCATTACTCTTTTCTCTGTTTCTTAGAAACATGACTGGAGGATTTGCTGTAAAGAATATTAAGACTTATTATTATAAAGCTATGGTAATAACAAGGTGTAGTGTTAGAGTGAGCCTGGGGCAACATGGCAAAATCTTGTCTGTGAAAAATATCAAAAATTAGGTAAGGTATGGTGGCTCATGCCTGTAATCCCAGCACTTTGGGAGGCTGAGGCAGGCAGATCACCTGAGGTCAGGAGTTCTAGACCAGCCTGGCCAACATGGTGAAATCCCGTCTCTACTAAAAATAAAAAAAAAAATTAGCCAAGCGTGGTAATGCATTTTTGTGGTCCCAGCTACTTGGGAGGCTGAGGCAGGACAATCACTTGAACCCAGGAAGTGGAGGTTGCAGTGAGCCCAGATCGTGCCATTGTGCTCCAGCCTGGGTGACAGAGTGAGACTTTGTCTCCAACAAAAAAAAAAAAACAAGAAAGAAAAAAAAGTCAGCCGACAAGCCTGACCAACATGGTAAAACTCTGTCGCTACTAAAAATACAAAAATCATCTGGGGGTGATGGCATGTGCCTGTAATCCCAGGTAATTGGGAGACTGAGGTGGGAGGATTGCTTGAGTCCAGGAGTTTGAGGCTGCAGTGAGCTGTGTACTACAGTATGGGTGACAGAGGGAGACCCTGCCTCAAAAAACAAAACAAAACAAAACAAAACAAAAAACCAAAAACCCATAAAAACAAAAACGAATAAAGCAATATAGCAGAAAAGGAAGCCCAGAAACAGACACAATATATGGACAATTGATTTATCACAGGAGGGACTCAGCAGAACTTTAAGAAAGGACAGTCTTTTTTGTAAATGGTATAGAGAAAATTGGATATCAACATGGAGAAGAAATAAAATTAGACACCTACATCATACTTACAAAAAAATCTATCCCAGGAAGATTATAGACCTATTTTTTGGAAGGCAAAATGATAAAGTGTTTAGATGATAATGTGAGAGAATGTCTTCCTGACATCACGATGCAGAAAGATTTCTTAAATAAGGTACAAATCACCAATTATAAATGAAGAGGTCAATAAATTTGGCTATGTTCAAGTTAAGAACTTCTGCTTATTAAAAGACATGATTAAGGGCCGGGTGCGGTGGCTCACACCTATAATCCCAGCATTTTGGGAGGCCAAGGTGGGCAGGTGACCTGAGGTCGGGAGTTCCAGACCAGCCTGACCAATATGGTGAAACCCCATCTCTACTAAAAATACAAACTTAGCTGGGTGTAGTGACTCATGCCTTTAATCTCAGCTACTTGGGATTCTTGGGAGGCTGAGGCAGGAGAATCGCTTGAACCTGGGAGGTGGAGGTTGCAATGAGCTGAGATCACGCCATGGCACTGTAGCCTGGGTGACAAGAGCGAAACTCTGTCTCAAAGAAATAATAATAATAATAATATATAAAAAAAGACATGATTAAGAAAGTGAAATGGCCCCAGCACTTGGGGAAGCCAAGGCAGGAGGATAACTTGAGGCCAGGGGTTCAAGACCAGCCGAGGCAACATAGTGAGACATTAATTTAAAAAAAAAGTGAAAAGGTAAGCCACATGGTGGAAAATGTTTGTAAAACACACCAACAAAGGTTTTATATGCAGAATATAAAAAGTACTCCTAGGCTGGGCATGGTGCTATGTGCTTGTGGTCCCAGTTTATCAGGAGGGTGAGGCAGGAGGACTGTTTGAGCCCAGGAGTTTGAACTGTAGTGTACCATGATTACACCTGTGATTGGCCACTGTACTTCAGCTTGAGCTTGGGCAACATAGCAGAACTTCATCTCTAGAAAAAAAAGAAAGGATTCTTACAGGACAGGAGTGGTGGTTCGTGCCTGTAATCCCAGCACTTTGGGAGGCCAAGGCAGGAGGATCACTTGAGTCCAGGAGTTCAAGACCAGCCTAGGCAACACAGGAAGACCCCATCTCTACAAAAAATAAAACATTAGCCAGGAATGGTGCCTGCCTGTGATCCCAGCTACTTGGGAGGCTGAGGCAGGACAAATACTTGAGTGGAAGGTGGAGGCTGCAGTGAGCTATACTTGTGCCACTGCACTCCAGCCTGGCTGACAGAGCAAGGCCAAGTCTCAAAAAAAAAAAAAAAAAAAAAAAAAACACACACACACACACACACACACACACAAAACAAACCCAAACACTCAAGCATTCATACAACTCCACAGAAAAAATGACCAAAAGACTTACAAAAGAAGAAATTCTGATGGCCAAAACAAATGAAAAGGTGCTCCAAATATTAGTAATCAGCGAAAAGCAAATTAACGCCACAATGAATATGGTAGCCAGACTTCAGGATGGCTCCCAGTGATCCCTGCCACCTGGTGTTCACACCCTCCCATACTGCACCACGGTTGGTTTGTGTGATCAGTAGAATATGGCAGATGTAGTGGTATGTCACTCCTGAGTTTAGGTCATAAAAGAAACCACCTTGGTTTCTCATTCTCTCTTTCTCTCTTTCACAGATCAGTTGCTCTGGGGGAAGCCAGCTGTCATGTGACAAACAGCCCTCCAGAGAGGATTATGGGCCATGTAACTGAGGCCTCCAGCCAGTAGCCACATCAGTGAATTTGGAAATAGGTCCTCTAGCCCAGTTGAGCCTTCAGAAGACTACATGAGTATTTGCTGCAATTCTGCCAACATCTTGATTTCAAGCTCATGAGAGAGCCTGAGCCCAAAGCACCCAGCTAAGCCATTCCTAGTTCCTGACCCAAAGCAACTATGTGAGATGATGTGTCTGGTGTTTTAAGCACTAAGTTCTGGGATCATTTGTTTTGAAGCAATAGTCAAGAAATACAATGAGATAATACTAAATGCAATGAAAGAGCACTGAACACTATACTTGATGTAGGTAAGATCATGGAGCCACAGGAATGCTCTTATTGTGCTAGTGGAAAAGGAAATTGGAAAAACCATTTTGCAATGCATAATCAGATGCCTATTACATGATCTCACAGTTCCACTTCTAGGTATATAGTGCATGATCTTGTGCACAGGAGGTATGTACATGAATGTTCATAGCAGGAATGTTTGTAGTAGCCTCAAATTGGAAACCATCTACATATCCATCAGTAATGGAATGGATAAATAAGTTGTGGTAGCAGTTGAGCCTTGAACAACATGAGTTTAAACTGTGTGGGTCCACCTAATATGCACATTTTCTGGGTCCACTGATATGCAGATTTTCTTCTACCTCTGCCACCCCTGAGATGGTAAGACCACCTTCCTTGATCCATTTTCATAGTAAACGTATTTTCTCTTATGATTTTCTTAATATCATTTTCTTTTCCCTGAGCTTACTTGATTGTAAGTATATGGTATGTAACAAAGATAACACGCAAAATATGTGTTAATCAACTGTTTAGTGATTGGTTAAGACTTCTGGTCAACTATAAGTAGTTATAGGCTATAAGTAGTTAAGTTTTGGGGAAGTCAAAAGTACATGCAATATTTGACTATGTGGGGTGTTGGTATCCCTAGCCTCATGCATTATTCAAGAGTCAATTGTATTTGTATAATAAAATATTATACAGCAAGGGTTGGAAAACTTGTTCTGTTAAGGGCCAGAGAGCCAATATTTTAGGCTTTAAGGGCCGTACATTCTCTGTCATAACTAGTCAACTCTGCTGTTGTAGTGTGTAAGCAGCCACAGACGATAGGGAGATAAACAGGCGTGACTATGTTTCAATTATACTTTATTTACAAAATAGATGGGGAACTGGATTTGGCTCAGGGGCCACAGTTTTCTGACCATTACTCTATAATATTGAGAGTAAAAGGGGCCAGGTGCAATGGCTCACATCTGTGATCCCAGCACTTTGGGAGGCTGAGGCAGGAGGATTTCTTGAGACCAGTAGATCAAGACCAGCCTGGGCAACATGGTGAGTGAGACCCCATGATATGGTTTGGATGTATGTCCCTGCTGAAATCTCATGTCAAATTGTAATCCCCAGTGTTGGAGGAGGGGCCTGGTGGGAGGTGATTACATCATGGGGACAGACTTTCCTCTTGCTGTTCTTGTGATAGTGAGTTCTCATGAGATCTGGTTGTTTAAAAGTGGGTGGCACCTCCCCCTTCTCTCTCTTCCTCCTGCTCTGGCCACATAAGACAAGCCTACTTCCCCTTCACCTTTTGCTATGATTGTAAGTTTCCTGAGGCTTCCCCCACTGTGCTTCCTGTAGAGCCTACAGAACCATGAGCTAATAAACCTCTTTTCTTTATAAATTACCCAGTCTCAGGTATTTCTTCATACCAGTGTGAGAATGGACTAATATACCCCATCTCTGCAAAAAATTAAAAAAATTAGCCAGGTGTGGTGATGTGTGCCTGTGGTCTCAGCTACTTGGGAGGCTGAGATGGGAGGATCTTTTTAGCCCAGGATGTGGAGGCTGCAGTGAGCCATGCTCAGTGTATTAGTCTGTTCTCAGTGTATTAGTCTGTTCTCATTAGACATACCTGAGACTGGGTAACTTATAAAGGAAAGAGGTTTGATGGACTCACAGTTTCACATGGCTGGGGACGCCTCACAATCATGGTAGAAGGCGAAGGAGGAGCTAAGTCATGTCTTACAGGGCAGCAGGCAAGAGAGCATGTGCAGGGAAACTCCCCTTTATAACACCATCAGATCTCATGAGACTTATTCCCTGTCATGAGAACAGCACAAGAAAGACCTGCCTCCATGATTCAATTGACTCCCACAAGGTCCCTCCCATGACACACGGAAATTATGAGAGCTACAATTCAGGATGAGATTTGGGTGGGGACACAGCCAAACGATATCACTCAGGTTGGGTGACAGAGCAAGGGCCTGTCTCAAAAAAAAAAAAAAAAAACAAGTAAAATAGTAAAAAAAAAAAAAAAAAAAAGGAGAGAATGAAAGAGCCCAGCTACAAACAAGAACATGGATAAGTCTTTGAAAAGTATTGAATGAAAAAAATCAGATGTAAAAGAACATGTACTCCTATTTATAAAAAGTTCAAAAGCATGAAAAATGAGACTATATTGTTGATGGAGCATCTTGAGGTGGTGAAACTAGAAGGCAAAACAAAGAATTGAGTCTTTAAAATGCTAGGATTGTTGTTACTTTGGAAGGTAGGTAGGGGGGTGTAATTGAGAAAGGGTACCTAAAGGACTCATGGGGTCCTGTCAATAATCTTATTTATTAATCTGTTGGAGGTTTCACAGGTGTTTATGCAATCTGGTAAGTTGTATATATTTGTGTTTTGTGTTCTTTTCTGTATTTGCATCCTATTTTTCAATAAATTGTTCAAGAAAAATGAATATTAAGAACCATGTACGATGCTATTGTGTTCCATTAATTAACTGAGAAACATTTTTCTTTGGTTGACAAATATGAGTCTTTCTGCATCATTCTAATAAGCCAGCTCATTGAGATTCAGTCCTAGCAGTGCATCAGAATCTCCAGTGGAGTGTTTCTCACTCCACAACACAGATGCCTGAGTCCATCCCCCTTCTGAGATTCTGATTCAGCAGGTCCAGCACAGAGCCCAGACCTTGGCAATTTGCAGACATTCCCCAAGCAACGGTGATCTGCAGCCTCGGGCTTAAACCAGAGACCCTCTGGTTTAAACTATGCTCTTCTGTTGCAATTTCTGCATAGTGTATTTCCCTTAGTCATCCACTTCATTCCAATATTCACCCAAACTGACAACCTAAGCATTTTATTTTTAATTGCATTTGCCTCGAAGTTGGTTGTTCTTTGAGTAGAAGAGTCGGTTCTATTCGAGGTATTATCTCATCTGGCATTTATTCCAGCCTCCCATTCACTCGCTCCTAAACTGCAACACCTTGAAACTGCCTTGTAAATGCACTCATTGCCTTAAATGAAAGCAAGTGCACATTCTCAGCTTTATAACCCATCCATCTCCCCTCCTTTCTCCCCAGTGCTGTGGCAGGCTAGCCACCCATCCTAGAGTAGATAAGTGCTTGTTTGTCCCTCGCCTTTGTTTCCAGGTTCTAAGTCACTTTCCTATCATGAGGAAACATTCCTTCTATCCTCTGGTGACTCATCTTTATCAGCCTTTCCTGGAGAACCTTATCAATAGCCTTTTGAACAACTACAGAAATTAAATCTATCCCTCTTGTCCTCCCTCCTTATTTACTGCTTCTGAACATCTCTAGCAATTGCAACATATTCCTGATTGACTTCCTCCTAGAGTAAGCACTGCATTTCCTCCCAATAGATTTTTTAAAATGCTTAATAAGTTGTTCATTTGAAGTTAATCTCTACTTCTTTTACTGGCAATGTAATCATAAGTCTCTATTTGCCTTAGACAGTCTTGCTCGGGGCCCAGGAATCATTAACGGCACCTCCTTTTTCCTTATTACAAGAAGTCACATTTGGGATGATGATTTTTCTTTTTTTTTAGGTGGAGTCTTGCTCTGTCACCAGGCTAGAGTGCAATGGTGCGATCTCGGCTCCTTGCAACCTCTGCCTCCTGGGTTCAAGTGATTCTATGGCCACAGCATCCCAAGTAGCTGGGATTACAAGCACCCCCACCATGCCTGGCTAAGTTTTTGCATTTTTACTAGAGACGGGGTTTCACTGTGTTGGCCAGGCTGGTCTTGAACTCCTGACCTCTGGTGATCCATTTGCTTCAGCCTCCTAAAGTGCTGGGATTACAAGCATGAGCCACTGCACCTGGCCAGGATGATGAATTTTATGGTTACCTTCTTAAGGTTGATGTGGGATAGCGGAACAGTAACTACATTACCTAGATACTTGGATTCTAATCCCTGCCAGGATATAAACAGGCTCTGTGGGTTAGATAATGGCAAACTCTCACTCTCAAAGTGTGGTCCCCAGACCAGCAGGTCAGCTTCACCAGGGAGCTTGTTCAAAATGCAGATTCTCAGGCCTTACCTCTGACCTGCGGAACCAGAATCTGCATTTTAACAAGACTCCCAGGTGATTTACCTGTGCATTACAGTTTGCACACTATTGTCTTTTTTAAAAAAAATTCTTTGTTGTTGTTGTTTTTTGGTAGAGTCAAGGTCTCCCTATGTTGTCCAGGCTGGTCTCCAAACTCCTGAACTCAGGTGATCCTTCCACCTTGGCCTCCCAATGTGCTGGGATTACAGGTGGGAGCCACCGCACCTGGACTCAAACTACTGTCTTAAACCTCATGGGGGCCGGGCACAGTTGCACACACCTGTAATCCCAACACTTTGGGAGGCCAAGGTGAGGGATTTCTTGAGGGCAGGAGTTTAAGACCAGCTTGGGCAACACGGTGCAATCCTGTCTCTACTGAAAATGCAAAAATTAGCGGGACGTGGTGGTGTGTGCCTGTCATCCCAGCTACTCAGGAGGCTGAGGCTCGAGAATCCCTTGAAGCTGGGAGGCAGAGGTTGCAGTGAGTCAAGATCACGCCACTGCACTCCAGCCTGGGCGACAGAGCAAAACTTGGTCTCAAAACCAAAAACCAAAAACAAATCCCAAAAAACCTCATAGGCCTTCAGTTAATTAGTAAGCTAAAAATGTCCAGTCCCTTTATAGCATTGAAAATAAGTAGTTCAATGCATTTTAATAATAAATCCCCAGGAACAACAGGGAAGCTCATTAAACAAACATGCACTTACACGTAAGATAAATTACTTTAAAAAAAAAAAAGTGAGGCCGGGCGTGGTGGCTCACGCCTGTAATCCCAGCACTCTGGGAGGCCGAGGCGAGCAGATCACAAGGTCAGGAGATCGAGACCATCCTGGCTAATGCAGTGAAACCCCGTCTCTATAAAAATACAAAAAATTAGCCGGGCGAGGTGACAGGCGCCTGTAGTCACAGCTACTCGGGAGGCTGAGGCAGGAGAATGGCGTAAACTCGGAGGCGGAGCTTGCAGTGAGCCGAGATCGCGCCACTGCACTCCAGCCTGGGCAACAGAGCAAGACTCCGTCTCAAAAAAAAAAAAAAAAAAAAAAAAAGTGGGCCAGATGTGGTGCTTCATGCCTGTAATCCCAGCACTTTTGGAGGCCTAGGTGGGCTGATCACTTGAGGTCAGGAGTTCGAGACCAGCCTGGCCAACATCCATCTCTACTAAAAATACAAAAATTAGCCAGGCCTGGCAGCACACACCTGTCATCCCAGCTACTCAGGAGTCTGAGGCAGGAGAATTGCTCGAACCTGGGAGGTGGAGGCTGCTGTGAGGCGAGATCACGACACTGTACTTCAGTCCAGGCAAAAGCTGACTCCATCTCAAAAAAAAAAAAAAAAAGGAATTAATGGATTCTACTATACATTTAACATGCTCTAAACATCATTTAGTTGTCACTGATTTAAAAAAGGTACCTGTTTAAAAAAGATCCAAATGCTAGTATGGTCTAGAAAATACCTAACTGTTCTATTTGTGATTATTATAGAATTGTTCAGTAAACATTTTGACTTGCATGAATGCTTTATGTACCTGTTTTGCATGAAAAATCCCCACACAAATGAAAATGGAGAGAAAATATAATTTGTCAATATCTATTTTTGTCTCCTATTTTTCCATGCCCTGTCATTATACTAAGATTGCTTTCACACTCTAGGAAAAAAAAATAGTATTAAGTTCAGATTTCTGATAATAGCAAAGGGAGAAAAAGGTATTTTTATTAGCTTGACAAGGAAATGTGTCTTATTGTACTGGAACTTAATCATGGTGTCCAGTATGTAGCAGGCTATCTGGTTGTTTTGGGGTATGGTAGTTACTCGTTTGATGTGGGTGGTACCAGGAAGGAATCTTCAAACAAGAAGACGGATAGGCCTCACTTGCCTCCTCCAAAGCATCGATGTGATCTTCCCTAGAAGCCAAATCTGGTGTGATGTCCAGGGCCATTGTTTGCACCAGATCCAGGAAAGTATGTTCATGGGTTCCATGGATCTTTGATAACATCTGATTTCATGGAATGCCACTATATCAGGCTTGTAGCAAGGCAGTTTCATTGCCCTGTTAAACCAAGGTGTGGTCTTGCAAGCAATGTCTGTAAGGAGTTATTGCCTGGGGTTTTTTTCCACTTGTTGATTTTCAGGCAACTTCTTTCTTATCACACAAGGTGGAGGGAAAGTCTTGTGACCTTATGGTCCAGCTCTTAGGCCTACAGCTGGGTTGTGCTAGTTAATAGGGAGGGTCAACTTGATTGGATTGAAGGATGCAAAGTATTGTTCCTGCGTGTGTCTGTGAGGGTGTTGCCAAAGGGGATTTACATTTGAGACAGTGGGCTGGGAAGGGCAGACCCACCCTCAAGCTGGGTGAGCACTATCTAATCAGTTGCCAGCTGGGCCAGAATAAAAGCAGGCAGAAGAACGCGAAAAGACTAGATTGGCTTAGCCTCCCAGCCTACGTCTTTCTCCCATGCTGGATGCTTCCTGCTCTGGAATATCAAGTTCACCAAGCTCTTCAGCTTTGGGACTCAGACTGGCTTCCTGGCTCCTCAGCTTGCGGACAGTCTGTTGTGGGACTTCACATTGTGATCGTGTGAGTCAATACTCCTTAATAGACTTCCCTTCCTATATGCATCTGTCCTATTAGTTCTGTCCCTCTAGAGAACACTGACTAATACATGGGTGAATACGGGGTGGCCTGGCTTTAGAAAGAGGTGATGGTGGTGGCTGAATCCAATTTATAGATCCCCATAGGATGTTGCCATCACAGAGATAAAATGCAGATATGAAGTTGTAATTTTGTGGCCCCGAGGCTGGTCAATGTACCCATCCTATTGGACCTAGAAAGTTCCATTGTTTCACTCTCTGTGTCCCATTTCCCATGTACAGAAATGACATTTCATATGGGATTGCCACAGGCTACACAGGCTGTAGGACTTTTGTATATACTCTACAAACACTTATTATGTACTGTATTTGGGGGATGCAGACATTTGGGGGAGTTCATAAGGTCAAGTGGGGGAAACAGACAAACCTCAAGATTACAAAACGGTTTAATAAGACAGGAAAAAAGAGAGGGTTGCACCCACTTTTATGGGATGTGATACAGCTTGCTCACCTGGGAAGGTCAGGGAACAATTTCAGGCAGAGGGAAGGCTTGACTTGAGTCTCAGAGAGTAAGTAGGAGTGATGCAGGCAGCTGAGACCCTGGGGGATGGGGTGGAGGGTTTGTCACCGTGTGGTGATGATTCTCAGTGAGGGGTTAGCCCCTCCCTCCTCTTCCCTTCCCCTCCTCTACAGGCAGTAGGTAATGTTTGGAGATATTTTTGGTTGTTACAATTTGGGGTGGGGTGCTACTGGAATCTCGTGAGTAGAGTCCAGGGATACTGCTCATCATCCTACAGTGCGCAGGACAGCTCCCCACAACTCTCTGGGACAATATGTCAATAGTACCAAGGTTGAGAAACTTTGCACTAGGAGAAAGAAAATGCGTCTTTAAAAAAATTGAAGCATCAAGGAGCATCAGGTCCCTATACGTCTGTTCCAGCAATAGTTCAGACAACTGACGCAGAAGTGCCTTGTAGTGCAGTTAAAGAGGAAAGAAGACAAGTTTAAGAGGGGACTTGTAAAC
Source organism: Rhinopithecus roxellana (assembly GCF_007565055.1). Lineage (NCBI taxonomy): Eukaryota > Metazoa > Chordata > Mammalia > Primates > Cercopithecidae > Rhinopithecus > Rhinopithecus roxellana. Next base: position 1,288,227 of record NC_044568.1, on the reverse strand, counting down.
TGTGAGCAGTGGCACACACTTGTAATCTCAGCTACTTGGGAGGCTGAGATAGGAGTATTCCTTTAGGCCAGAAGTTCAAGACTACCCTGGGCAATGTAGTGAGGCCCTATCTCAAAAAAAAAAAAAAAAAAAAAAAAAAAGAGAGAGCGAGAGAGAAGGGCTTTGTATACTGTACCAAGATAAGAATGCCTGAAGGAATTAGGGAGCCCCAAAAATGTCTTTTTACCATGTTAAAAAAGACATTAAAGTGATATGTCCTCTGGCTAGGTGCAGTGGCTCACGCCTATAATCCCAGCACTTTGGGAGGCTGAGGCATGAGGATTGCTTGAGGCCAGGAGTTTGAGACCAGGTTGGGCAACATAGTGAGACCCTGTCTTTACAGAAAAATTTTAAAAAGTTAGCAGGCCATGGTGGCATGCCTGTGTAGTCCTAGGTGGAAGAATCATTTGAGCCCAGGAGTTTGAGGCTGCAGTGAGCTGTGAATGTATCACTGTGTTCTACTGGCCTGGGCAACAGAGTGAGACTTTGAATCTAAAAACAAAACAAAACAAAACAAAACAAAAAAACCTCATTATTGAGATTTTACATGCCATTTACTTTCTTTTTTATTTATTAAAATTTTCCTAAATATCATTTAATGTGTATGTTTTTGTCACAAATGCTATTTTTATAACTAAATGTTATAAATTTTAATTTATCCAAGAAAAGCTAATCATAAAATATGAAAACATGAAAGAGCTGTGAGAAAATGTGTGCAGTGATTATTTTATCAGATCCTGGGGAGGAGGAAAGCCTTTTTCAGCATAACAGGAAGATAAACCCCATGAAGGAGAATGCCCTTGGGTTTTACTCCATAAAATTCAAAACAGTGTTTAGTAAAATTACAAGGAAACAAGGAGAAGCCTGTTAAATGTAAAATAATAGAAGAAATTTTAGAGGAAATGATTGATTTTGCTACATTATTCTTCAAGTGTCTGTGAATCAAATGCATTAAGAAAAATGAAAATACAAAAAGCATTGTAAAAAAAAAAAAAACCTTTAAGGCTGTAATGACATTTGGGACTGAATGAAAATACAAATAGTTTTGTGTCTTATTTTCTTAATAATTTGCTATGATTTGTTGGGGCTGGGTGCAGTGGCTCACACACTCAACGCCTGTAATCCCAGCACTTTGGGAGGCCGAGGTGGGAGGATAGCTTGAGCCCACAAGATCAGCTTGGGCAACAAAGTGAGATCCCACCTCTACAAAAAATAAAAAAATTTACTGGGTGTGGTGGTGCATGCCTGTGGTCCCAGCTACACAGGAGGCTGAGGTGGGAGGATTGCTTGAGCCTAGGAGGTAAAGGTTTCAGTGGGCTGTGTTTGCATCACTGCACTCTAGCCTGGGTGACAGAGTGAGAGCCCATCTCAAAAAACAAACAAACAAGCAAACAAACAAACAAACACTTTAATATCAAAAGTAATCTGGCAATTCAATAAGAAAATCTCCAGAAATATCTAAATATGAAAAATTAGCAAAGGACATAAATTCTTGGTGTGCTCACTAATAGATAGTAATTATAATAAAATTGTTTAACCTTGCTTGTATTGAAACAAACACATATTCAAATGACAAGAAACATTTTATTCCTGTTAAATAGGCAAAGATGAAAGAAAAATGAATCAAAAGAAAAGAAAAAGAATAAAGGAAAACTAATAACATAGTTTTCAAAATAATCACATTTTGAAGAATTTGAAGTAAGATCCACCCTTTCCTGATTGGAGGTGTAAACTTGGAAAACCTTCTGGAAAGCAATTTGGCAGTATATATCAAGAGTCTGGAAAAAACCTATACCCTTTGGCCCAGCAATTCTACTTCTAGGAATCTATCCTGAGGAAACAAACAGGGACATAATAAGAGATTGTATATAAGTGTTCATCAGTCATACTCTTATAAGAGCAAAGAATAAGAAATATTCCCAATAAGAAGTAAAAAAAAAAAAAAAAAAAAAAAAAAATATTGGCCGGGCACAGTGGCTCCTGCCTGTAATCCCAGCACTCTAGGAGGCCAAGACAAGAGTGGATTGCTTGAGTTCAGGAGGACAAGGCTGCAGCAGTAAGCTGTGATCATGTTACTTTACTCCAGCCTGGATGAGCAAGTGAGACCATGTCTTGAAAAAAAAAAAAAGTGAAAAAATACATTATGGTACATCCATCCAACGTAATAAAATGAATTTTTGAATAAATGTCTAATAACAAGGGAGAAATGTTTAATAACAAATCATAGCTTCTTTTTTTTCTTTTTTGTTTGTTTGTTTTTGAGACGGAGTCTTGCTCTGTCACCCAGGCTGGAGTGCAGTGGTGTGATCTTGGCTCACTGCAACCTCTGCCTCCTGGGTTCAAGTGATTCTCATGTCTCAACTTCATGAGTAGCTGGGACTACACGCATGCACCACCACACTCAGCTAATTTTTGTATTTTTAGCAGAGACAGGGTTTCGCCATGTTGCCCAGGCTTGTCTGAACTCCTGGCCTCAAGTGATCCAGCTGCTTCAGACTCCCAAAATGCTGGAATTACAGGTGTGAGCCACTGCGCCCAGCCCCAACAAATCATAGCAAATTATTAAGAAAATAAGACACAAAACTATTTGTATTTTCATTCAGTCCCAAATGTCATGTACATAGTGGTGTGTGTGTGTGTGTAAGTGTGTGTATGTGCATGTAACAGGGCATCTTCACTAGGACTCAATATTCTGTTTTGTGCAGTTAGATAATATTATCTTGGAGGTCTTTCTGTAAATGTTGGGAAACAGAGCTGCCCTAACTGCATGTAATACTTGTGGACCCCTGATTCATTCCCTCAGCGTCATCTGCCTGGGTCCCAGAAGGCAAGGTAAGTTTGCAATTTGGGTTTAAACATGTTCAGACCTGTCTAATGAATTTGGGATGGCCCCGATGGAAATTTGCCTATAGGGAGGTGTATTAGTCCATTTTCACACTGCTATAAAGGTGCTACCTGAGATTGGGTAATTTATTAAAATAAAAGAGAGAGAGATTTAATTGACTCACAGTTCCACATGGCTGGGGAGGCCTCAGGAAACTTACAATCAGAGGGGAAGCAAGGCACGTCTTACATGGCGGCAGGAGAGAGAGAGAAAGAGAGAGAGAGAGAGAGAGAGCGCACAGGGGAAACTGCCACTTTTAAACCATCAGATCTTGTGAGAATTCACTCATTATCATGAGAACATCATGGGGGAAACTGCCCCCAAGATCCAGTCACCTCCCACCAGGTCCCTCCCTTAATACATGGGGATTACAATTCGAGATGAGAGTTGAGTGGGGACACAGAGCCAAACCATATCAGGAGGGCCTACAGAAACTGTCTCACGCGTCCATGTGAAGAGACCACCAAACGGGCTTTGTGTGAGCAACCAGGCTGTTTATTTCACCTGGGTGCAGGCAACCTGAGTCTGAAAAGAAAAGAATTAAATAAAAACCAGTAAAGGGTGGTGGATTATCATTAGTTCTTACAGGTTTTGGGATAGGCGGTGGAGTTAGGAACAATGTTTTGCGGGCAGGGGGTGGATCTCACAAAGTACATTCTCAAGAGTGGGGAGAATTACAAAGAACCTTCTTAAGGGTAGGGGAGATTACAAAGTACATTGATCAGGTAGGGTGGGGCAGAAACAAATTACAATGGTGGAATGTCATCAGTTAAGGCTGTTTTCACTTTTTCTGTGGATCTTCAATTGCTTCAGGTGATCTGGATGTATACGTGCAGGTCACAGGGGATATGATGGCTTAGCTTGGGCTCAGAGGCCTGACAGAAACCCCCCAGACAACCATCACCCTATTCCAGGGGGAACAGTATGGTACTGGGGTCTGGGCTCTGTGCAAGGCTCAGAGTTTGAGAAGAAGGGGATTCTGGGTCTAGGCAGGCTAGAGTGTTCATGCTTCCTGGGAAGGAAGAGGCTGAGTGGTGGCATTAGAGGAACTGTGTTTGCTTCTACGTTGAGGGACCTCCCAGAAGGGTCAAGTGGTAAAATAGAACAACTATGCCAATGTGAAATAAAAATAAAATCTTATGCCGCCATCTGACTGAATGAACCCCACTTGGCCAAAGAAAACTCAGAAAAAATATTAAAAACTAATTTTCCCAGCTATGATGACAGGAAGTTGGTCTACTCTCTTCTTCTTTAGCTGATACCAGATGTTTTAGATGTTTTTTCCTAAGAATTAAATAAAAACCAGCCTTGGGGGAAAAAAAAGAGGAAGATTTCTCCATTGACTCAAACTTCAACAAGCTGCCTGGCATCATGGCCAGAGTCCCCTCCCTTTTCCCCCCATTTGTGTGTTTTTGACATGGCAGCTGACCAGTTTCACAAAGCATTCCTTCCTGATAAATGACCACCGATCTATGGACTGGTTCTGGCCAGTTACAGAGGCTGCACACAAAATGACTTTGTGTCCTGTGTTTCACCTTTTGACATGTAGAGCCAAATTTTACTGCATTTTAATGTTAACTCTTCACCCCAGAGTGAACATGGGATGCATGTAACATGTATGTTTGCTTAGCATGCATGCCCACAACCCCCTTCATGAATATTCATAACTCCCCTATAACCTCTTAAATACAGATGTTCAGCCAACCCATTCAGCATAAAACTCCTGTTCTACCCTTCCTCCACTGAAGTGCCTGCTTTTGGTCTCCACTGGAGGCTCTGCTTCCCAATCTGCAGGTTGCAATCCTTCTCAAGAAATGAAGTCCTCATTTAAAAATTTATAGGTCTCTTGACTTTAAGCCAACACCATTAAAGGCTTGAACCACTTTTTTTTTTTTTTTAAGATACAGGATCATTATGTTAGCCAGGCTGGTCTTGAACTCCCGGACTCAAGCAGTCCTCCTACCTCGGCCTCCTAAAGTGTTAGATTATGGGCATGAGCCACCGCACCTGGCCCTGAACCTCTGCGTGAAGGCAATCCATCTCATAAAAGTCTGGATAGTAAGAGGCAGGCATTTCCCTACCAACCAGTGAGAGACACAGAGGCAAGTAGAAGTGTCAAGGAGCTGATACAGTCAGCAGCAACAAAGCCAGAATGAAGAGAGGCAGTGGTGGTGAAAAGTGGAGGGGCCTCTGGAGGGGTGGCTGAGCTGTCTACCAATAACATGATGCACTGGGGCTGGCCATGGCCAATCTGTAGCAGCAAAGGGGACAGGGAATGCTGAGGACCAGGGTTGGTGCAGTGACCCAGGCTGCATGTGGAAGCCCATCTTACATGTGAGACAACCATCCCATGTTGAGAATTCCTAGGGACACACAAGTGGGAAGTGCCTTGCCATTTGATAGATGGAGCTAGCCGTCCACTGGACAAAGAATAAACCATGAAGGTGAACTAATTATATGAAGTCTGGCTAAATATGTTTTAGAGACTTCACCTTGTGTTATTTGAATTCTTATGCAACAACTAACCATTACCCCTAGAATAGAGCCTGGAATTCCCTCCTCATTATGGTTGGTAAATCACCATGAAGTGTCATGGAGACCCAATGACACTTCAATGACCTTGTTGGCTTTTGGGATACCCCAAAGAAAGAGAATACTTTTGAAACTACAGGGATTTTATCTTCACTCTTCTCCAAGGTAAGGCAATGGGTGTGGGGAGAATGCACTCTTTGAGGCAGGCAAGTTAAGCCTGGAAACATTTGCAGGAAGAGGTGGGGAGCATGCGTGTATTTATATTTACATATTTGATGTATATATTTTTTTTCCATTGCAACAGACAGAAAAACAAGCAAACTGGCTTAAAAATGAAATATTGGCACACACAATGGACCATTTCAGGGGTAACTGGCTCAGGCAACTCAGATAGGACATCAGTAGGTTTCAAGCCCACACTTTCCACCTCTTGGCTCCCTTTCTTGCTTAATTCCATTCTCAGCTTTTTAAAAGCTGAGAATTAGAGGATTTAAAAAAAAATCTAAAAGCCAGGCATTAGAGGATTTTAAGCAGCTTGGGGTTGGTGTGGGGGTGGGAGTGGCAGTCCCTAATTACACACTGGCTATTTGGTCAACTTTTAGTATTCTATATCATTTTAATTCATTTTACAAAAAGGTGATTCTTTTACATTGCCCTTCTAATCTTTCAGTCTATGTCTTTAAATAAGGAAACATGAAAGACAGCAAAATGAAAGGGGAAAACACATGAACCAATCTTTCTTTCTTTCTTCTTTCTTCTTTCTCTTTTTTCTTTCTTAGGGAGGGCGGGAGGGGGAGGGGGGCGGAGGGAGGGAGGGGAGGGAGGGAGGGAGAGGGAGGGAGGGAGAGGAGGGGAGGGAGGGAGGGCGGGAGGGAGGGAGGAGGGAGGGAGGGAGGGAGGGAGGGAGGGAGGGAGGGAGGGAGGGAGGGAGGGAGGAGGGGGAGGGAGGGAGGGAGGAGGGAGGGGGGGGGGAGGGGAGGGATGAGGAGGGAGGGAGGGAGGGGGGAGGGCGGGAGGGAGGGTGCTTCTTTCTTTCTTTCTTTCTTTCCGCTTTCCTTCTTTCTTTCTTTATTCTTTCTTTCTTTCTTTCTTTCTTTCTTTCTTTTTTCTTTCTTTCTTTCTTTTCTTTCTTTCTTTCTTTCTTTCTTTCTTTCTTTCTTTCTTTTCTGTCTCTCTCTCTCTCTCTCTCTCTCTCTCTCTCTCTCTCTCTTTCTTATTTATTTTTTCTTTTGAGATGGAGTGTTGCTCCTGTCGCCCAGGCTGGAGTGCAATGGCGTGATCTCGGCTCACTGCAACCTCCGCCTCCTGGGTTCAAGCAATTCTCCTGTCTCAGCCTCCCAAGAATCTGGGATTACAGGTGCCTGCCACCACACTCAGCTAATTTTTGTATTTTTACTAGAGATGGGTTTTCGCCATGTTGGCCAGGCTGGTCTCGAACTCCTGACCTCAGGTGATCCACCCTCCTCGGCCTCCCAAAGTGCTGAGATTACAGGCATGAGCCACCAGGCCCAGCCAAATCTTTCTTTCATTTAATGCTACAGAAGTCCACTTGAGTGGAAGCTGAACTTCTATTCCAACTTCAGGGAACTTAACTGATCCTGAAGATTGTTTTTTGGGGCAGGTATCAGCCTGTCTCTGGAAATCTCTGCTCCTCAACAACTTTGAAGACATGCAACCAAAAATGGCCCTTGAAGAAAATGAACAAACAAAAAAATGTAATCCTCAAACCAAGACTAGCAAAAAGAAACATGCCCTGGAGAGAGAGGATATTGAGTTAAATACATTTGCTATGCGATGTTGGACAAATCTTCAAACCTTGTTCTATTCCTCTGCAAAAGGAGACAAGTGTTCTTATCTGAATGTTTTCCAATTCTCCTTATGGGTATTTGGTCTCCATAACAGTTCTATGAGGTGGGTTCTTACTTCCTCCACTTGACAAAAGAGGAAATGGAGGTTTAGAGAAGTAACCTGGAATTTCAACACAGTTCTGCTTTGCTCCAGGGAGGGTGCAGGTACATTCCTTCTGCGAGCTAAGATTCCAGAAAATTCTACAAAGCTGATTCCGTTGCAAAGGACAGAATTGCATCTCTCTGACTCAGGACCCCTGAGGTCAATTGTGCTTAGCCAAGGTGAGTGTGTTTTGTTTTTTTCCTTTTAGAGACAGTCTTGCTATGTCACCCAGGCTGGAGTGCAATGGTGCAATCATGGCTCACTGCAACCTTGACTTCCCGAGCTCCAACTTCAGCTTCCCAAGTAACTGAGACTACAGGTGCATGCTACCATGCCAGGCTAATTGTTACTTTTTTTTTTTTTTTGGTAGAGATGGGGTCTTGCTGTGTTGCCCAGACTGATCTCGAACCCCTGGGCTCAAGCAAACAATTCTCCCACCCAGGCCTCTCAAAGTTCTGGGATTACAGGTGTGAGCCACCGCACCTGGCCTGAATGTGTGTGTGTGTGTGTGTGTGTGTGTGTGTGTGTGTGTTTGGCTCTAAGGAGCTGCACCCTGTGCTCACAAGTGGATGCCCCCAAAAGTCAACTAGAGGTGGAAGTTGGAGCCACAGGGGCTTTGAGTGAAGATAGAGGGGTTGATGGTGCTTTGGGGACAAAAAAAAAAGTAATTCTGACACAGGAGAATTTTTACTAGGGAAGCCAGACAAAAATCGTCTTAACAAAGTTTCAATCTTAGCTGCTTCTGATGCATGGCTTCCTTGGCTTTCTATTGTGTCTCCAAACTTTGGTCTTTGTTTTCTTATTTTCTCTGACACATTTAAAAAAAAAAGTACCTTATCCTGCCTTTCTCATTGTTATATTTTTGACATTTCATCTCAGGAGTGTTTTTAAATTTTTAACTTTGAATGTATGATTGTTATAACTTCTCATTTTTATTCTTTTATTTCAAACTGCATCTGTTTTTGTGTTTTTATCTCAGCCTTGTTTTGTTGGAATTTTAACAAAATAAACGTTTATCTTAAGTATCTAGTCTTTTAATTATCTCTCCTCATCACGTTTTAACATTTTATTATTCACATTAAATGTTTCATAGAGTTATTTAAATGTAGATGTGTGTAAAATAAAGAGTTCAAATGCTCCCTCCCTAATTTTATTCTCTAGATGAAACTGCTGTGAAAAAACTGTGTGCCCATTCAGTTTTTTTTCCTATAAACTGATAAAGTATCTAAACATATTTGTTTTCATAGTGAAACACTGTCTCTACAAAAAGTTAAAAAATTAGCTGGGTGTGGTGGTGCACACCTGGAATCCCAGCTACTTGGGAGGCTGAGACAGGAGGATCATTTGAGCCCAGGAGGTTGAAGCTGCGGTGAACTATGATTGCACCTGTTCACTCCAGCACGGGTGATAGAGTGAGATCCTGTCTTAAAAAAAAAAAAAAAAAAAAAAGAGAGAGAGAGAGATCACGCTATACTCACTGCTCTGCAGTTTGCTTTTTCTTACATTATTATGATTGTTTACATTTTAAAGCTTGTTTCCTTTTCTCCTCTATAACTTAGAGGAAATAAAAATTATCATTCATTATTTACTCATGTTTTAAACTTTGATCATTCCTATGGAGGGGTAATATGCAGCTATGCAAGCCATGTGAATTTTTTGTTTTCTCTTGTAGTTTCTACTTTTTTCTTCCCATACCTAATGACCCTCTTCCATTTGGGCTGTCGGAAATGAGGCATCTGTTGTCTTGAGGGAGAATGGCACAGCAGAAGGGATTTTGAGCTTCTAAAGCTAAGGCTATTTCCTTAGCTGAGTTTTCATGCTGCAGAGGAGATAAAAACTCCCCGAACATGAGCAGAGGTGAAGAGTAGAAGCAAGAGCGTGAGAATGAGATGGAGGTGTGGGTCTTTGAGACGGGGAAGGGAAATTAGTAGGACTGTGTTATGGACTGAATGTTTGTGTCTTCACCCTCTTCCAGCCCCACAAATTCATAGCTGAAGTGCTAACCCCTAGTGTAGCTGTTTTTGGAGAGCAGAAGTGATGAAGTTTAATTGAGGTCATAAGTGCAGGACAGTTCTCCCGGTTGCCTTGGATCAGCCCAGTACCTCCAAGGAATACCTCCCACCCAGCTTTGTCACCTGTGCTTCTCAAGAATAACTGTGTGCTGGGCAAAGTGGCTCACACCTGTAATCCCAGCACTTTGGGAGGCCGAGATGGGAGGATCAATTGAGGTCAGGAGTTTGAGACCAGCCTGGCTAACATGGTGAAATCCTGTCTCTACTAAAAAAAAAAAATACAAAAATTAGCAGGGTGCAATGGTGCATGCCTGTAATCCCAGTTACTTGGGAGGCTGAGGCAGGAGAACCGCTTGAACCTGGGAGGTAGAGGTTGCAGTGAGCTGAGATCATGATGCCACTGCGCTCCAGCCTGGGTGACAGAGCTAGACTTCATCTCAAAAAAAAAAAAAAAAAGAACAACTGTACTGTAGAATGTGCTATGCTGGGAATGCATCCTGGCAAGAACAGTCTGGGCTCTGTTTCAAAGCGCCTAGAAACAGGAGGATATCCTTCAATGCTTTAGCCTAGTGATCACGTGCTCCTGGGGTATAAAACCCAGGGTGGGTTGTTTTCAGAGTCCCTTAGCTGTGGTGCACTTGGATCATGCACAGACAAGACTCCATCACCCCTAGGCAGCTTCCCTGAGCCTTGGGGGACTGGCTTGGCCCAAATCCTAGGCTTCTATTGTCCCTTACTTACCTGTGAGTAATAGAGTTGCTTTGCTGAACTCTTGTGAGTGCTCTATCTTATCAGACTTGTATAAGTGATAGAAACTGCAGGCCAAGATGCAGTGGGCTGAAGTGGTAGCCAATGAACAGTCAAACTGCTTTGCAATAAGGGTTGGAACCTAATCTAATAGGATCAGCATCCTTATAAGAAGCACAGTAGAGAAAATTATGACCATCTGATACGGTTTGACTGTGTCCCCACCTAAATCTCATCTTGAATTATAGTTCCCATAATGTCCATGTGTCATGGGAGGGACCTGGTAGGAGGTAATTGAATCATGGGAAAGTTACCTCCATGCTGTTCTCGTGATAGTGAGTGAGTTCTCAAGAGATCTGATGATTTTATAAGGGGCTTTCCCCACCTTTACTTGGCACTTCTCCTTGCTGCTGCCATGTGAAGAAGAACGTGTTTTCTTTTTCTTCCACCATGTTTGTAAGTTTCCTGAGACCTCCCCAGCCATGCTGAACTGTGAGTCAAATAAACCTCTTTCCTTTATAGATTATCCAATCTCAGTTATGTCTTTACTAGCCAAGTAAGAATGGACTAATTCACCATCTTACATATTTCTTATTTTTAGGCAATGAATATTATTTTCCTCAGATATAATTGTCTGAATTCATTTTAATCTTTCCTTTAATAATGACTCTTGAATGATATGAATGTAATATTTATATTGATTTTGTCCTCTTAATCTAGCCTAAATGAATCTAATAAAACAAATGAAAGTTATTTAAAATAAAATAAAAAGGCTGGGCATGCTGGCTCAAGCCTGTAATCTTAGCACTTTGGGAGGCTGAGGCAGGCTGGTCACTTGAGGTTAGGAGTTCGAGACCAGCCTGGCCAACATGGTGAAACCTTGTCTCTACTGAAAATATGAAAAAAAAAAAAAAAAAAAAAAAAAAAAAAAAGATAGCCAGACATGGTGGCATGCACCGTTAGTCCCAGCTACTTGGGAAGCTGAGACAGGAGAATCGCTTGAACCCAGGAGGCAGAGGTTGCACTGAGCCGAGATTGTGCCACTGCACTCCAGCCTGGGCAGCAGAGTGAGACTCCATCTCAAAAAATAATAATAATAAAACTAAAAATTAAAAAAATAAAAAATAATACATAAAGAAGAGACACCAGACACCTCACTCTCTCTCTAAATGCACTTACTGAGGAAAGGCCCCGTGAGGACACAGTGAGAGGCAGTCATCTCTGTAAGGCAGGAAGAGAGCTCTCATGAGAAACCCATCCCTGCCAGACCTTGATCTTGGACTTTCCCACCTCCAGAATTGCGAGAAAATAAATTTCTGTTGTTTAAATTGTGCAGTCTGTGGTATTTTGTTATGGCAGCCTGAGCAAATTAATATAGACTCCAGGACAGGTGTGTAAGCATTTCCTTGTCTCTCTAGGAGCCCTCAGGAAAAAGGCAGGCCTCACTTGTTCATTCAACAAATACTTCAAATACTTTTTTTTTGAGACAGAGTCTTGCTCTGTCACCAAGGCTAGAGTGCAGTGGCGTGATCTTGGCTCACTACAACCTCCACCTCCCGGGTTCAAATGATTCTCCTGCCTCAGCCTCCTGAGTAGCTGAGACCACACACATGTGCCACCACACTCAGCTAATTTTTGTAGTTTTAGAAGAGACGGGGTTTCACCATGTTGGCCAGGCTGGTCTCCAACTCCTGACCTCAAATGATCCACCCCCCTTGGCCTCTCAAAGTGCTGGGATTATAGGTGTGTGCCACAGTGCCCAGGCCATTCAACAAATACTCAGTGAGGACCATGCATATGCCAGGCCCTCATGGCATATCCTCATGGCTATAGCCATGAACCAACAGATGCAGTTCTCAGTCTGGTGCCGTGGCTCATGCCTGTCATCCCAGCACTTTAGGAGGCTGAGGCAAGAGGATTGCTTGAATCCAGGAGTTCAAGATCAGCTTAGTGAGACCCCCTCTCTATGATAAAACTTTAAAGACTGGGTGTGGTGGCTCACACCTGTAATCCCAGCACTTTGGGAGGCTGAGGTGGGTGGATCACCTGAGGTCAGGAGTTTGAGACCAATCTGACCAACATAGAGAAACCCTGTCTTTACTAAAAATACAAAAATTAGCCAGGCGTGGTTGCATATGCCTGTAATCCCAGCTACTCGGGAGGCTGAGGCAGGAGAATTGCTTGAACCCGGGAGGCGGAGGTTGTGGTGAGCCAAAATTGTACCATTACAGTCCAGCCTGGGCAACAAGAGTGAAACTCTGTCTCAAAAACAAACAAATAAACAAACAAACAACAAACCAAAACAAAAAAACTTTAAAAAAAATTGCTGAGTGTGGTGGTGTGTGCCTGTAATCCTAGCACTGAGGTGGGAGGATCACTTGAGACCAGGAGTTCGAGACTAGCCTGGCAACATAGCGAGATCCTATCTCTATTTTTAAAAATTAAGTAAAACAAACAAACAAACAAAAGGCCAGTTGCAATGGCTCACACCTGCAATCCCAGCACTTTGGGAGGCTGAGGCGAGTGAATCACTTGAGGTCAAGAGTTCCAGACCAGTCTGACCAACATGGTAAAACTCTGTCTAAAAATACAAAAAATCAGCCAGGCATGGTGGCACCTGCCTTTAGTCCCAGCTACTCAGGAGGCTGCGGCAGAAGAATCGCTTGAACTTGGGAGGCGGAGATTGCAGTCAGCTGAGATCATGCCACTGCATTCCAGCCTGGGCGACAGAGCAAGACCCTGCCTCAAAAAAAAAAAAAAAAAAAAAAAAAAAAAGAAAAGAAAAGAAAACGAGAGGCAATTGTGAATGAAAACGAAAGAGAAAAGGATGGTTGTCAGTGCTGGATCAGCCCTTGTCTGATTTTTCTGGTTTCTTTTTTTACACAATGATTCATAGACTCAGATACTCAGGGACCAGCTAATCCAGTGCTTCTCAAACTTCAGCGTGCATCGAAATCTCCTTGAGGGTTTGTTAAAGCGTAAAACTACTGGGCTTCTTCCCAAGAAACTCGTGGCGGGAGGCCCAAGGGGGACAAATTCTCCTTCTCCCAGACCAGATACAAAGAGTCTGGGAGGGGTACAAGAATTTGTATCTCTTTTTTTCTTTCAGGAGGAGTCTCGCTCTGTTGCCCAGGCTGGAGTACAATGGTGTGATCTCTGCTCACTGCAACTTCCGCCTCCCGAGTTCAAGCGATTCTCCTGCCTCAGCCTCCCAGGTAGCTGGGATTACAGGCATGTGCCACCACACCCAGCAAATTTTTGTAGTTTTAGTAGAGACAGGGTTTCACCATGTTGGCCAGGTTGGTCTCGAACTCCTGACCTCAGGTGATCCACCCACCTTGGCCTCTCAAAGTGCTAGGATTAGAGGCGTGAGCCACCGTGCTGGACCAAGAATTTGTATCTCTATTACACACCAGGTGATGCTGATGCTGCCTTAGTCCACAGTGGATGTAGCACTGATCCAGTGCCATATTCTTAAAATAGACACCAACAGAGGTAAATGACTCACCCAAGGTCATCCTGCAAGCCAGTGAAGGAGAGGGCCTCAGGGATTTGTTTTGGCTTCTATACGACCCCACACCCATCCCTGGACAAATCCCGCTAATCCTACTGGAGTTGGAAGACTGCAAGGCTCTGACTGGCCAGGCCTGAGTCAAGGGCCACCTCTGTAGATGAGGGTAGAGTCAACCCCACCAGAACCACTTTTTTTTTGTTTTGTTTTGTTTTTGAGACAGATCTCGCTCTGTTGCCTAGGCTGGGGTGCAGTGGCAAAATCTTGGCTCACTGCAACCTCTGCCTCCCAAGTTCAAGCGATTCTCCTGTCCCAGCCTCCTGAGTAGCTGGGACCACAGGCACATGCCACCACGTTTGGCTAATTTATATATTTTTAGTAGAGATGGGGTTTCACCATGTTGGCCAGGCTGGTCTGGAACTCCTGACCTCAGGTGATCTGCCAGCCTTGGCCTCCCCAAGTACTGGGATTGCAGGCGTGAGCCACCGCACCTGGCCAGAACCACATATTCTTAATGTAAGAGAATTAATGTACTACTAACCCTGAGAACTCTTCTAACATCAAGTGTCCGGGGGCTTTGTCTCCTGTCAACCAATTCTTTTACACCCACGGGGTGTCCTACAATGTAATTCAATTCTGACACTATGTACCAGGAGTTAACGTCTGTTAATACAAAAATAAAAATTTGTAAACTATTTTAAAGAAATTTATTCTGAGCCAATATGAGTGGCACAGGGAAAACCCAAACCCAAGAAGCCTGGAGTAAGGGATCCTGAGGTGGTCAAATTACAGTTTGGCTTTATAATTTTAAGGAGGCAGGAGTTAAGGCAAAGACATAAATCAATACACAGAGGTTTTACATTGGTTCGGCTTAAAAAGTTAGGACATCTTAACGCAAGGGCTTACATCTTCTAGGCAGATGCAGAGATTCTTTAATTTGCAATTGGTTAAAGACGTAAGACTCTGTCTCAAAAAAAAAAAAAAAAGGGAGAATAACAGTAACTGCTTCATAGGGCCGTTGTGAGGACTGAACAAAATGATACACATAAAGCATTTAGCGGGGTGCCTGGTTTATTGCAAGTGTTGAAAAAACATGCCCTCCACATTCAGGGGGTGTGGGGAGAGAAAATCTAGTCCCTGACCCCAGCCCTGACCAGCTTAATACCTACCCTCAAGTCCACCCTTTGGAATGGAGTGTAAACTTCATGTTGAAAGCCTTCTGGCACTGAATAGAAAAGACGTAGTTTGGAAAACTCGTTTAGTTAGGCTCCTGGCTCTAGGGCTCAGCTGGAGATTGTTTTTTTCTTTTTTTCAGTGCTGCCAATGCTGGGAATGAGGGTTGGCAGAAAGAGGGTTTTCAGAGGATGGGCTTTTTTTATTCCCATGAGATACACGTAACTCTCAGCTGCGCTTCCCCCGTGAAGGTGTTATTGAGCAAACGGGCTTGCAGCCTGATGTGCATGGAAGCCAATAACTGTGGCATCAGAATTTGAGAAAAGAAAGGCTTTATTGTGAAACCGGCCAGCAAGGAGACAGGAGTCAGGCTCACATCTGTCCCCCTAGGGCTAGGCGCAGTGGCTCACGTCTGTAATTCCAGAACTTTGGGAGGCCAAGACGGGAGGATCTCTGGAGGCTAGAAGTTCAAGACCAGCCAGGGCAACAAATATAAAATAAAAAAAATGGCTGGGCGTGGTGTTGTGCACCTATAGTCCCAGTTACTTGGGAGGCTTAGAAGGGAGGATTGCTTGAGCCTGGGATGTCGAGGCTGCAGTGAGCCATGATTATGCCACTGTACTCCAGCCTGGGTGACACAGCAAGACCCTGTCTCAAAAAAAAAAAAAAAATCTGTCTCCCTGATTTGGGGTCTGGGACAAGTTGTAAAGAATTAGAGGACAAGGGAAAAGATTTAGGAATGTTAGCTTGGCAGGGTCTGATTGGAGGGCTTCAAATTTGACCATTTACAGTAAGATATGTTAAGGCTGGGCTGGGCACGGTGGCTCATGCCTATAATCCCAGCATTTTGGGAGGCTGAGGTGGGTGGATCACCTGAGGTGAGGAATTCGAGACCAGCCTGACCAACATTGTGAAACCCTGTCCCTACGAAAAATACACAAATTAGCAGGGCAAGGGGTGCACACCCGTAATCCCAGCTACTCAGGAGTCAGACAGGAAAATTGCTTGAACCCAGGAGGCTGAGGTTACAGTGAGCTGAGATTGTGCCATTGCACTCCAGCCTGGGTGACACAGTGAAACTCTGTCTCAAAAAAAAAAAAAAAAAAAAAAAAAAAAAAGAAAAAGATATGTTGAGGCTGATTGTGGCCCAGATCTTTCCAGCCAGTGGATCCCTTTCTTTTGAAGAGTTCTGGCGTTCAGATTTCGGCCATGTCCCGGTCTTCTTGGTTCCAAGGGGAGGAATTGTTGGTTCTTGGTGTTGTCAAAGCTTTTTCTATTGCATATGCCCAGGCTGCCTGACTTGCAGCTTTTGGCTCTGTTACACCTAAAAGACAACTTCACATTTGCTTATAAACAGAGTAGGCCCAGTTTGGGCTGGTCCCATGGTTACAAAAGGATGTGACTAAGTCACCGAAATCAGGAAGCATAGATTAGCCTATTGGGACCACACTTTGGTACCCATCTGACAAGGAAAGAGATGGGTCCCAGGCAGCACCCACCTGCCCCGTCTTGCTACTGCACTTCATGGCTGCCATCATAGCATGCATGACTATGGTTTCAGAGCAGCAAAGGCTGGGGTGGGGCCCAGAGAGTCACAAGAACCTTCTGTATAGATGTTCCCGTTTGAGTCGGAAGGGTGGGTGAGACTAAAAATACCACCTACATGACATATTTACTCTGCTCTTGTTAATACCCCAGAGAGATTGCCAAGAGTCACTACCACCAAGCCTGTGATTAAGCCGTAATAACCACTTTCATGTTTATAAATTTTGTCCTTGATATCAGAGGGGAGTATTTTTAGGCTAGAACTTGGAGCTCACAAATCCCATTGCAGGAGTGCGGATTTAGGCAAGCATCTCTCAAGGAGAACTTCCCAGGGCACAGCAACAAGGCCAGGAGAGATCTGTCCATAGGAATAAATTGGGAGACTCCAGGCACCACGTCTCCATCCTTGCGGAAAGCTTTGTCGGGAAAACTCTCCGCAAACTGCACTTTTCCTCTACTCTCACACTACAACAATCCTCAATACAGAAGAAGACTTCTGTGAACAAATGCGTGGTTTTTTTTCCCCACACACCAAGTAGTGGACCCCGGCTGGGTGTCCTCTAATTCAGTTCCTTCACCATCTACCTGGAGACAGTGTCAGATCCCAGGGGTTGAGGACTCAGTCCCCAGTACTGCACCTCTACCACACTAGTTGCAAGTCTGGTATCTGGAACTTCAAGCTGGGGTTCCCATGATTCACTGAACTCAGGGAAACACTTACTTACATTTGCCATTTATGATAAAAGATATTTCAAAGGATACAGATGAAGAGATACATAGGACGAGCTATGGGGGAAGGGGCGTGAAACTTCCATGCCCTCCCCAAGTGCAGCATCTTCCAGGAACCTCCACGTGGTCAGCTATCTAGAAGCTTTCTGAACGCAGTCCTCTTGCGTTTTTATGGAAGCTTCATGACGTCAGCAGCCTTCCTTCCCCCAGAGTGTAGGATGGGACCCTCCAATGGGAGGGTCTTAAGACCCACAATCAGAAAGGTGGGTAACATTAGAGTCCTGCCTTGGAGCGGATGAAAGGAGGGCAGGGAGAAGGCCAAAGGCCTGCCGCTGAGGCCTAACATACCCAACATGACCACAAATCACTGTAGCAAAGGCTGTGGGAGTTAGGAGCTAGGAACCATGGATGAAAACCAATACGTATCATAACACCGCGGAAGTTAATCACACCAGGGCACACATCGCTTTAACTCAGGGCACCTTGTCAAATGTGGAAGCTTTGTGAATATCTGTCCCTTTTTATTTTTCGTTTGAGACAGAGTCTCACTCTGTCACCCAGGCTGGAGTACAGTGGCATGATCACAGATTACTGCACCCTCACCTTCCCAGGCTCAAGTGATCCTCCCACCTCAACCTTCCAAGTAGCTGGGACTACAGGCACTCACCACCATGCCCAGCTAATTTTAAAATTTTTAGTTGAGACAGGGTCTCACTATGTTGCCCAGGCTGGTCTTGAATTTCTGGGCTCAAGTGATCCTCTGGCCTCAGTCCCCCAAAGTGCTGGGATCACAAGTATAAGCCACCACACCCAGCCATATCTCTGCTTTTCTATCCTCCCACCCTCATAGCACTACTTATTCATCCATCCATCCATCCATCCATCCATCTGTTCATTAATGAACTCATTCAACATATATTTATTCAGACATGGTCCCTGCTTTCATGGCGTTTACATTCTAGTGGTGGTGGTGGTTGCCAACTGGGGGACCAGACAATAAACAAACTAAAAACACGGTGCCATTTTGGATTGAGTACTCTGATGGAAATAAACAGGAATAAATGCTGTATAGGATCTGGGCAGGCAGGGCTACTTGAGATGCATAAGATCAAGGAGGTAACAAGCCACTGGGAAGAAGCCAGCCATCTGAAGAGCCAAGTCTCTCGTCTGCTTTACTGACCCAAACTCCCCACTTTCCCCTGCCTCCTGAGTCTTCTTTCTGTGCTCATTTCCAAGGTAAGCAGCTACAACCCCTCCATGAACCTGTCTTAAGGGAAACTTGACTCTCCTTGATGATATTGCTTCCCCTTGCAGCTCTTGCAAATCTGGGTTTTTCATTCCCTGCATCCCACCTTACTCCCAGCCAGAAGAGGGGGTTTTGGAGCCCCTATTCCTGGTGCTCTTTCCACAGGCACATAAATGTCCCCATTCATTTACTATATGGAGGTACGTATAGAAGAAAAACATGGTATAGACAGAGTTCGGTACTATTTGCAATTTCAGGCATCTACAGGGGTCCTGGAACATGTATCCTGCTGACAACAGGGGCTGCTGTACACCACACAGTATGCAGGAAGACTTCCTAAACATCTGTCTTAATCCGTTTGTGTTGCTATAAAGGAATATCCGAGGTTGAGTGATTTACAAAGAAAAGAGGTTTATTTGGCTCGTGGTTCTGCAGACTGTATAAGAAGCATGACGCCAGCATTAGCTTCTGGGGAGGGATTCAGGCTACTTCCACTCATGGTGGAAGGGGAAGAGGAATGGTGCTTGAAGATGTTACATGACAAGAGAGAACGCAATAGAGAGAGAGAGAGAGTGGGGAGAGGTCCCAGGCTTTTTTTTTCTTTCTTTCTTTTTTCCCTCTTACCACATCCCAGCCAGGCTCTTTTAAACAATTAGCTTTCCCAGGAACTAATAGAACTAGAACTCGCTCATTACCAATAGGATGGCACCAAGCCATTTATGAGGGATCTGCCCACTATGATCCAAACAGCTCCCAGTGGGCTCCACTTCTAACATTGGGGGTCACATTTCAACATGAAATTTGGAGGGGACAACATTCAAATCACAGCAATGACCTTTTCTCCTCTCTCTTCCCAAGATTCTGCACCTTATGGAAGTTCCTTATCTCTTTTCCTCTACCCCACTCAAAACTTCTGGTCCACTTAATTCTCTTGTCTCACTCATCCTTCCCATCCATTGCCTCCTCTTCCCAGCTTCTTTTTCTTCTCTCTCTCAAGTAGGATCTATGTTTTCATTTTATTTATTTATTTTTGAGACTGAGTCTTGCTCTGTCACCCAGGCCAGAGTGCAGTGGCTCCATCTCAGCTCACTGCAACCTCCACCTCCCGAGTTCAAGTAATTCCCTTGCTTCAGCCTCCTGAGTAGCTGAGATTACAGGTGCATGCCACTACACTCGGCAAATTTTTGTATTTTTAGTAGAGATGGGGTTTCATCATGTTGGCCAGGCTGGTCTCGAACTCCTGACTTCAAGTGATCCACCTGCCTTGGCCTCTCAAAGTGTTGGGATTACAGGTGTGAGCCACCATGCCCAGCCCGGGAGCTATGTTTTTAAAGATACCCTTGTGCAGGACTCTTTGTGGGGTCTGCATCTTTATTCATGACCTCATCAGCAGATGAAACAGTCAAAGAATCCTCCCCTCCTTGGAAAATGCAAGAAGGGAGGAGACTGTAAACATTTATTATATGATTTGTCCTTCTTATACTTCTAGGTGTCAAAACCATATCCTACCCTTCCAGATTTTTTGTTCCTATCACTCTCACAACACCTATGTTCCACCATGTAGGGACCTCCAGTGCTCCCATTCTCCACCAGTCCACCTGCCCCTGTCTGATGCATCTTCTCCCTCCCTGTAATCACTTGATGGGCTCATCTTGCCCACTGCTCAGAAAAGCGAATGCAGCTGGGCGCAGTGGCTCACACCTGTAATCCCAGCACTTTGGGAGGCTGAAGTGGGTGGATCACCTGAAGTCAGGAGTTTGAGACCAGCCTGGCCAACATGGTGAAACCCTGTCTCTACAAAAATACAAAAAGTAGCCAGGCATGGTGGCATGTGCCTGTAGTCCCAGCTACTGAGGAAGCTGAGGCAGGAGAATCACTTGAACCCGAGAGCCAGAGGTTGCTGTGAGCCAAGATCATATCATTGCACTCCAGCCAGCCTGGGCGACAAGAGCAAAACTCCATCTCAAGAAAAAAAAAAAAAAAAAGAAAGAAAGAAAGAAAGAAAGAAAGAAAGAAAGAAAAGCGAATGCATCGAGAACAGCAGGTTTTTGCAGCAAAGAAGGAATTTAATAATTACAGGGCCAGCCAAGTGGAAGAACAGGAGATAATTCTCAAATCCATCTTCCTGAGAATTTGGAGATTAGGGTATTTTAAGGATAGTTTGGCCGGCAGGGGCCTAGGGAACGAGGAATGCTGACTGTCTGGGTTGGGGATATAATCATAGGGATATCAAAACTATCTTTATGCACTGGGTCAATTCCTGGGTGGGGGTTACTGGTCTGGGTGGCATCAGTCTTTTCACCAGAATGCAAAGTCTGAAAAATATCCGAAACACCAGTCTTAGGTTTTACAATAGCCCCATTATCTATAGGGGCAATTAGGGAAGTTACAAATCGCATGATCACCCATATGTAACTATGCTTAGGTCGTAGCAGAATTTAAGCCCCTCCTATAATCTTAATCTTGCAGCCTTTCATTAGTTTTTACAAAGGTGGTTTCAGTCCCTGAACAAGAAGAGGCTATTATCATCCCTGTTTAAGGTTAAACTATTAACTAAATTCCTTCCATAGTTAGGTTGGCCTATGCCCAGGAAGAGCAAGACTGTTAGCTTGTGCTGTTGGAAGAAAAATAAAGTCAGCCGTGTCAAATTTCTTTCCTAATCTTTTTTGAGACAGGGTCTCACTCTGTCACCCAGGCTGGAGTGCAGTGGCATGATCACGGCTCACTGCAGCCTCAACCTCCTGGGCTCAAGTGATCCCCTCACCTTAACCTCCTAACCAGCTGGGACTACAGGCACACACCACCACAGCCAACTATTTTTTTTTTTTTTTTTTTTGAGACAGAGTCTTGCTCTGCTGCCCAGGCTGAATGCCGTGGTGAAATCTTGGCTCGCTGCAACCTCTGCCTCCTGGACTCAAGTGATCCTCCAACCTCAGCCTCTCAAGCAGTGAGACAGGATTGTTCCCTTGATCCCCTTTGTGGGCGGGAACTGCAGTGGCTTGTTTCACTCAGCCTGCAGTCTGTGGATGGCTAAGTGTTAACAGTCCATTAAGGGTCAGGGTGACTACCTTCTGCACCTGCCTTTTTGACTCCTGAGTTCTTGTTTGGTGTCCAGGAAGAATCAAGTCACTTGGACTGATTGAAGGGTAGTGTATGCAGAGGTTTTTATTGGGCAATGGATGTGGCTCTCAGCAGAATGGAGAGTTGGAAAGGAGATGGTGTGGGAAGGTGATCTTTCCCTGAAGCTGTACCCTCTGAAGTTAGCTGTGTCTATCTGTAGTCTCTGGTGCTCAGCTGCTTGTATCCCCGATGCTCAGCTTTGCATCGCTGAATGCTTGCATTAGCTGTTTGTGCTGCTCTGCCAGCTGGTCTTTTTATGGGCACAGGATAGGGGCATGGCAGGCCAAAAAGGCAATCTTTGAACAATAAAAACAAGGTCAGCTGTTTTCACTTAGGGGCATGGTTCCAGGCTTAAGGGTGGGGTTTAGCCAGGAGCCCTGTTGTTCTGTATCAGTAGCTGGGACTACAGGTGCATGCCACCACACCTGGCTAATTTTTGTAACAATGGGGTTTCACCATGTTGCCCAGGTTAGTCTCAAACTCCTGGGTTCCAGGGATCCTCCTTCCTTGGCATCTTAAAAGTGCTGGGATTACAGGTGTGAGTCATTTGTCCAGCCCTGTGTCAGATTTCTCTGTGCCATAATTTTTTTTTTTTTTTTTTTGAGACAGAGTCTCACTGTGTCACCCAGCCTGCAGTGCAGTGGTGTGATCTTGGCTTACTACAACCTCTGCCCCCTGGGCTCAAGCGATTCTTGTGCCTCAGCCTCCTGAGTAGCTGGGACCACAGGCGTGAGCCACCATGCCTGGCTAATTTTTGTATTTTTAGTGGAGATGAGGTTTCACTATGTTGGCCAGGCTGGTCTTGAACTCCTGACCTCAAACGATCCACCTGCCTTGGCCTCCCAAAATGCTGAGATTACAGGTGTGAGCCACCACACCCGGCCATCACTGTCATAACTTTTGTAAAAGTGGTTTCATCCCCTTCTCAACTTAGACCCATCTTGGGGGAGGTCATCTGAATGGTCATTTCTCTTATATTTCTTGACTTATATATATATATTTTTAAACCATACGTGTCAAGCTAAACTCAATTCATACTCCTCAATCAGCCATTTCTGCATCGATACCTGAAGAAAATTGCACAACTTGAAAACTGGTGTGTTGCAAATCCATGGCAACGAATCCTGGGCCCACAGGGCTGCTTGTTAATCCTTTTACTTGTCCATGACAGGTTCCTTCTCCTGCCCCCTCAACCTGGACCCAGTACGCCTGGAGCCAAATCATGCTTGGACTTTCCAGCTACAAGAACAAATAATTCCTCTCCTGCCTTTTCTGTTTGTTTATTTAGTTTGAATTGGGCTTCCTCCACTTGAAATCAAAAGACCCTTGACAAATAGAATTAACGACCCCAAGCTTAGAGAAGGCGCTAGGGAAGAAGGGAAATAGCCCCTTCTGAATGAATAATAATTTGGGAGTAGTTGTTGATTCAATTTGACATCCAGTTTCTGCAAATTCTTTTATTTTTCTTTCTGTTTTTGAGACAGAGTCTCATTCTGTTGCCCAAGCTGGAGTACAGTAACATGATCATAGCTCACTGTAGCCTCTAACTCCTAGGCACTAGGGATCCTCCCACCTCAGCCCTCTGAGAGCTGGGACTACAGGGTCATGCCACCGTGCCTTGCTGAATTTTTAAATTATTTTTGTAGAGATGGAGTCTCGCTATGTTGCTCAGGCTGGTCTCAAACTCCTGGGCTCAAATGATCCTCCCATTTCAGCTTCCCAAATTAGCCACCACACCTGGTCTCTGCAAATTCTGAGGACAAGCATGGCAGTCTGTGTAGGTGCGAAGGGAAAACTTCCCCGTTGTCCTTGGAAGATTCATTGACAAAAGTCAGATTAATAAGGGAAAAGGCAAAGAAATTTATTATGCATGCAGTAAAATTATGGAGTGATTACTCAATATCTCAATGAGGCTCAGATACTTACCATAGCCTATTTCAGAGGGGAGAGGAGAGATGGGGAACATAGGCAATTCTGTTGAAGGGCAATAAATGATTACTAGGAAGAATGAATGGAACAAAGATTAATTTGTGAATAGTTCTCCTTGGCAATTGAATGAGCCTGAGAGGCAGACAGATATTATCTTGTGAAAGGGTCTGTTTAGGTGTGTTTACATTCTTGGTCTTCTTTTGTGCAATAGACAATAAGATAGGGAAGCAAAGAAAGAAAAATTGTTCTTCCTGCAGGGTCTGTCTAGTACTTTTTATTTTTTTGAGTCAGAATCTTATTCCGTAGCCCAATCTGGAGTGCAGTGTCGTGATCTCGGCTCACTGCAACCTCCACCTCCCAGGTTCAAGTGATTCTCCTGTCTCAGCCTCCTGAGTAGCTGGGACTACAGGTTTGTGCCATCATGCCTGGCTAATTTTTTGTATTTTAGCAGAGACAGTGTTTCACCATGTTGCCCAGGATGGTCTTGAACTCCTGAGCTCAGGTAATCCGCCCACCTCGGCCTCCCAAAGTGCTGGGATTACAGGCATGAGCCACTGCACCTGGCCAAGGTCTGTCTAGTTTTTATGTAGCTGAGGGAAAAGTCTCTAACAGCATCTTTTGATTTCTAAGGGTCTTTAATTCAAAATATTCATTATAACGAGGAGCTACCTTTTGGGAAGAAGTTTCTGGCGCTCCTTCATCTGGAAGCACAGGCAAATCTCACAGAGAATATTCTGGAAGGCAATTGATGAGAGAAAGCAGCTCTGTCCTCTTCCTATCCTTGTTCCAAATCTTCTTTAGAAAACAGAACTCCCTGCAGAATGAAATGGACAATCAGACGCTGCTAACAGCTGCAGCCCAAGAACTTCGGTTCTTGGTAAAAGGATCCTGACACAAAAGTATTTCTTTGTGGAAAATTATGCATTCATTGGGCTCATTTGAAACAAAATATGATTTGCATCTTAACTTCCTGTAACAAGCTCCACTTCTTTTGCGGATTTCATAATGTCTGATTTTGTTGAACCAGATTGGTGGGGCACATGCTTTTACCAAACAGTTTAAATTCAAGCCCAGGTTTTTCTTATTTTAAATAGCAACAGCTGCTAAGCACACTAATTATTGTATTTCATCAAAATAAACTCACCAAGTTGCTTCTGAATGTTCCTTGGAGCTGCTCTCCTGGGGGCTGGGGTCCTCAGGGCTGGCAAAGAAGGTGCAAAGTTTGGATTTGAAAAATGTAGGAGAGGAGGCTGCAAGCCCTGGGAGGGGATGGGTGAGCAATTCCAGAAACAGAGAGTGAAAAAGTCACTAGCTGGAGACAGAACCAGTGGGATACTCACTTCGCAATATCTGGTTGGGCTTTCTCTTTGCAATGTTCAGCAATTTCAATTTCTGACGGTCGTCAGGAAGCAGGGAGAGAAGGAAGAAAACGTTGGAGATTGTGTGGGAACGTCTTACACCTATGTGGCAACCAGAGTGATTTCTTTCTTTCTCTCTCTCTCTCTTTTTTTTTTTTTTTTTGTAGGGATGAGGCCTTGCTGTGTTGTCCAGGGTGGTCTCAAATTCCTGGCCTCAACTGATCCTCTTGCCTCAGCCTCCCAAAATGCTGGGATTACAGGCATGAGCCACCATGTCTGTCCACAGAGATCTCTCTTAAAGAGATTGTCACTCTCCTGTTGCCCACTTTTCTTTCATGGCTTCTTAACTTTGGCTGCCCGTTGGAGTCATGGGAGAGCTTAAAATACCCCCAAATGCCCAGGCTGCCCCCGAGACCAACTATATCAGAAACCGCGAGGCTGCAGTAGAGACATCAGTATTTGTTAGTTTCCTGAATGATTCCCAGTGCAGTCAATGTTAAGAACCACCACATTACAGGCCAGGAGTTTGAGGCTGCAGTGAGCTAGGATCACTTTACTGCACTCCAACCGAGGGGAGACAGACACAGACCCCACCTCTAAAAAAAAAAAAAAAAGAAGAAGGAGGAGGAGGAGGAGCAGGAGGAGGAGGAAGAGAAGAAGAAGAAAAAGAGGAAGAAGAAGAAGAAGGAGAAGGAGAAGGAGAAGAGGAGGAAGAAGAAGAACAAACTCCTCACTGCATTACTTTCTGTATAAGTCAAAAAGTCTGACCACACCCAGGGATGCCCTGATTTGGCCCCTACCTTTCTCTCAGATCTCATCTCCGAACATCTATCCTCTTTTTTTTTTTTTTAATTGAGGTAGAGTCTCGCTCTGTCACTCAGGCTGGAGTACAGTGGCATAGCCTTGGCTCACTGTAACCTCCACCACCCGGATTCAAGTGATTCTCTTGCCTCAGGCTCCTGAGTAGCTGGGACTACAGGTGTGCCCCACCACACCCGGCTAACTGTTTTGTATTTTTAATAGAAATGGGGTTTCATCATATTGGCCAGGCTGGTCTTGAACTCCTGACCTCAGGTGATCCGCCCGCCTTGGCCTCCCAAAGTGCTGGGACTACAGGCTTGAGCCACTGCACCTGGCTGTATCCTCTGTCTTCATTGAGGTTAAGTATCTGAAATTTTAGTTCTTTGCTCCGTGTTGAGTACTTTTCACGTCTTCTGAGACCTCCGACCCAGAGAGAGACATAGCTCTGGTGTTCTGGTCCCTACCACATCTCCAATCTGACCCTGATCTCACCCTCTCCCCAACTGCCCTTCTTTCTGCTCCTTGAATACATCTCTCCTTCTAGAATCTACGCACCGGTCGTTCCCTTTGCCTTCTGGCAACATGTTCTTTCCTGTCTTCCCAGGGCCAGCTTGACATTCAGGGCTCTGAGAAGCCTTCCACAACCACACAACCTCTAATGTACTCCCCTATTACTTTCTATCCCATTACTGTGTCTTGTTTCAGGTATAATGTATCATTGTCTGACGTTATCTGGTTTACCTATCTACTTGTTCTTTGTGTTCCACCTAGAAGGAAAACTCTGTAAGAGCTGAGACCCTCTAGATAGGATTCACTGCTGCATTCTTAAGTGGGGGTGGTATATAGCAGATGCTCAGTAAATATTTGTTAAATGAAAAAAAGAATGAGTGGCATAGGAGTTCAGGAGAGGAGCTCAAATAATATTGGCTGAGTAAATGAATGAATTATCTTACTTGGAAAAATGTTGCTGTCATCTTTTATTTTTTATTTTCTGATTTCAACTTTTAGTTTAGATTCAGGGGGTACATGTGCAGGTTTGTTAAATGGATGTATTGCGTAGGGCTGAGGTTTAGGGTGCAACCCATCACCCAGGAAGTGAGCAGTGAGTACCCTGAATGATCTCATTTGATCCTTCAAACAGTGGGCATTGTTAGCACCATTTTAAAGATAATTCATCAGGGTCAGAGGTTAAATAGCTCTTCAAGTTACAAATAAGGCAGAAGTTTGTAAGTTATCTGCCATTTCTGCCATTGAAAGGAGAGTGGTTTTTTAGGGGAGAATAGACATCTTTTTTTCTGATTATGGATTTTTGGGGACTCTGCCATCACTAGCGAGGGCAACTCCTTCCCTAATTGGCAAGAATGTGTAATTAGGTTTTAATTGTGGGCTTCTGAAGGGACTATTTTAAAACCACATCTGTGGTTGTCTTTGATGGAATCTGACCTTCTGACCTGCAGGAGGGTGATGGGAGGGCAATTCTGATGATTTGGAAATCAAGGGAGAACTGTGTTATTTTGGGGTGACATGGTCTTGGCATGCCCAGAGGAGCTGGGGGCTGGGGAATGGAACAGGTCGTAGAATTGCAGGGACTTCCCTGCTGTTGACTCATAGTAATTGTCAGATGGTCTCTACCAAGTTCTGCATCCTATACTGAATCCATAAATGGGATGAGTCATTGTGACTCATCCCATTTATGGATTCAGTATAGGATGTCTCTGTAGCGAGCCAGCCAATGTGCAGGACTCGAAAGGAGTGTGGATTTTGGCTTCGTCTGCACAATAGGTCTGAGAACCATTAGTATAGAAAACGAAGAGCACCTTGGTTTTCGGTTTTGCATCTGGATTTAAAAATAATAACAATAAGTGACATATTAGTTCACTAGGGAGGCCATAACAAAATACTACAGACTGGGTGCTCTAAACAACAGATATTTATTTTCTCACAGTTCTGGAGTCTGAAAGTTCAAGATCAAGGTGTCAGCAGGGTTGATTTCTTCTGAGGCCTCTCTCCTTGGCTTGCAAACAGCTCTCTTCCTGCTGTGTCTTCATGGGTGTCTCTCCTCTGTGCATGGACATCCCTGGTGTGTCTCTTACTTTCTCTCTCTCTTTTATGAGACAGGGTGTCTCTCTGTCACCCAGGCTGGAGTGCAGTGGCATGATCTCGGCTCACTGCAACCTCTGCCTTCCGGGCTCAAGTGATTCTCCTGTCTCAGCCTCCCAAGTTGCTGGGGGGACTATAGGCGCCCGCCACCATGCCCGGCTAATTATTTGTATGTTAGTAGAGATGGGGTTTCGCCATATTGGCTACGCTGGTCTTGAACTCCTGACCTCAGGTGATCCACTCACCTTGGCCTCCCAAAGTGCTGGGATTACAGGTGTGAGCCACCGTGCCTGGACTCCTGGTGTCTCTTTGTGTGTCCAAACCTTCTCTTCTTAAGAAACCTCCAGTCAGATTGAATTATGACTCACTCTGTTGGCCTCACTTGAACTTAATTACATCTTTGAAGGTCCTGTCTTCAAATACAGTCACATTCTGAGGGGCTGGGTGTTAGGGCTTCAACATAGGAAATTTGAGGGGACACAATTCATCCCATACCAGGTGTCACTTATTGTTTATTATGTGTTAGCCTCATGCAAATATTTTACAAACATCACCTCACATAACTTCCCAAGTATCCTAAGAGATCAATACAATTATTATAACCCATTTCATAAAACCAAGTAACTGAAGTAGAAAGGGTAAGAAGTTGCCTAAATTTACACAGTTAAAAGTGCCACAGGGGCTGGGCGTGGTGGCTCACACCTATAATCCCAGCAATTTGGGAGGCCGAGGGGGATCACCTGAGGTCAGGAGTTCAAGACCAGCCTGACCAACACGGAGAAACCCCGTCTCTACTAAAAATACAAAATTAGCCAGGCGTGAGGGTGTACGCTTGTAATCCCAGCTACTCAGGAGGCTAACGCAGGAGAATCGCTTGAACCCTGGAGGCAGAGGTTGCGATGAGCCGAGATCATGTCATTGCATTCCAGCCTGGGCAACAAGAGCAAAACTCCCTCTCAAAAAAAAAAAAAAAAAAAAAAAAGGTACCAGAGCTCAGATTCAAGCACAAGCATTTCTGATTTTGAAGTCATTTTTTTTTTCCATGAAATCTATGCTAAATTGCTGAATACTGTATTTTGGCCTTTCTGTTCTCTGTTTCTGAAGTGGCTAAATATACATATATTTTTGGATGTCACATATCTATTTTTCATGTTTTATCTTTTTTCTCATAACTTTTATATCTTTATTGTAAAAACATAAAGAGATTCCAGGATATTTTTTTGAGCTTGTTTTTTGAGTCATTTATTTTTCTTTTTTCTTTCTTTCTTTCTTTTTTTTTTTTTTTTTTTTTGAGACACAGTCTGGCTCTGTCACCCAGGCTGGAGTGCAGTGGCACCAAAACAGCTCACTGTAACCTCTGCCTCCTGGCCTCAAGCCATCCTCCTCCTATCTCAGCCTCCCGAGTAGCTGGGACAACAGGCAATGTGCCCCATGCCTGGCTAATTTTTTTAACTTTTATTTCTTGTAAAGGTGACATTTCACTATGTTGCTCAGGCTGGTCTTGAACTCCTGAGCTCCAGTAATTGACCTGCCTCGGCCTCCCAATATGCTGGGATTACAGGTGTGAGCCACCACACCTGGCCTACTTATTAATTTTTCTATGATAACCAATCTGCTTTTTCCTGATTCTACTTGCATTAAAAATTTGGAATAAGGTCTTCTCTCTTTAAGGTCATTTTCCTATTCATGGAGTTCCTTCTCTATGGTTGCACCCTTTTGCTTTTGCAATGCCTTGAGCAATAAGGAAGTGAGCCTCAGCTGAGTACCATATGAAATAAACAAAGACTGTGCTGGCACAGTAGTTCTCTCCTGTAATCCCAGAGCTTTGCGAGGCCAAGGTGGGAGGATCACTTGAGGCCAGGAGTTTAAGACCAACCTCGATGACATAGGGAGACTCGCCATGCCCATCTTCACAATAAAAATAAAATAAAATACGAAAAGATTGTGTAGCCATGCCTTCTGTGAGAAGAGAAATCATCTTGTATACAAAAACAAACAAAAATAAACTAGCTACCTGTATGCCCAAAGGAAACCCTACGCAATATTCAGGACAAGGAAAAATTGGCCAGTGCCATTTTTACTTCACTGTGTTTCCTGTACTATTCACTGGCCCTCTTACTTTTTCCAGTCCTTGATTTCCAGTCTCCTTGTCTAAGACCAGAACACTACCCCACTCCTGCCCAAATTGTGAATTTCCTCTAAGATATGGAAAACCTGCCATCTCTGAAGGGCAGGGATTAGGAACGCTAGTAAGAATCAAAAGGGTTTGAATTCTGGGTATACACTCACGAGAATTGAAAGCAGGGTCTTAAGGAGGTATTTGTCCACTCATGTTCATAGCAGCATTATTTGCAATAGTTAAAACATGGAAGAAACCCAAGTGTCCGTTGATGAATGAAAGGATAAGCAAAATGTGGTATAGCCTACAATAGAATATTACTTAGCCTTAAAAAGGAAGGAAATTCTGCAATATGCCACAATGTTGATGGACCTTGAGGACATTTTGCTAAGTGAAATAAGCCAGTCACAAAAAGATAAATATTATATGAATCTACTTTTTGAGGTACTTAAAGTAGTCAAAATCATAGAGACAGAAAGTAGAATGACATAATAAAAGTCATATATGACAGACCCACAGCTAGTATCACACTGAATGGAGGAAAATTGAAAGCATTTTTTCTAAAACCTAGAACACGACAAGGATGCCCACTTTCAATACTGTTATTCAATGCAGTATAGAAGTCCTGGTTAGGGCAATCAGACAAGAGGAAGAAATAAAGGATATCCAAATTGGAAAGGAAGAAGTCAAATTATCCTTGTTTACAAATGATTTGATATTATATTTGGAAAAACCTAAAGACTCCACCAGGAAAACTATTAGAACCAACAACAAGAATTAGTAGCATTTTATATGCCAACAGTGAATAATCTGAAAAACAAATTTATAGAGTAATACCAATACCATTTACAATAGCCACAAAAAATAATTATCTAGGAATTAACCAAAGAAGTGAAAAATCTCTATAATGGAAACTAAAAAACATTGATGAAAGGATTTGAAGAGGACACCAAAAATGGAAAGACATTCCGTGTTCATGGATTGAAAGAATCAATATTGTGTAAGTGTCCATACTACCCAAAGCAATCTACAGATTCAATGTTCAATGCAATCCTTATCAAAATACCAATGTCATTCTTTACAAAAATAGAAAAAAATCCTAAACTTTATATAGAACCACAAAAGATGCAGAATAGTCAAAGCTATCCTAAGCAAAAAGAACAAAACTGAAGGAATCATATTACCAGACTTTACATTGTACTACAGAGCAATAGTAACAAAAACAGCATGATACTGGTCTAAAAACAAACACACAGACCAATGGAACAGAATAGAGAATCCGGAAACAAATCCACACACCTACAGTGAACTAAGATTTTCAACAAGGGTACAAAGAAGATACAATGGGGAAAAGATAGTCTTTTTAATAAATGGTGCTGGGAAAAACGGGATATTTGTATGTGAAAGAGTGAAACTAGACTCCCATCTCTCACCACGTACAAAAATCAAATCAAAATAGATTAAAGACTTAAATGTAAGACCTCAAACTATGAAATTACTGCAAGGAAACATTGGAGAAACTCTCCAGGAAACTGGTCTGGGCAAAAAATTCCTGAGTAATACTCCACAAGCACAGGCAACCAAAGCAAAAATGGACAAATGGGATCGTCAAGTTAGAAAGCCTCTACACACCGAAGGATGCGATCAAAGTGAAGAGACAACCCATGAAATGAGAGGAAATGTTTACAAACTACCCATCTGACAAGGGATTAATAACCAGAATATATAAAGAGCACAAACAATCTATATGAAAAATTCTAAGTATCCAATTAAAAAATGGGAAAAGATTTAAACAGACATTTCTCAAAATAAGACATATAAATAACAAGCAGGCATATGAAAAGATGTTCAACATCATTGGTCATCAAACAAATGCAAATCAAAACTACAATGAGATATCATCTCACCCCAGTTAAAATGGTTTATATCCAAAAGACAGGAGGTTGTGGAGAAAAGGAAATTCTCATACACAGTTGATGGGAATGTTAAATGATACAACCACTATGAAGAACAGTTTGAAGGTTCCTCAAAAATCTAAAAGTAGAGCTACCATATGATCTAGCGATCCCACTGCTGGGTATATAATCAAAAGAAAGGAAATCACTGTGTGAAAGAGATATCTGCAGTCCCATGTTTTTTTTGCAACACTGTTCACAATAGGTAAGATTTGGAAGCAACCTAATTGTCCATCAACAGACGAATGGATAAAGAAAATGTACCTATACACAATGGAGTACTATTCAGCTGTGAAAAAGAATGAGATCCTGTCACTCACAACAACATGGATAGAACTGGAGGTCATTATGCTAAGTGAAATAAGCTAGCACAGAAAGACAAACATTGCGTGTTCCCACTTACTTGTGGTATCCAAAAATCAAAACAATTGAACTCAGGGAGATAGAGAGTAGAAGTATGATTACCAGAGGCTGGGAAAGGTAGTGGGGGTGGGGGTAGTTAATGGGCAAAAAAAGTATACTTACAAAGAATAAATAACCCCTAGTATTTTATAACACAACCAGGTGACTGTAGTAACTAATAACTTAATTGTAAATTTAAAAATAATTAAAAGAATATAATTGGATTGCTTGTAATGCAAAGGATAAATGCTTGAAGGGTGGATACACCATTTTCCATGATGAGATTATTATGCATTGAATGCCTGTACCAAACATCTCACATACCCCATAAATATATACACCTATTATGTAGCCACAAAAATTAAAAATTAAAAAAAATTTAAAAAAGTAGAATGGTGGTTGCCAGGGACTGGGGCAGGGGTTGGAGCATGGCAGAAATGGGAGTTATCATTTAATGGGTATAGAGTTTCAGTTTTGCAAGATGAAAAGGGTTACAGAGACGGATGGTGGTGATGGTTGCACATTATGAATGTATTTAATACGACTCAACTGTACACTTAAAAACTATTAGGATGGTAACTTTTATGTTATGTGTATTTTACTACAATAAAATAATTGAAAAAAAAGAGGCAAGGTGTGGTGGTTTAAGGCTGTAATTCCAGCACTTTCAGAGGCCTAGGCAGGCAGATTACCTGAGGTTGGGAGTTGGAGACCAGCCTGGCCAACATGGCGAAACCCTGTCTCTATTAAAAATACAAAAAATAGCTGAGCATGGTGGCGGGCGCCTGTAATCCCAGCTACTCAGGAGGCTGAGGCAGGAGAATAGCTTGAACTCATGAGGTGGAGTTTGCAGTGAACCAAGATCGTGCCACTGCACTCCAGTCTGGAAGACAGAGCAAGACTCTGTCTCAAAAAGAAAAAGAAAAAAAAAATTGAAACAAGAGTCAGTAGGGGTTTGGCAGTGTGGGGAGAAGAAAAGTTGAGCATTGCTCTAAGATTTAAGATCAGGGTTGAGAATTTAAGACTGAATCACCTTGAACTTGGAGCACCATATAATATCAAGAACAAGTACAGTTTCTCTTCTAAGTGATCTCTTGTCCTATCTGGTTTACTCCTGCAGGAGGAGGGGGCTGCAGGTTCTCCAGTTGAATTATGCTGTCCCATGTGGAGCTTTTTTTGGGTCTTCTATGGGGTCCCAGACAGAACAAAGGGAGGTTTTGCTTAATTGTCTCCTGGAGAAGTAGGCAGGGTGGCTCAGTAAAGGACTTTGACTAACTCACCAGTGTCCCTCTCCTCGCTGATTCAGATGTCTTTCCCATCATCCAAAATCCCCTGAGAGCCATTGCCATTGCCTCTGACTCCCCTCACCTCCCTGTGTGTTTGTTTAGATTCTAAAAAGGGATTTACTGTAGCAGCCTCTGGACATGCATTCAAAAACACCCAAACCCCAAGGAGAAATTGTCCAAACTCGCATTGCACCCAGCTTTACTGGGGGCCACTTTAGAAGCAGCCGAAGGTTAATGCAGTTGTTCTTTGCCAACCATGAGCTGCTCAGTCCTCAAATCACTTTCTGAATATTCAGTGAGACGGGCTCAGAGAAACATACGGGTAATGATTATACCAGGATGACTCCAGAAGAGCAGCTTCATCATCTCAGGGAAGTTAACCCACACTTCGACACTCTTCTATGTTGCTCACGCTGGACCTTTGGTTTTCCTTTCAGTCCTTTTCTCTGCCTGCCAAAATTTCACAACTCTTTCTCAGTATGAATTTTAGAAATCACCTGTTTTTGTAAAGCTTTTCCCTGTTTTCAGAATTCCTTCTCATCTGCATCTCAGCATCATGTACACATCTTTTATTCGTATTCAATAAATACGTAGTCTTCAGTTACTGTGTTCTGGTCTTTTGTCAGGCAATGGAGATACAGTGGTGAGACTATATATAAGGCTTTGTCAAAGAGCAGAATTTCAACAAATCGAGTTTTAAATCAAATTGGCTTTTATTAGTGACTCATGAATTGGGCAGCGTCCCATCAATGAAATAGAAAGACGTTTTGCCAGGCATGATGGGGGGGGTTGGCTTTTGTAAGGTAGCTTGAGCAGGAACAAGAAATCAGTATAGTGCAAAAAGTGGATTGATTAACATCAGGTTACTTAAAGTTACTTCCCTTGTAGGGTTAAAGCAGTGGGGACTTCCTTAGAGTGTAGCCTCAGGTTTACCGGGCCCCTTTGGATTGGTTGCAGTGAACGTCCTGTTTTTGCAGAAAATTGGCCCCTTTGTAAGTTCATTTTGATTATGTGGTGCCTAGCATGACTGATTCCATTCTGGTTTGGTCTAGTCTGTTTGAACTCAGACTAAAACAATGGCCTGCCATGAATTTTATTTAACAGCTTTAACTTTCATGGGGCTTGTTTTTTGTTTCATAGCACAGATCGAAAGAACTCAGATGGAGTTACTCTGTCTGAGATCAATACTCATCACATTATTTGTCTCCATCAAGTAGTCTCCCTTATCTGAGATTTCACTTTCTGTGATCTCAGTTACCTATAGTCAGTCAACTGTGGTCTGAAAATATTAAATGGAAAATTCTAGAGAGAAACAATTTATAAGTTTAAAATTGCATGCTGTTCTGGGTAGCGTGATGAAAGCTCTCGTTGTCCTGTTCTATCTTACTTGGAACATGAGCCATCCCTTTGTCCAGCGTATCCACACTCTATATGCTATCCACTCACTAGTCATCTACATGGTCTGCTCCAGACATTCAACCATAGACATCATCATGGCTCAGTGATTCAGGATCTCCTGAAGCAGGTGACCCTTCTTCTGACATATCTTTGGAAATCCAATAGGAGCCTAAAGCTGCGTCACAATACTTAACTTCATTCACATCACTTATTCTCATCAAGTAGGCATTGTATTATCTCACATTATTGCAAGAAGGGTAAGTACAGTACAATAAGATATTTTGAGCCTGGGAATGGTGGCTTATGCCTGTAATCCCAGAACTTGGGAGGCTGAGGTGGGAGGATCACTTGAGCTCAGGAGTTCGAAACCAGCCTGGGCAACATAGTGTCTCTACTTGTCTTTACTGAAAATAATAAAATAATTTAGCTAGGCATAGTGACACATGCCTGTAGTCTCAGCTACTTGGGAGGCTGAGGTGGGAAGATCTCTTGAGCCAGGGAGTTCGAGGCTACAGTGAGCTATGGCTGTGACTGAATCACTATGCTCCAGGCGGGGCAACAGAGTGAGATCCTGTCTCAAAAAATAAACAAACAAACAAAAAGATATTTAGAGAGAGATTACATATTTATATAACTTTTATTATAATATATTATTATAATTGTTCTATTTTATTATTATCATTATTGAGACAGGGTCTCTCTCTGTTGCCCAGGCTGGAGTGTAGGGGCACAATCTCAGTTCACCACAACCTCCACCTCCTGGGTTCAAGTGATTCTCCTGCCTCAGCCTCCCGGGTAGCTGGGATTATAGGTGCCTGCCACCACACCTGGCTAATTTTTGTATTTTTAGTAGAGATGGGGTTTCACCATGTTGGCCAGGCTGGTCTTGAACTCCCGACCTCAGGTGATCCACCCACTTCAGCCTCCCAAAGTGCTGGGATTACAGGTGTGAGCCACTGTGCACGGCCCATGTTTATTTTAAATAATTAAAAAATGATTTTAAAAGAACAGAAAGGTAGTAATTTCTGTCTTCTATCCTGGAGCTAACCAGAACTAGTAATGAGGAGTAACACCTTTCTTTTATGCAGGGTTGATTGGTTTGCTTATTTGATCTGGCGTGGATTACAAAAATGTCATTGTATACTTATTACTCTGCAACTTGCCCTTTTCCCTCTACACGAATTAGGTTAACTCTTTTGTTTATTCAACCATTCTCTCATTGGTGGACATTAAGGTTGCTTTCTGTTTTTAACAATGATACAATTACTATAGTGTGACTCTTTGAGAATATTCCTGGGCATATTGAGACTTTCACTAAAACAGATTTAGAAAGGTAGAGACTCTGGGTCAATGGATGTTTGCAGTTCTAGTTTTAATAGGTGTTTTCAGATTACTTTTCTAACAGACTGTAGCAATTCCTATTTCTCAACACTGTCAGCCAGAACTGGACATTATTCTTCTTTTGTTTCTAAAATTTGGCAAATAAAATGGGTGAAAAAAAGGCTGATTTAATTTGCCTTTCCTTGACTACTACAGATGTTGAGTATCTTATTCTGTCTAGTGACAATTCGCAGATACCCTTATGTGAATTGCCTGCTATTCAGCTGTCTTTTTCTTTTCAACTGGCAAAAGCTCTTTGAATATTAGTAATTGTTAATATTTATGCATGCGTTTTGCAGAAGTTCTCTCCTCTCACCAGATTATCATGTCTTTTAAAAAAAACCCTTTTTATTTAGAAATAATTAGAGGCTAATAGAATAGGAGATTGTGAAACTGGTACAGAGAGACCCAGGTGCCCTTAACCTAGCTTCCCTTAAGGGTAACGTATTAGTATATTCTTGCTTTGCTGTAAAGAAATACCTGAGCCTGGGTAATTTATAAAGACAAAAGGGCCGGGCGCGGTGGCTCACGCCTGTAATCTTAGCACTTTGGGAGGCTGAGGCGGGCGAATCACGAGGTCAGGAGTTTGAGACAAGCCTGACCAACACGGTGAAACCCTGTCTCTACTAAAAATACCAAAAATAGCCGGGCGTGGTGGTGCGTGCCTGTAATCCCAGCTACTCAGGAGGCTGAGGCAGGAGAATTGCTTGAACCTGGGAGGTGGAGGTTGCAGTGAGCTGAGATCATGCCACTGCACTCCAGCCTGGGTGATAGATTGAGGCTCTGCCTCAAAAAAAAAAAAAAAAAAAAAGAAAAAGAAAAAGAAAAGAGGTTTACTTAGCTCCTAGCTCTGCAGGCTATACAGGAAGCATGGTGCTGGTATTTACTCAGCTTCTGGGGTGGCCTCAGGAAACTTACAATCATGGTGAAATGCAAAGGGGATGCAGGCACATCACATGGCCAGGGCAGAAGCAAGAGAAGGAGGCAGGAGGTGCCACACACTTTTAAATGACCAGTCGCATGAGAACTCACTCACTATCACAAGGACAGAACCAAGGCAGATGGTGCTAAACCATTCACGAGACACCTGCCCCATGAGCCAATCACCCCCCCAGGCCCCACCTCCAACACTGGGGATCACATTTCAGTATGAGATTTGGGTAAGGACACATATCCAAACTATACCAAGTAACACCTTACATAGCTCTAGGTCAATATTAGAACCTCGTTTGTCTTTTTATTTTTATTTATTTTTTTGAGACGGAGTCTTGCTGTGTTCTCCAGGATGGAGAGCAATGGCGATTCTCATGTGCAATCATAGTGCACTACAGTCTCAAACTTTTGAACTCCTGGGTTCAAGCAGATTTTCCTGCCTCAGCCTCCCATGTAGCTGGGACTATAGGCATGTACCACTGCACTTCACATTCATTTTTCTTTTGATGTAGTTTATGGTATTGTTTTGATTACAATATGTTGTTGCAATTTTTTTTTTTTTTTTTTTTTTTTTTTTTGAGGTGGAATCTCCCTCTGTCACCCAGGCTGGAGTGCAATGGCGCAATCTTGGCTCACTACAACCTCTGTCTCCTGGGCTAAGGTGATTCTCCTGCCTCAGCCTCCCAAGTAGCTGGGATTACAAGTGTGCTCCACCCTGCCTGGCTAATTTTTGTATTTTTGGTAGAGATAGGGTTTCACCATGTTGGCCAGACTGATCTTGAACTCCTGACCTCAAATGATCCACCCATCTCGGCCTCCCACAGTGCTGGGATTACAGGTGTGAGCCACCTTGCCCAGCCTGCTATTGTAAATTTTAATATCTGGTAAGGCAAGTCTCACCACTCCATAGTTTTTCCTTTTTTTTCCTTTTATTTTCCTTTTTCTTTTGTCTTTTTTTTTTTTTTTTTTTGAGACACAGTCTCGCTCTGTCATCCAGGCTGGAGTGCAGTGTCATGATCATGCCTCACGGCAGCCTTGACTGCCATGATTCCAGTGATCCTCCCACCTCAGCTTCCCGAGTAGCTGGGACCACAGGCGTCCACCACCACACCCAGCTAAATTTTGTATGCCTTATTTTCTTGACTGTTTTCAGCTACTTACTTTTGTTTTCATTTGAGATTTAAAAGCCATGGACATATCAGCCTGAGCAGAGTGAGAGAAAATTCACCTTTCTTCTGCCTTTTTGTTCTATTTGGGCCTTCAACAGATTGGATGATGCCCATCCACAGGAAGAGGGTGGATCTTTTTTAGTCTACTGATTCAAATGTTAATTTCCTCTGGAAATACCCTCACAGACACACCCAAAGGGGATTACACAAGGCTGTAAATACCAGAAAACAGGAAGCAGGACTCATCTTGGAGGGTGCCTGTCACACCAGAGAATACTATGTAGCAGCCCAAATTAGGTGGTTCTCTATATACTGACATGGAAAATCTTCAAGACATATTGTAAAGAAAAAAAAGAGACAAAATCATTTACGGGACCATTTATGTTAAAAAAAAAATTCATCCAAAAACAATTTCTGTATAGATATGCATAGAAAATATCTGGAACACTCCCAGCTGATTACCATGGTTAACTCTTGAATTTTTGATTATCTATATTGTTTGAATGTTTAAAAAATGATAATATATTCATATTTTCTGCAATTTAAAATAATTTTCAAAGAATAAATAAAACAGACTATTGTGACTGTGTAAGAGAGACGATGGTAGCCATAAATGACATGTCAGCAAAGGAGATGGAGAAAAATGAGATAGAAGGGCGAGGTGTTTAGGAGGTAAAAACCAAGAGATTTTTCAAGTGTCTGATAGACCTGGAGGAGTCTAGGAGGACTTTAGGGCTTTGAGCTTAGGTGACTGGGTGGAATTCTCATTCCATTAGTGTCGGGGCCAAGAGAAAGCTTCCCTCTTATTGCAGCGGCAAGAAAAAAATAATTATTATCCTCGGTAGACCCAGATTTTAGGCAGATAAGGGAATTTCAGCTTCCTCCTGTGTTTTGGAAGAGACGATGGGGTTGGGGGTGGGGGAAGGTCAGAGAAACCTTGAGACTTCCTCATTTCAGTATGTCAAAGTGCTGTATTTTGGGGTGTTGGTTTCTGGACCCCAACATTAGAGAACACAGAAGGAAAAACAAATTTTGGAGGAGCTAAGAGGGAGAAGGGTAAATGTCCAAACTCTTAGCTCTTTTTTTTTGAGACGGAGTTTCACTCTGTCGCCCAGGCTGGAGGGCAGTGGCAGGATCTTGGCTCACTGCAAGCTCTGCCTCCTGGGTTCAAGTGATTCTCCTGCCTCAGCCTCCTGAGTAGCTGGGATTATAGGCGCCCGCCACCACGACCAGCTAAGTTTTGTATTTTTGGTAGAGATGGGGTTTCACCGTGTTGGCCAGGCTGGTCTCGAACTCCTGACTTAAGGTGATTCACCCACCTCAGCCCCCCAAAGCGCAGGGATTACAGGCATGAGCCACAATGCCCAGCCCAAATTCTTAGCTCTTAACAACTCCCTCTGTTACTGAGTAATGGGCTTGCTGCCAGATGCACACAGAAGCCAATAAGACGGCACTGACTTTTGAGAAAAGTCAGGAAGGAGGCAGGAGGTGTGACTCAAATCTGTCTCCCCAGTTTGGAGTCTGGGAAAGTTTGAAAGCGGTGGGAGAGCAAGGGAAAGGATTGTAACTGAACTTAGATCTGTGCCACTCATTGCTTGAAAGCTAAAATTTAAGAGACAAGCTTTTGGTGAAAAAGAAAATTAGCTTTATTTGAGAAGCCAGCAATGAAGTTGAGATTGGGAGGAGGCTAATGAACTCATGTTCAAAGACCACCTCTCCCTGAGTTGTGTCTCTGGATCAGGGATTTTTTTAATTAGATGGAGTCTCACTGTGTCACCCAGGCTGGAGTCCAGTGGTGCCATCTCAGCTCACTGCAACCTCCGCCTCCTGGGTTCAAGTGATTCTGCTGCCTCAGCCTCCCAAGTAGCTGGGATTACAGGCACCCACCACCATGCCCAGCTAATTTTTGTATTTTTAGTATAGATGGGATTTTGCCATGTTGACCAGGCTGGTCTCAAACTCCTGACCTCAGGTGATCAGCCTGCCTCGTCCTCCTAAAGTGCGGGGATTACAGGCGTGAGCTACCACGCTGGCCTGGATCAGGGGTTTTTAAGGGAAATTAGGAGAGTGCAAATGGTGATTAAAACATTCTTATGAAATGTGTACGGTCTCAGGTGTGCAGTTGTTCATTGCTTTCTTGGTCAATGTCTTGTGGCCTTCTGCCGGTGTCCTGAAGTTGTTCTTATCCGGCTGGTCAGCCAGTTCCCAGAGTTGTTGGTCAGCATATTATCTTTTATCTCTGCTTCTTTTTTATCTCAGATCCTGTTTTCCTGAGGCTGTTTTCAATGAACAATCTACAAACTCAGGCAAAATAATAATAATTATATTCACTGAAACACGCTTTTCTCTAACATGGAGTCAGTACTGTTAAGAGGGTCAGGAATGTTGGCTTGGCAGAGTCTGATTGCAGGTCTTCAAATTTGACCATTTACAGTAAGGTATGTTCAAGCAAATTTCAGCACGGGATTTTCCTGGCCAACAGACCCCTTCTGAGAAGGGCTCAGAGGAACCTTTTCTTCTGAAAGAGTTCCAGCATTCAGGTTCTGGTCCCAGGCTCTGGACATGTCTGTCTTCTTGGTTCTGCAGGGAGGAAACGTTGGTTTTGGGTATGGTTAGAGGTCAATGCATTTTCTATTGCATGCCTGGGCTACATGACTTGAATTTTGGCTCTGTTATACCTAATCTGACAGTGAAAGTTCTGCTATCAACAGAGTAGGGCCAGTTTGGGATGGTTCTGTGGTTATATCTCCATGCTAAAGGCAAATAAAGCCATTGATACCTGTTGAGATGAAGCAGGGGTCCCTCTTAGATGCCTGCTATCACTCCCCACCCTGCCTCCTGCCAAGCATGGAAATAAAGGAAAATCTTGAGTTCCATCAGGGGAAATTCCAAGTGCCCAGCTTGCCCTGAGAAGGAAATAAACAACCTGATAGGCTGGGTGCGGTGGCTCACGCCTGTAATTACAGCACTTTGGGAGGCCAAGGTGGACAAATCACCTGAGATCGGGAGTTCAAGACCAACCTGACCAACATGGAGAAACCTTGTCCCTACTAAAAGTACAAAATTAGCCAGGTGTGGTGGCACATGCCTATAATCCCAGCTACTTGGGAGGCTGAGGAATGAGAATTGCTTGAACCCAGGAGGCAGAGGTTGCGGTGCACTGAGATCATGCCATTGCACTCTGGCCTGGGCAGCAAGAGCAAAACTCCATCTCAAAACAAAAACAAAAAACCAACCAACTTGAGAAGCAAGAAGCTAATAGTGTAGCTGCCTTTGCCAACATTATAACAGTGAGAAAATTATGACAGTGAAAGAGATATGACCTATCAATTCTATCTTGCCTTTCACCTCCAAACTGCCCTTGGTCATTCCTGGACATGGGTTAACTTTCGAGGAAATTTAGTTTATAGTGTAACCTCTAAGCAAGGATGGTAATGGCCCTTCCCCAAACTAAACCACCAAACTAATGAAAGTCCACAAAGTTAGGATTATGAGAGGGGCCCAAATTCTGCTAAGATGTCATAGTTAAATAGTAACCAGCTGTTCTGGAGTTCACAAGATTTGTAACTTCCCAGTTACTCTTATAAATGACATTACTATTGTATTAGGTTGGTGCAAAAGTAATTGCGGTTTTTTGCCATGACTTTTAGTGAACCTTAGAACCTAAGATTGGCCTTTTGAGATGTCTTTTCAGAGTTTTGCATTTCTGACTACTGGCTGACTCCATTCAGACCTGCTATTCATGATTCCACTGGTCCTGTGACGCCAGCCCAGAAGCAGACTCAGCATAAGATAACTGTTTTCCACAGCCCTATGATTGCATCCCCAACCAATCAGTAGCACCCATTCCCTAGCCCCTGCCTGCCAAACTATCTTAAAAAAAACCCTAGCCTCTGAATTTTTGGCGAGACTGATTTGAATGATAACTCCAGCTCTCCTACGTGGGCCAGTTGTGTGTTAATTAAACTCCTTCTTTATTTTTATTTTTTTCTGGAAAGTCATGGTCTCAGTGAATTGGTTTTGTCTGTGCAGCAGGCAGGAATAATTCATCAGGCGATTGCAATAGTGGCTTAAAACAATAGCAAGGAATTTAGAATCACAGGATGTTTGGTTTCACTAAATGTAACATCAACTCCTGAATTCCTGAATGGCTTTTCAAAAACCCAGATCCTCATTGAATGGATCTGCTGGCACATAGACCTCAGAGAAGGGAGAAGCAAGGACTGAACTCTGATCATCATTCTTTATTCTAAAGTTCTTCCTGAGGGGCCTGGAGGAGGTCATGCCTATGAGCCAGAGCCAACATTCTCTTTTGCTGACTTCAAAATTTAAACCAAGCCTCTCTTCCTTAACCAATTACTAATCAGAAAATCTTTGAATCTGCCTATAACCTGTAAGCCAAGATATCTCACCCTTTTAGGCCAAACCGATGCATAACCTTCATGTATTGATTTATGATTTTGCCTATAGTTTCTGCTTTCCTGAAATGTACCCTTGCCTTTAAAAACCCTTACTTGGCTGGGCACAGTGGCTCACGCCTATAATCCAAGCACTTTGGGAGGTCAAGGAAGGTGGATCACCTAAGGTCAGGAGTTCGAGATCAGCCTGGCCAACATG
This sequence comes from Rhinopithecus roxellana, assembly GCF_007565055.1. Taxonomy (NCBI): domain Eukaryota; kingdom Metazoa; phylum Chordata; class Mammalia; order Primates; family Cercopithecidae; genus Rhinopithecus; species Rhinopithecus roxellana. The sequence goes on along the minus strand of NC_044568.1, from coordinate 1,245,292 downwards.
GTGAAACCTCATCTCTACTAAAAATACAAAATTAGCCATGCATGGTGGTGCATGCCTGTAATCCCAGCTACTCAGGAGGCTGAGGCAGGAGAATCATTTGAACCTAGGAGGCAGAAGTTGCAGTGAGCCGAGAGCGTGCCACTGCACTCCAGCCTGAGTAACAGAGCAAGACTCTGTCTCAAAAACAAAAACAAAAACAAAACCCTTAGTTGCAAGCCAGTAGGGAGGTCAGGACTTTGAGAGCTGCTTGATTCTTCTTGCTTGGTGCCCTGCAAATAAACATCCTCCTTTCTCCTGCTGCAAACCTCGGTGTGGATGTTACAGCACCAGGTGAGTGGACCCCAAGTTCAATTCCATAACACTGTTGGTCTTATATATAGGGAGGAGAATAAGAAAAAGCTGAGCAATGAACCTCCACCTAATTCTTGAATATCCTGCTTGATTAGCCTCACTCACTCCCTCTAGGCTCAGAAGAAAATGCCAGAGGAATTCTTTTCTTTTTTTTTAGACAGAGTCTCGCTCTGTCGCCCAGGCTGGAGTGCAGTGGCACAACCTCAGCTAACTGCAACCTCTGCCTCCCAAGTTCAAGTGATTCTCCTGCCTCAGCCTCCCGAGTAGCTGGGATTGCAGGTGCACGCCCAGCTAATTATTTTGTATTTTTAGTAGAGATGGGGTTTCACCATGTTGCTCAGGCTGGTCTCAAACTCCTGAGCTCGGGTGATCCGCCTGCTTCGGCCTCCCAAAGTGTTGGGATCACAGGCGTGAGCCAGTGTACCTGGCTGCCAGGGGAATTCTTTATTGCTGACCGCAGACTCCAACGTCACCCCTTGTCGAGTTAGCTGATGCTCATGTGAATGCAGAGCACATCACTTGCCTCAAGTTGGTGAAACCTATATAACCCACTTCAGGCCTCCTTCCTGTATATCCTACTCTGGATCCCCCTTGGTCCTCTACTTAGGAGAAGGCTTGGACCCGTTCCTACCCTGCCAGTGGACTGGGATTAGAGAGAACTACACCAAGATTGGGTCCCATAAATAAGAATCCTAAGAGAACAGACAAACACCAAGAGAATGCTGCAGGAACTTCTTGCCTTTTTCTTCTTCGTGCAAAAACACCACCCCACAACACGCAGGAGCTGTACTACCCTGATGCACCTTGTGTACTACCTTGGTGCACAAAACTGTTCCTCTTAAGCTGTGTGTGTCTGTGTGTATGTGTGTGTCTGTGCCCTGGAGATGGGACTGGGTGAGGGTGCTGGTTGGTGGCACTTACAATATAAACATCCCCTCCATACTTTGTTCTCCTTTAAACTGAATTTGGTTTCACAATGAGGTTGTGGCCAACGAGCGACAGTGGTGTTGTAGCCATCATCAGGAAAGAAAATCCTGCCTGTGGCTTTAGTCACTACAATTTAATCCCACTATTTTCATTGTTTGTGGACAATGAAACGTGATCACTGGTTTTAACGTGGAGCCTTTAATTTTTATTTTCTAAATTAAAAAATATTTGTTGATTCAGCAGATGAACTGTGACACACTCCTTAGCAGACTTCAACTTCTATGGCCATGGCCATTATCCTGAACATGGAGGCTTTAAGAATGTCTTGGCTGGATGCAGTGGCTCACACCTATAATCCCAGCACTTTGGGAGGCCATAGTTGGAGGTTTGCTTGAGCCTAGGAGCTCAAGATCAACCTGGGCAACATGGTGAGATCCCATCTCTACAAAAAATTTAAAAATTAGCTGGGCATGGTGGCAAGCGCCTGTGGTCTCAGCTACTGGAGAGGCTGAGGTGGAAAGATCACAGGAACCCAGGAGTTCAAGGCTGCAGTGAGCTATGACTGTACCACTGCACCCCAGCCTGGGTGACACAGTGAGACTCTTTTTTTTTTTTTTGAGACGGAGTTTCGCTCTTGTTGCCCAGGCAACGGCGTGATCTTGGCTCACTGCAACCTCCGCCTCCTGGGTTCAAGCGATTCTTCTGCCTGAGCCTCCTCAGTAGCTGGGACTATAGGCATGCACCACCACGCCTGGCTAATTTTGTATTTTTAGTAGAGACGGGTTTCTCCATGTTGGTCTGGCTGGTCTCAAACTCCCGACCTCAGGTGATCCACCTGCTTCAGCCTCCCAAAGTGCTGGGATTACAGGTGTGAGCCACTCAGCCCGGCTGAGACTCTGTCTTTAAAAAGAAAAAAAGAATGTTTCCTTGGCACTAGCCCCAAAACTGCTGAAAAGGTCAAAAAGTTGTGTATAAATTAACTCCAAGGCCACAGTCTTCCTGGACCTAGAGTCCTCCCTGAATTCATAACCATCTCAATGGTGCTCAGTTACGGTGTCCACTTAGGCCCTACAGAGAGGGTTTCATACAATAACCAAGGTTCAAACCACATAACACTTGTGACATACAATTCCCTAGACATGGCACCACTCACTTTTACACTATGAATTTCCTTAACCAGTTTCATCCTTTGTTCCTCCAGAGCAATTAAAGCTCCCTTTTTACTTTTGTATTTTAAATACAATGGGGGGTGGGGGTGAGGTGGGGGCAACCCTCCACTTGCGTTCTTTCTTCCATCTTCAGAGCAAGGATTCTCAGCCCAGACTGGACGTTAAAACCACCTAGGAGGCTGGGCGCAGTGGTTCATGCCTTTAATCCCAGCTTTTTGGGAGGCCAAGGAGGGTGGATCACCTGAGCTCAGGAGTTGGAGACCAGCCTGACCAACATGGAGAAGCCCCATCTCTACTAAAAACACAAAATTAGCTGGGTGTGGTGGTGCATGCCTGCGATCTCAGCTACTCGGGAGGCTGAGGCAGGAGAATCACTTGAACCCGGGAGGCAGAGGTTGTGGTGAGCCGAGATCGTACCATTGCACTCCAGCCTGGGCAACAAGAGTGAAACTCTGTCTCAAAAAACAAACAAACAAACAAACAAACAAACCCCCAAAAACCAAAAAGGCCACCTGGGAGCTTGGAAAAAAAAAAAGTCACCAGGGTCTATTCCTAAAGATTCAGGTTTCATTGGCCTGGGGTCTCTTGGATATGGAATAATTTTATTGAGTGTTCCTTCTACGTCACCTGCAGATTTTACTCTACAGGGGATGATTATTGATGTTAAACCCACTCTTGGGGACCCTAACTTCATGGCCATCACCTAGGCTTTAGAAACATCCCAATCTAGGTGAGAGGTGGGATGAAAAGAGCACGGATATTGAAGACTAATACCATTTGCCAACCCCCAGACCCACACCCTGGCTCCTCGCCTGCTTCGAGGTGAGCCTGCCTCAGTCCTATATGTGAGTGAAACCTGAAGCCTCCCAGTGTGTGACTGAGTTCCTTCCCCATGCTGGGATCTGTCCAGTGGTGTGCCGGGCTGGCTTATAGAGATGATTGCTAAATTCCCAGGGTTTTTGAAAGCTGACTATTAAACACAGCCATTATTAAAAATTAAATTATATAAACTTATAATTAACTAAATTATATTTTGAAAGGTAATAAATACTTGAATTGCTTCCTAATAATTTTGTTTTACTATTATCTATACTTTTTTTTTTTTTAAGATGGAATTTTGCTTTTGTTGCCCAGACTGGAGTGCACTGGCACGATCTCAGCTCACCTCAACCTCTGCCTCCCGGGTTCCAGTGATTCTCTTGCCTCAGCCTCCCAAGTAGCTGGGATTACAGACATATGCCATCACGCCCAGCTAATTTTGTATTTTTAGTAGAGACAGGGTTTCTCCATGTTGGTCAGGCTGGTCTTGAACTCTCAACCTCAGGTGATTCGCCTGCTCAGCCTCCCAAAATGTTGAGATTACAGGTGTGAGTCACCATGCCCAGCCTATATACTCTTGAAGTCCATAAATGCATACATATAAAGGTGTCTATGTATCTCTCTATAACATATATGCTATATTTAGTATATATCTACATACATTTTGTGGCATTACTATATAATGGGGTGCTACCGAGCATCTTTCCCAACTTGCAAGTCACCGTTCAGTGACAACACATTGGTGTAGCTTAAAATCAGCCACAGTTGAGTATTTACACCATGGTAATCAGCCAACACTTTCACTCTCAATCAAAATAAGGACTGATTTAATGTTTCTTTTTTATTTGATGTCTAGACTTTAGAAAGAGATAGAGAAAATTTTAATAATGCAGAAGAAATATCAACGTGTGTTGCGTCTGTAGTAGTTACATTGTGAATGGCACAAAGCATTGTCACATCATGATTGAATTGTAACCGCATTAGCTATAAATACAAGAGTTCAGCAAAATTCAACAAAAGCATTCTGTAAGAATTCACTGGCTACATGTAATTTAAGATGAAGAGCATTTTTATGCTTCATAATTTTTTTTAAGTGTGTGATACACATTCTTCTCTTTTCTTTCTTTCTTTTTTTTTTTTTTTTTTGAGACAGGGTCTTGCTCTGTTGCCCAGGCTGGCATGCAGTGGCACCATCACGGCTCACTGAAGACTCCAACTCCTGGCTCAAGGGATCCTTCCACCTCAGCCTCCCAAGTAGCTGGGACTACAGGCATGCATCACGACACCTGGCCAATTTTAAATTTTTCGTAGAGATGGGGTCCCTCTATGTTTCCCAGGCTTATCTCAAACTCCTGGCCTCAAGTAGTCTTCCTGTTTCAGCCTCCCACAGTTCTGTGATTACAGGCATGAGCCCCTGTGCCTGCCTTGCTACACACTCTTGACATCAGTACAGTTTGTAATAAACATACATATGTAACTGCATGCATGCTTTTTTCCCCCTCGGAGACACTTGTTAAACATTTTCTAGCACCACTGACTCTGGCTGCCCAAGCAGGCTTTGGCCAAAGGAGTGCTGCTGAGTAATGCCACCTCAACTTCCTGTCAAGCTGAGATTCCCACTTTGCCAAGGTCCTCTCCTGTGGCAGGAAATATGCTCTTCCACCTGGGACTTTGCCCTGAAGTGCAGTTATTAATAGTTTGTTATAGAGAGACATCCTCCCAGGAGCTGGCCACCCACATTCCTGCCTCCCGTGCACACTCATTTCTCTGTGCCAAATCACCCAATGTGAGATGCGTCTTGGTGCAGGAAAGAAACCAGTAATGATGGCTGGCATCCTGCGCCCCTGAGTCCTCAGCCTCCTGCTCTCTGTTGGATGCCAAGAGAATTGCATCAGAGGGATGTTCACTCCAAGCAAAGCATTCTCTAAGAGATGTTTAATTACGTGGGGCCTCCAACGATCTCCTTTAGAACCATCCAGTCAACGTGTATGTTAGTGGACCTTACCCAGGGAGTCTGCAATTTTAACTGCCTCATTCATTCACTCATTGAGTGCCTGCTGTTTGTCAGGCACTGTTCTAGGTTCTGGATGTACCAGAGAACAAAACAGACAATGATCCCTGATATGGTTTGGATCTGTGTCCCTGTCCAAATCTCGTGTCAAATTATAATCCCCAGTGTTGGAAGTGGGGCCTGGTGGAAACTGATGGATCATCATTACCACCCCGCTTTGGCGTTGTTGTGGCAAATAGAGAGTGATTAAGTTATCATGAGATGTGGTTGTTTAAAAGTGTGTAGCACCTCCCTCCTCTCTTCTCTTTCTCCTGCTCCAGTCATACCAGACATGCCTGCTTCTCCTTTGCCTTCTGCCATGATTGAAAGTTTCCTGCTGGGCATGGAGGCTCACGCCTGTAATCCCAGCACTTTGGGAGGCCAAGGCAGGCGGATCACGAGGTCAGGAGATCGAGACCATCCTGGCTAACATGGTGAAACCTCGTCTCTACTAAAAATACAAAAAATTAGCCAGGCGTGCTGGTGGGCGCCTATAGTCCCAGCTACTCAGGAGCCTGTAGTCCCAGCTACTCGTGAGGCTGAGGCAAGAGAATGGTGTGAACCCGGGAGGCAGGGCTTGCAGTGAGCCGAGATTGCGCCACTGCACTCCAGTCTGGGCGAAAGAGCGAGACTCTGTCTCAAAACAAAAAAAATAAAAGAAAGTTTCCTGAGTCTTCCCCAGAAGCCGCTATGCTTCCTATGCAGGCTGCAGAACTGTGAGCCACTGAAATCTCTTTCCTAAATTACCCACTCTCAGGTAGTTCTTCACAGCAGTGTGAGAATGGTCTAATACAATCTCTGGTTGCATGGAGATTATAGTTAATGATGGCCAGGCGCAATGGCTCATGCCTGTGATCCTAGCACTTTGGGAGGCCGAGGTGGGAAGATCATCTGAGGTCAGGAGTTTGAGACCAGCCTGGCCAACATGCTGAAACTCCGTCTCTGCTAAAAATAGCCATGTCTGGGCTGGGAGTGGTGGTTCACTCCTGTAATCCCAGCACTTTGGGAGGCCAAGGCGGGCGGATCATGAGGTCAGGAGAGGGAGACCATTCTGGCTAACATGGTGAAACCCTGTCTCTACTTAAAAAAAAAAAAAAAATTAGCTGGGCGTGGTGGTGGGTGCCTATAGTCCCAGCTACTTGGGAGGCTGAGGCAGGAGAATGGCGTGAACCCAAGAGGTGGAGCTTGCAGTGAGCCAAGATGGTCCCACTGCACTCCAGCCTGGGTGACAGAGTAAGATGCCATCTCAAAAAAAAAAAAAAAAAAAAAAAAGCCCTGCCTGGTGGCATGGAGCTGCAATCCCAGCTACTCAGGAGGCTGAGGCACAAGAATTGCTTAAATCTGGGAGGCTGAGGTTGCAAGGAGCCAAGATTATAGCCAGTGAGGAAATGCCTAATGGACAAAATATTTAAGCAAAACATATAGTATATTAACTAATAATAAGCACTAGGCAGAAAAATAAAGCTGGAAATGGGGAAAAGAGGTATGAAGATGACATTTGAGCATTTATGTAAAGACCTGAAGGAAGTCTTTAGAGAGAGTGACTTAGAGTCAGCCATGCTGAACACTGCGGGGAAAAGTGCTCCTGGCAGAGGGAACAGCAAACACAGCAGCCCTGATCTGGGAAGAGAAGGAAGCCAGTATGGCTGAAGAATCCTCAGAAGATTCTTTTGCACACAAAAATTGAGAACGCAGGCCAGGTAATCCCTGTAATCCCATTAGTTTGGGAGGCCAAGACTGGGCAGATCATGAGGTCAGGAGGTCGAGACTACCCTGGCCAAGAGACCAGCCTGGCCAATATGGTGAAATCCTGTCTCTACTAAAAATACAAAAATTAGCTGGGCATGGTGGTGGGCACGTGTAATCTCAGCTACTAGGGAGGATGAGGCGGGAGAATTGCTTGAACCCGGGAGGCAGAGGTTGCAGTGAGCCGAAGGTTGCACCATTGTACTCTAGCCTGGGCCACAGAGCAAGGTTCTGACTCAAAAAAAAAAAAAAAAAATTGAGACCTCCAGGTGGGCAAATGCCACTAACTTTTTCATGTAAAATCCGTTATCCTCTGCACACTGATGCTTCCAGGCCTTTCTGGATCCTGGAACCAGGTTCATCCATGTCTTTCAGTAAGTGTTTATTGAGCTCTTATGAAGTGTCCATGATATTGAGATGGGATTGTTTCCTTGACCTTGACCCCCTTTGTGGGCAGGAACTGGAGGGGCTCGTTTCACTCAGCCTGCAGTCCATGGATGGCCAAGTGTTAACAGCTCAGTGAAGAGTCAGGGTGACAGCCTCCAGCACCTGCTCTGCTTGGCACCCAAGTTGTTCAGTGTCCGGGAAGAATCAGGTCACATGAACTATTTGAAGGGTAGTGTATGCAGAGGATTTTATTGGGCAATTAAAATGGCTCTCAGTAGAAAGGGGATGGTGTGAGAAGAAAATCTTTCCCTGGAACTGCACTGGCTGAAGTTAGCTGAGTCTATCCATAGCCTCCGACACTCAGCCACATGTATCCCCGACATTCAGCAGCTTGCATCCCTGACCACTTGCATTGGTCGCCTTCTGTTGCTCTGCCAATTGAAGCCTTTTTATGGGCACAGGATAGGGGCATGGCAGGCCAAAAAGGCAATCATTTGAGCAAAAAAAACGGAGTGAGCTGTTTTCACTTAGGGCCAAGGTTCCAGGCTCAAGGGTGGGGTTTAGCCAGGAGCCGTTCTGTGTCAATGTGATGAGGCTGAAAGTTTTTGACTTGCGACCATGTTCCTGCTGCTTTGCCTGTCAGTCCAAGATCCTCTGACTCCTACTGGGTTTCATTCTTCGGTTCTTTGAATGTTGAGTTGTGAGTCGACCACCACCTCCAAAACTTACTTCAGCTACCCTTATTCTCTGCTTATGGCCACAGGATAGCTTTATGTTTCATGGTGAGTAGGTCTGTACAAACCTACCCATGAAAGCTGAGGAAGCTGAAAGGCCAAAGAAAGAGGAGACAAATCTAGTTTCTGAGAAATAAACATTTAATAGGGACTTTTTACGAACAGGAGCCAAGTCTTGGAAGGCTGTGAGATGAGTTGGTGGATCCCGGACCATTACACCCAGACCCAGCACTTATATACCATTGGGAATTTGCTGAAAGGCAGGATTTATGGCAAGCATGTGTTTATCATAATGTCAAGGTTGTTTTGACCTAAGGGCAGGGTTTACTGTAAGTACGTGCTAACAGTAGATAAAGTAGAGCTCTTAGGGCTGATATGGTTTGGATATGTGTCCCCTCCAAATCTCATGTTGAAATGTGACCTCCAATGTTGGAGATGGTCCTGGTGGGAGATGTTGAGATTATGGAGGTGGATTCCTCATAAATGGTTTGGTGTTGGCCTTGGTAATGAGTGAGTTTTTGCTCTATTAGTTCATGTAAGAGCTGTTTGTTTAAAGAAGGCTCTTTAAAAAGGCTCTCCTCTCTCTCTTAATTCCTCTCTCACCACATTACAAGCCTGCTTCCCCTTTACTTTCCGCCATAATTGTAAGCTTCCTGAGACCCTCGCCAGAAGCAGATGCTAATACCATGCTTCCTATACAGCCCGCAGAAATGTGAGCCAAAATAAATCTCTTTTCTTTATAAATACCCAGCCTCAGGTATTCCTTTCTAGCAATGCAAAGCAGACTAATACAGGAGCATTCCCAGAAGTGGGGCTAATCACAAGTCAACGTGGCAAACTAACATCCAAGGTGGAGTTACTTTAGACTGCATACTTTAGTTCCAAAACAGGGGTCCAGCTCCTGGAACCTCTGTCCCAGTCAGAGGCCCAAATCCCACCTTGGCCTGCCAGGGCCTTATGGAGATTGAGTTTAACCTTAGATATATTGAGTTTGAGACCTCTTGGGAGGTCTCCTAACACACAGAAGGATGTATACAGCAGGTCATTAAGTTGATGGAGAGCGGGATGGAAAGACTGATTGAAATCACCATTAGCATTTGTTGAAATGCTTTCCGTCGGCTGGGCTGATGATTCTTAACCCTGGCTGCATATTAATACTGCCTGGAGAGCTTTTAAAAATACCAATTTAAGGGCCCCACTGCAGACCAATTGATGCAAATCTCCAGGAGTGAGGCCCAGGCATTAATGTGTTTTAAAATCTCCCCACGATTCTAATAAGGAGGTCGGGTGGAGAGCCACTGTGATCAGCAGTGGTTTATATTGGCGATTCCTAACCTTGGCTGCAACCTTGGGTTGCCAATTGGGTTTCCAATCCTATTGGAATCACCTAGGGAACTTTAAGAAGTATTGCCATCTAGTTCCCATCCACAGAGATCTGGACATATTTATTCTGGGTGGAGCTGAGTCTGGGGATGGATGTAACCAAAGTAGAGAACCTCCAAGCTAGGTGCTGAACATCTAGGAGATGACAAAGATGTACTAGAAATCATCCTCACCACTCAAGAATTTCACTACATCATGGAAGCCACCATTAAAAAAGTTAACTTGGCCATCTTCTCTCTTGTGCCTTGTCCTAGCTCTGAAAGCTCAAACTCTTATGGCCTATTTTGATGGCATCCTCTGTCCTGCTGACTCTTCTGCCAAACTCATCCCAATACAGCTGTTTGACCTGTTTGTCCTTCCTGTCCATCAGTCTTTCCCAAGTGATTTCCTTCCTAACTGAATTCCACAGCCAATCGCTCCCATGACACCCTCACTAGTCTCCCAAATCTTTTGTCTCCTTGGCTTTCTGTCCCTCTAACCCACACTCCCCTTATTATCCTCCTTGTTATCCTTATTCAGTGGCCCAATCCCCCAATCCTATGGATCCCCCCCACCTTCTAAATATTGCTTGGATGTGCCCGTTTCTCTCCATTCCTACCACCACTTTTCTATTTCAGGACACCACCATGAACTTAGATGCCTACTGCAATCTCCCAAATGGCTTATCTCAATCTGGCCATGCCCCTCTCTAGTCTGTTTGCTGCAACTAGAGTGACCCACTTAATATGCAATTATTAAAATTTACTTTTCGAAAGTGACATGCAATAATATTCACTCTTCTGGTTGTACAAGTCTATGAATTTTGACAAATGCATCTAGTCATGAAACCATGACCAAAATCAGGATACAGAGCCATTCATCACCCCCTCACCCCAACCAAATTCAATCACACCATCAGGTTTTCATCAGTTCCTATTCCCACTCATAATTCCTGGCAACCACTGATGTATTTTCTGTCCCTATTGGTTTGCCTTTTCCAGATTGTCCTATAAATGGAATCATATACAGTATGTAGACTCTCTGGCTTCTTGCACTTAGCATATTGAATTTGGTATTCATTCAAGTTATTTTGTGTATCAGTCATTTGGTCCTTCTTGCTGCTGATTAGTATTCCATTGTGTGGATAATCCACAGCTTATTTAGCTATTTTTGCCAGTTGAAGGACATTTGGGTCATTTCTAGTTTTTGGTTACTATAAACAGATCTACTACAAATATTTGTGTACAGGTTTTTGTGTGAACACACATTTTCATTCCCCTTCGGTAAATATATAGCAGTGGGATTGTTGGGTCATGTGATAAGTGTATGTTTAACTTTATAAAGAACTGCCAAATTGTTTTGCAAAATGGCGCTTCTATTTTGCATCTCTACCAGCAGCGTATGAGAGTTCCAGTTGCTCCACATCCTTGCCAAAACTCACTATCGTCTGCGTTTATAATTCTAGGTATTCCAATGGGTGTACAGTAGTATCCCATTTGCATAAATTACACATTTGGTCACGCTCCTTCCCTGCATACAACTGTCTGCAATTCCCTGTTGCTTTTAGGGTTGAGCCCTAATTGTTTAGCATGACTTGGAAGAGCCACTTGCTGGGTGAATTACCGCTTGTCTCTCAAGCCCAGGTGTTGCCATCCTGTGCCCCTTTTGCATTCCATGCAATGGTCACATGAAAGTACTTTCAGCTCCTGAGTCCCCTCTGCTTCTCTCAATTTCACATTTCTCTGTATGCTGTTACCTCTGCCTAGAACATTCTCCTCTCTTCTTTCCTCTGGTCAATTCCTATTCATTCTCCCACACACCTTAGAGGTCAGTTACTCCAGATCTCCCTGGTCACCTCTTCCCACTCCCAGTCTCAGCCCTAACTTTCATGGAACACTCTTCTTTGCCCTCCTACGCAGTTTCTCCACCAATAACCTGATGCACACTCTTCTGACTGTTTCCGACTGTGGTAGATTTCAAAATCAGCCATGATACTTTGCAGCTGTTACTATCAAGAGATGGAGGTTTTTCTCTGCTCTCTTGAATGAGTATGCCCATTTTATAGACAAAGAAACTGAGCCCTAGGTCATGTTGCTTGCTGATATTGATGTGTTCAAACTCGGGAGTTCTGGCTCTAGATCCTAAGCTCTTCCCACCAGGCTGCTGAAATTTGGCTTCCATGGATATGCCCATCTGTACCCTTGCTTGCCCTGGCCTCCCTTCTGACTGGAAATGTCACCTCCCTTCATTAGGGGCACCCCTGCTCCCATTCCAATAATACTGTTTTAATGGGGATTGCCAACCACAACATGCCTGTTTCTTTGGCTACAGGGCATATGACCTGAGCTAAGAAAATCAGAGCTTTCCTGGGGACTTTCTGGATTAGAACTATGGGAGGAGATATGAGCTTGGCCACCATTTGTTGCCATGCTTGCAGCTTCATGGAGAAAGCAGGTCTGAGAAAAAGAAAAGTATCACCCAGCAGGGAGTGGCATGTGTTGAGGAGAAGCGGGAGGGATGGAGGTGTCTTTTACTACATAGGAGCACCTGGGTTCCTGGTTTTATTGTCCCTAAAAGCAGCTGCATCCTGGCTTCCCAAGGTTTAGTTACCTTGGTCAGTAAATTCCCCACTTTGCCTCTGATAGTTGAAACTAGGCCACCTGCAACACTTGAAAGAACTTTCATAATACACAAGCCTTGGGGGAATTAATCGAGGGGTGATGATGAAAGCATTAGGTAAAGCCAGCCCCTTTGAACAGCTCAGGGGTTGAGCTGGAGAATAGGTCTGTTAATGACTCAGGTGAAGGTGTGGCCTGGGACCGTGGCTCTCCATATAAAGTGAAGGCTGTCAACCAAAAATTCAACTTCAATTGCAAAGGCATTTAGGACTTAGGGGAGAAATGAAAATGTATGCTTCTGTAGCAGAGGGAAAAAAAAGTGTCTAACAGGTTGTGAATAATTCAGATTTAATTACTAGGAAAAATGCCTTCCTTTTCTTTTTTCTTTTTATTCTTTCCCCTGCCTGACGCTTAGGCAGCAGGTTTAGTAGATATTTTTGTCCCAGAAATTCTACTTGAGAAATAGTGAGCCAAGTCTTCAGTTTTCTTCTGGTCGGGTGTGAAGACCAGGGTGTTTTGGATGTGGGCAGGAAGGAGAAGCAGGTATTCCTCAGCTCTTTCTGCTAAAGACTGCCAGGTATGGTACCCATCGTGGGAGGGTCCTTCTCTAATGCCTAGAGCCTCTGAGCTTGTGACCTATAAACTGGAAGGCACAGGCGCGAAATGCTCCCAACCATGCAGATGGGTGCCATTATAATTTTGTGGTATTATATCTCAGACGGACTCATCACTGCTTAGCAATCCGATTACACACCCACTGCCATCGATTTCAAACCTCATTACTCATTTCAAGCCCTTTAGTACTCAGTTTAGTACCCCACTCTCTCTCCTCTCCAGGAGATGAATTTTTTTTTAAATAACAGCTTTATTGAGATATAATTCATATACCATAAACCTACCCCCTTTAACGTGTACCATTAAAAGATTAGATGATTTTTACTATATTGGCAAAGCTGTACAACCATCACCATGATCTAATTTTAGAACATTTTTATCACTCCCCAAAGAAGCTCCATACTAGTTAGCAATTACTCCTCATTTTCCCCTCTCCACAACTCCTGGCAAGCCTGAATCTACTTTTTCTACTTACTGTCTCAAAATAGGATTTGCCTATCCTGGACATTTCCTATAAATAGAATCATACAATATGTGGTCTTTGGGTGTGGCTTCTCTCACTTAGCATGATATTTTCAAGGCTCATTCATGTTGTAGCAGAAACCGGTACTTTATTTCTTTTTATGGTAGAATAATATTCCATTGTATGGCTATGTCTTTGATTTTTCCATTCATCAACTGATGGACAATCGGGTTGTTTCCAATTCTGGGCTACTATGAATAATGCTGCTATGCACATTTTGTACAAGTTTTGGTGTGGGCATACTTTCCAGTCCTGTTGGGTATATCTATAAGAGTGCAACTCCTAGGTCATGTGGTAACTCAAAATGATAACTGAGTTGCCATTAAATTGCTAGATCATATGGTAACTTTTTGAGAAACACCATTTTATGCTCCTCCTGGCAATGTATAGGGCTTCCAATTTCTTCACATTTTTGCTAATACTTGTAATTGTCTGTCTTTCATATTTTTGCCATTCTCATGAGTGTGAAGTGGTATCTCATTGTCGTTTTGATTTGCATTTCCCTAATGACTAATGGTGTTGAATATCTTTTCATATGCTTATAAGCCATTTATATGTCTTTGGAGAAATTCTTTTCAAATCTCTTGCTCATTTTAAAATTAGGTTGTCATTTTATTATCTAGTTGCAGTAGTGTTACAGCTCTTTTAGAATTTATCTAGCAGGTTTTCTGATTTTTACCCGGAACCCTTCCCCAGCAAAGAAAATGGAAAAAGAAAAAAAAAAATGCATTCGTTCTTTATACAGTCTAGATACAAGGCCCTTATCAGATATTTGATTTTCAAATACTGTCTCCCATTCTGTGAGTTGTCTTTTCACTCTCTTGATGGTGTCATTTGAAGCATAATTTTTTTGTTGTTGTTTTGATAATGTCCCATTTATCTATGTATTTTTTCTTTTCATTTGTGCTTTTGGTGTCATACCTAAGAAACCGCTGCTTAACTCAAGGTCGTAAAGATTTACTCCTGAATTTCCTCTTAGCAGTTTTATAGTTTTAGCTCTTACATTTAGATATGATTCATTTTGAGGTTATTTTTGTTTATGATGTGAGGTAGGGGTCTGACTTTATTCTTTTGCATAGGGATATCCAATTGTCCCAGCACCATTTGTTGAAAGACTATTTTTTCCTAATTGAATTGTCTTGGCATTCTTGTTGAAAATCAATTCACTGTAATTATCTGACCTCTCAATACTATTCCATTGATCTATGTGTTTATCCTTATGCCAATACCACGCTATCTTCACACTGTTACTCTGTGTTTGAAACTCTAGGTTAGAAATGGGGAATGATGCATTATTCAGCTCTGTTCTTTTTCAATATTATTTTGGCTCTTCTGGATTTGTTGGATTTCTGTATGAATTTCAGAGCCAGCTTATCAATTCTGCAAAAAATGCTGTGGGGATTTTGATAGGGATTGTACTGAATCTATAAACCAATATAAGGAATACTGCCATCTTAACAATATTAAGCTTCCTGATCTATGAATACAGGATGCCTTTCCATTTATTTAAGTCTTCTTTAAGTCTTTCAATAATGTTTTGCAGTAGTCAGTGAACAAGTCTTGCACTTCTCTTATTGATTTTATTCCTAAATACTTAATTTTTTAAATCTTATTGTAAGTGTAATTGTTTTCTTAATTTCACTTTTGGATTGATCATTGCTACTGTATAAAATATTTTTGTATATTGTTCTTACATTCTGCAAGCTTGCTGAATTTATTAGTTCTACTAGTTTTTGTGTGTGTGTATTCCTTAGAATTTTCTATATACCACTGGGTATGGTGACTCATGCCTGTAATCCCAGCAATTTGGGAGGCCGAGGTGGGTGGACAATTTGAGGTCAGGAGTTCAAGACCAGCCTGACCAACATGGTAAAATCCCATCTCTACTAATTACAAAAAAAATTAGCCAGGTGTGGTGGTGCATCCCTGTAATCCCAGCTACTTGGGAGGGTGAGGCAGGAGAATCCCTTGAACCCAGGAGACGGAGGTTGCAGTGAGCTGAGATTGTGCACTCCAGCCTAGACAACAGAGTAAAACTCCATCTCAAAAAAAAAAAAATAAAGAATTTTCTATATATGAGATTATGTCATCTGCAAATAAAGATCATTTTACTTCTTCCTTTCCAATCTGAATGCCTTTTATATATATTTTTTTCTTGCCTAATTTTCCTAGCAGAGGAACTTTCGAATGTTTTAATATAGTGGTCATAAGATATAGCATGGGCTTTGGAATCAGTCAAAGCTGGTCATAAATTCTGGCTCCACCACTTCACTCACTTTGAACTTTGATATTCACCTATAAAAATGAAAAACACAACTTGTAGAATTTTTAAAAACATTTAAAAAACCAATGTATAATTTACACAGAATAAAATGTACAGACCTTAAATGTCCAGTTTGATGAGTTTTGACTATTGTATACATCTGTGTAATAACCATTCCAAAATAAGATATGAAGCATCTCCATCATCCCATGCCCCTTTCTGTTCAATCTAATTCTTCTATCACCATAGATTCAATTAGCCTAGGCTAAGCCTAGACTGTGTAAGTGCTGTCATACAATATGTTCCCTTTTGTGACCAACTTCTTTTGTTAAACAATGTTTTTGAGGTTCATTCATCCTGTTTTAGGTGTCAGTGGTTTATTACTTTGTATTGCTGAGTAGAACAGGTTGAGCATCCCTAATCCAAAAATCCAAAATCTGAAATACTCTAAGATACAAAACTGTTTGAGTGTCAACATGATGATCAAAGGAATTACTCGTTGAAACATTTTGGATTGGGGGTTTTTGAATTAGGAATGCTGAGCCAGTAAGTATAATTTGAGTCTGAAAAAATTCAAAATCCAAAACGCTTCTGGCCTGAAGCATTTTGGATAAGGAATATTTAACTTGTATTCCATTGTGTGAATGTACTACTATTTGTTTATCCATCTTCCTCTTGATGGACACTTGGATTGTTTCCAGTTTGGGACTATTGTGAATACGGTTGCTATGAACATTTGTGCAGAGGTCTTTTTGCAGATGTGTATTTTCATTTGATGTAGATAAAATACCTAGGCATGAAATTGCTGAGCCATATAGTAGATACGCACCTGGTGTGTGTATCAGTGCCCTGGCTTGAATATTTGTTCCACCAAAGCTCATGCTGACATTTGATCCTCAGTGTGGCAGCGTTGGGAGGTAGGGAGTCCAATGGGAGGTGTTTGGATCATGAGGGCGGATCCTTTATGAAGAGATTAATGCCCCCCCTTGGGAGCGAGTGAGTTCTCACTCTGTTGGCTCCCATGAGAGCTTGTTTTGTTTTTGTTTCTGTTTTTGTTTAGTTTTGTTTTGTTTTAGACAAGTTCTGGCTCTGTTGCCCAGGCTGGAGTGCAGTGGCACAATCTTGGCTCACTGCAGCCTCCACCTCCTGGCCTCAGGTGTTTTTTTTTTTTTTTTGTAGAGATCGGGTCTCACTAAGTTGCCCAAGAAGGTCTCAAACTCCTGGGCTCAAGTGATCCTGCCATCTTGGCCTTCCAAAGTGCTGAGATTACAGGAGTGAGCCCTGTATCCGGCCAAGCACAGTTGTTAAAAATAGCCTGGCGCCTCCCCTCTCTCTCTTGCTTCCTCTCTCACCATATGATCAGCATACACTGCTCCCCTTCACCTTCCACTAGGAGTGGAAACAGCCTGAAGACCTCATCAGATGCAGATGCCCAATCATGAACCTTTTCCCAGACATCAGAATTGTGTGCCAAATAGACCTTTAAAAAAAATAAATTACCCAGCCTCAAGTATTCCCATCTAGCAGCACAAAATGAACTAACACAATCAGTAAGGATTAAATTTGTTTTAAATTACAACAAACTATTTCAGATCCAAAACCATTTTCAAGGCATGTGATCTATGTGACTTGCACTCTTCCCAGCTGTCCTCCCTCCCCCAGAATCTGTTTCCTCATTCACCTGCACCTTCCTACACTTTGCACTCCCACCAGCACCCCCGCAGCATCTCTGTTCAAGTCTCTGCCTCCCAAGCAACCCAGCAACTTGCCACATAGTCTTCCCTTTAATGGGCCTTAATAAAAACCCTTAACCAAGCCTGTCATCACTGTCAGTAGGAGGTGAGTAAGCAATTAGCTTTCCTTACTTAATGGACCAGTATTTCTCTTGGGACATCAGTACCAATTAAGAGATGGAAATAAAATTTTAATCTTGTTTCCTCACGAACATAGTACCTGTGTGGTTGAACACTCTCTTTCCAGGGCACCACACAGGTGAATTTGAAAACACCTTTATCTAGAGGGGCACTGCACAGTGACATAGAGGCAATCCTAAGTCAGGCTTTAGAAATTGTTTTCTGTTTGTTTAAAAAAAAAAAAAAAAGACTGGGTGCAGTGGCTCCCAGCACTTTGGGAGGCCAAAATGGGTGGATCACTTGAGGCCAGGAGTTCGAGGCCAGGAGTTCGAGACCAGCCTGGCCAACATGGTAAAACCCATCTCTCAAAGATATAAAAATTAGCCAGGTGAGGTGGCATATGCTTATAAACCCAGCTACTCAAGAGGCTGAGGCAGGAGAATCGCTTGAACCTGGGAGGTGGAGGTTGCAGTGAGCCAAGATCATGCCATTGCACTCTAGCCTGGGTGAGAGAGTGAGACCCTGTCTCAAAAAAAAAAAAAAAAAAAAAAAAAAAAAAGAGAGACAGAGTCTCACTCTGTTGCCTGGGCTGGTTTTGAACTCCTGGCCTCAAGCAGCTCTCCTGCCTTGGCCCCCCAGAACATTGAGATTACAGGCATGAGCTAGTGGCCCTGGCCAGGCTTTAGAAATGTAAATGCATCTTGTGCTCTAAGAAGGGACAAATTGACCTATCTAGCCTATGAAGTTGTGGAGTATGTTTCTATAGAAAGTGATTGATGAAAAGAAATATAGAGGATGCATTTCTGGCAATTGAGAAATCATCATGTATGAAGAGATGCCCAGAAATGGAGACAATGTATTTCTGTTTGGATAACAGAAAGCTCTTATTTATCCGACAGATATGTACTGAGCACTTACTATGTGCTGGTCACTCTTCTATGTGCCAGGGTTACAGCAGGAAATAAAACAGACCTCAATGTCTTCTCTCACTGAGCTTACATTCTGGATTGAGGGTAGGTGGGGACCAAGAAGCCAAGTGAGTTTTGTCGGTAGTTGAAGAAGTTTGGAGATGAGCAATGAAGATGATTAGAATTCTTCAAAGTAGAATGACAGGAACAGATGATGGACCTTGGATCTCAGATCTCATCTGGGAAAGGGAGTGAAGAAATTCCTTCCCCTCATTCTCATAGAGCTTGGTTGGAGGGGCTGAGAGGCTCTCCCTAGCAGGAGCTGGGGAAGGATGAGGATGGGGAAAGGAGTCACTAGCTGGTTTGTTGACTGGAAGCAGGTTCTTGAGGGAGGAATGCTGAAGGTTGGTATGAGGGAGTGGGGTAAGCTGGCAAGCTCACTTTTCTGGTGTGTTGGTGGCTAGACAGATCCAGGGCTCTGGAGCTGAGGTTGACACAGAATAACAGAATGGTTCCAGGCATGTGCTTTGAAATCAAACAGATCTGGGTTTGAGTTGGGGTGTGCCACCTGCTGTCTGTGTGACCTTGAGAAAGTCTTCAACTTTCTCTGCAAATGAAGACCTTTTTTTTCTTCTTCTTTAAAATGGGAACAATGCTATGGCTTATTGTATGGATTGAACATGTTAATATAATTATTACGTATCTGGGATTATTGTTATTCTTATGGATTGTTTGCAAAATGTCTTCCTCCTATGTTGCCTCTCCATGGGTGGATTCACAGTCACGTCTGGAAAATGACTGGGAGGAAACTCACTTCTTCCTCCCGAGACTGTCATGGCCACTGTCCCAGGGGTGCGCCGCCCAGATGTCTAGGGTTGCTAAGGGTCCACTACAGCTGGGCAGGGGCTCCTGGCTGTCTCTCTGTGTCCTTGCACTCAGAGGCCTCTTTTCACTTTGTTTTTTAAATATTTCCCGAAGCTCTAATTGCTACACTTCCTCCAATGTTTTTAATACAGGCAATCAGTGACTACTGCAATTAGGAGGGCCTAATTACCATCGGCATTCTTTCTCTTCTCCCAGAAACCACCATCGGAACAGTCACAAATAAACCTTAATGAAGACCAAAGATCTTTCTCCAGTCTAAAGCCGTTTATAATCATGATCGCTTATTGTCGAAGACAGCAGGCAGAGGAGTCCTTTGAAGGACTGCTGCATATTCAGCAGCAGCAGGGAAAGATGCTCTGCGGCCGGGAGTCTGTGGGCACAGGCGAACAACAAAGGGAGCTTGCATTCAACCTATTGTTGTTATTATACTTTAATGTATTTGTCTGATAAAATCTCGAGTTATTCTATTAAAAACATTATCGGTTGGGTGCGGTGGCTCACGCCTGTAATCCCAGCACTTTGGGAGGCTGAGGCAGATTGATCACCTGAGGTCAGGAGTTCGAGACCACCCTGGCCAACATGGCAAAACCCTGTCTCTACTACAAATACAAAAATTAGCCAGGCGTGCTGGTGGGCATCTGTAATCCGAGCTACTCAGGAGGCTGAGGCAGGATAATCCCTTGAACCTGGGAGGCAGAGTTTGCAGTGAGCTGAGATCATGCCATTGCACTCCAGCCTGGGCAACAAGAGCAAGATTCCATCTCAAAAAAAAAAAAAAAAAAAAGGTTATTGGAAATGTAGCACATGAATGGTAACATGCACTAATCTCAAGTGTAAAATGTGATGAATTTTTAAATATGTACAGACCTCATGTAACCATTAGAGAGATGGAGATGTAGAACAATTCCAGCATTAGCGAAGGCTTCCATTCCCTTCTATGGTGTATCCGTCAAGGTTGAATCAGAAAACAGAATGACAATGAATATTAGGGAATCAGGGATGATAAGAATTTGACCTTACACAACTGTGGGAGGAACTGTGGAAATAAAAGTCCAAAGAAAGGGAGTCAGGATATCCAAGAAAAGGAGCTTGCCAGCTGTCCTGCAACACTGATATGCAGATGAATGAGTCAGCGTTTGCAGGGCAGCCCAGAAGCTGGTCACATTCAGTGGCAGGAGTGAGACCGCAAAGGGGCTGAGGGAGAAGCCCACGGAAGGCTCTTGGGTCTTCATAGCTGCTGCCTCTGTGAAGTCGTGTTAAGACGGAGCAGGGACCCCTCTTAAGGGACTTCCAGGCCACCCAAGCATGGAAATAAAGGAAAAGTCTTGAGTCCCTTCCAGGAAAATTCCAGGCGCCTAGTTAGCCTCAAAAAGTAAGTGAGCATGATGGGTTGATAGGTGCAGCAAAACATCATAGCACATGTTTACCTATGTAACAAACCTGCACATGTATCCTGGAACCTAAAATAAAGTACAATTAAATAAAAAAATAGTAAATGAGGCTGGGCACAGTGGCTCATGCCTGTAATCCCAGCACTTTGGAAGGTCAAGGCGGGTGGATCACCTGAGGTTAGGAGTTCAAGGCCAACCTGGCCAACATGGTGAAACCCCGTCTCTACTACAAATATAAAAATTAGCCGGGTGTGGTGGCACGCACCTGTAGTCCCAGCTACTCAGAAGGCTGAGGCAGGAGAATCGCTTGAACCCAGGAGGCGGAGGTTGTAGTGAGCTGAGATCATGCCGCTGCACTCCAGCCTGAGCAACTGAGCGAGACACTGTCTCAAAAGAAAAAAAAAGAAAAGAAAGAAAGAAAAATATAGTAAATGAGCAGGCTGATACACAAGAAGATAGTAACCAAGTAGTCTCCCAAGCAAGCGGGAGTCATAAGGTGTTTTGGTTCCCTACAGAACCTAAAAGATAACTTTTGTGTGTGTGTGTGTGTGTGTGTGATAGAGCCTTACTTTGTCGCCTGGGCTGGAGTGCAGTGGCGTGATCTTGGCTCACTGCAACCTTTGCCTTCGAGTTAAAGCAGTTCTCCTGCCTCAGCCTCCCGAGAAGCTGGGATTGCAGGCACCCACCACCACTCCTGGCTAGTTTTTGTATTTTAGTAGAGAGGAGGTTTCACCATGTTGGTCAGGCTCGTCTCGAACTCCTGACCTCGTGATCCGCCCGCCTCGGCCTCCCAAAGTGCTGGGATTACAGGCGTGAGCCACCGCGCCCGGTAAAGATAACATCTTAACACAAGTTCTCGAGTTGCTTTTCAGAAACACCCACCAGATAGAAAATGCCACCACTATCACATAGACATCACGGGGGAAACTGAGGATGAACTCTGACCGCCATTCTTTGTCCTGAATTTTTTCCTGGGGTTGTGGAGCGGGTCACACACATGGATCAGACTTTCATGTATTGGTTTATGATTTTGCCTGCAACTGCTGCTTTTCTGAAATGGACCCTTGCCTTTTTTTTTTTTTTGGATGGAGTCTCCCTCTGTTGCCCAGGCTGGAGTGCAGTGGCGCCATCTTGGCTCACTGCAAGCTCCGCCCCTTGGGTTCACGCCATTCTCCTGCCTCAGCCTCCCGAGTAACTGGGACTACAGGTGCCCGCCACCACGCCTGGCTAATTTTTTTCTATTTCTTCAGTAGAGACGGGGTTTCACCGTGTTAGCCAGGATGGTCTCAATCTCCTGACCTCGTGATCCACCAGCCTCAGCCTCCCAAAGTGCTGGGATTACAGGCATGAGCCACCATGCCCGGCCTACCCTTGCCTTTAAAAACCCTTGCTTGTAAGCCATGGGGGGGTTCAGGTCTCAAGTGTTAGCTACCCATTGTCCTTGCTTGGTGCCATGTAATTAATGCCCTTTTCTCCCACTGCAAATCTTGGCATCAGCATCTGGCTTTACTGCACTGGGGCAAGCAAACCCCAGTTTTGTTCAGTCACATCTGGTGATGGATGGGGGTCACTGCTGGTGAGCTGGTCCTGGGTTCTGGAAGAAGAGCTGGACACAGTGTAGGGAGAGCGAAGACAAGCTGGAACCCACCGGCACCTCTGGACTGTCCTCACTGTCTTGAACCTTCAGAGTGGCTTGGTGCTGCTTTCCTCCTGCCTCCCACATCTCATATGCCTTTACTTTCCGCAGCTCCTACCAGGAGCCTGATAGGGAAGGGGATTCTGAGAAGCATGACTCCCAGTGGAACCAAACTGACTGTAGAATAATGCAGTGCCTATGCAACACTGTTTGTGTTCATTAAATGTGGCTAATAGGGTCATGTCCTCAAGCTGTGAGATTGTAGGGCCCTTGAGAGACAGGCTTTATATTTTAACACACGACACAAGTACAGTACCTTTCCCAGAGCTGGCAAGGGGAGGAGGTGGCCACCGCTCCTCATTCCTGTCCCCATGTCCCTTTAAGAGGAAGTAATACTAACAGAATAGGGTCAGATTCTAGAACAAGGGGCCACATTTACCAGTGGCCAAGGTCACCATGCATTGACATGATATTTGTGGCCATCTTTGGCTGCAGAGGTAAGAGCAGTGGTTCTCAACCTTGGCTCCACAATGGAGTCATCTGGGGGAGCTTTACACGATACTCATGGCTTGCCCCTCTCCCCCAGGAGATTCTGATACAATTGATCTGGAGTAACAGTCTGGCACTGAGATTTTTAAAAATCTCCCCAAATGATTCTTTTTTCCCCTTTCCTTTCTTTTCTTTTCCCTTCCTTCCTTCCTTCCTTCCTTCCTTCCTTCCTTCCTTCCTTCCTTCCTTCCTTCCTTTGTTTTGTTTTTTTTTTTTTTTTTTGACACGTGGTCTTGCTCTATCCCCCAGGCTGCAGTGCAGTAGCACAATACAGCTCACTGCTGCCTCAAACTCCTGCGCTCAAGTCATCCTCCCACCTTAGCCTCCTGAGAAACTGGGTCTACAGGTGCATACCACCATGCCTGGCTAATTTATGTATCCTTTTTCTTTTTATATGTAGAGATGGGGTCTCCCTATGTTGCCTACACTGGTCTCAAACTCCAAGGCTCAAGCAATCCTCCTGCCACAGCCTCCCAAAGTGCTGAGATTACCCAGCCTAGGACTGAGGAGAATGGGTAGCCACCATGTCCAGCCTACCCCAGGTGATTCTAATGGGCAGCCAAATTTGGGGACAACTGGAGGGTCAAGATCTGCAGCTTGGTAGGCTCCTTCTCTTCTTCTTTCCCATGCAGTTAAAAGGTTAAATGGAACCGAAGCTAGCTGGCCTTCTTGGAGAGGCCTGAGTGTTACAAAACAGAATGGGTGTCTACTCACTGGTGAAGCAAAGCCAAACCCTGACATTGGGATTGCAATAAGAGAAAGTGTGGCCCTTTATTACAGGGTGCCAAGGAGAATCGGGCAGCCAATGCTTCAGACCTGAACTCCCTGATGGCTTACAAGAAAGAGATTTTTTTTTTTTTTATTTTTAGATGGTGTCTTGCTCTGTCGCCAGGCTGGAGTGCAGTGGTGCGATCTCGGCTCACTGCAACCTCTGCCTCCCGGGTTCAAGCAATTCTCCTGCCTCAGCCTCCCAAGTAGTTGGGACTACAGACACGCGCCACCACGCCAGCTAATTTTTGGATTTTTAGTAGAGACAGGGTTTCACCATGTTGGCCAGGATGGTCTCGATCTTCTGACCTCGTGATCCACTCACCTCACCCTCCCAAAGTGCTGGGATTACAGGTGTGAGCCACTGTGCCCAGCACAAGTAAGGGGTTTTAAAGGCAGGGGGGCAGAGGTTACAGACAAAGTCATAAATCAGTATGTGGAGGTTGTACTTTGGCTTGACCAAAAAAGGTGCAACACCTTGGTAGCGGCCCACAGGTCACAGGTGGGTTCAAATATTTTCTGATTCGTGATTGGTTAAGGAGATGAAGCTTTGTCTAAAAATTTGGGATCAGCTGAAAAGACTGTTAGCTCTGGCTTGTGAACATGACCCCTTCCAGGTCCTCAGGAAGAGATTTAGAATGAAAAATGGGGTTGGGTGTGGTGGCCCATGCCTGTAATCCCAGCACTCTGGGAGGCCAGGATGGGTGGATCACTTGAGGTCAGGAGTTTGAGACCAGTCTGGCCAACATGGTGAAACCTGTCTCTACTAAAGATACAAAAAATTAGCCCAGCAGTGGTGGCACTCACCTGTAATGCCAGCTACTTGGGAGGCGGAGGCAGGAGAATCACTTGACCCTAAGAGGTGGAGGTTGCAGTGAGCTGAGACTGTGTCACTACACTCCATCCTGGGCAACAGAGGGAGACTCCATCTCAAAAAAAAAAAAAAAAAAAAAAAAAAAGATGACAGTCAGAGTTCTGTCCTCAGATCCCCCTTTTCTGAGGGCTACCTGCCAGTGGATCCATTTGGTGAGGGTCCAGATTTCCAAAAAATAAGTCAGGCACATTTGTTAAGATTTTGTCTTTAGTTTTTATGGGGAACCAAACATTCTCATGACTCTAACATCCTTGGCTTTTGTTTTAAGCACCATTACCATCTTGCTTATCAAATTGCTCATTTACTTCTCAGTCCTAGCTAGGTGCCTGGAATTTCCCTGGAGATGTAACTGCCCAGTGGGTTCACCTTGCTTGCTGCCTAGACAGAGCCAGTTTCTCAAGACAGGGGAGTTGCAATAGAGAAGGAATAATTCACGGAGAGCCAGTTGTGCAGGAGATCGGAGTTTCATTATTCCTCAAATCAGTCTCCCCAAGCATCTGGGGATCACAGGTTTTAAAGAATACTTGGTGGGTTGGGGGGAAGCCAGTGAGCCAGGACTGCTGATTGGTTAAGTAGGAGATGAAATCATAGGGAATTGAAGCTGTCCTCTTGCCCGACGTCAGTTCCTGGGTGGGGATCGCAAGATCAGATGAACCAGTTAGTGGATCTGGGTGATGATTCATCGAGTACAAGATCTGCAAAATATCTCAAGCACTGATCTTAGGAGCAGTTTAGGGAGGGTCAGAATCCTGTAGCCTCAGCTGCATGATTCCTAAACCATCATTTCTAATTTTGTGGCTAATTTGTTAGTCTTACAAAAGCAGTCTAGTCCCCAGGCAATGAGGTCGGTTTTGGGAAAAGGCTGTTATCGTCTTTGCTTTGCACTATAAACTAAGTTCCTCCCAAAGTTAGTTCAGCCTAGGCCCAGGGCAGCTTGGAGGTTAGAAGTGAGATAGAGTTGGTTAGGTTAGATCTCTTTCATGGTCTCAGTTACAATTTTGCAATGGTGGTTTCAGAAGGAACTCAAGGTTTTCCTTTATTTCCTTGCTTTCGTGGTCGAGGGTTGCCCAGAAGACCCCAAGAGGAGTTCCTGCTTTGTCTCATGATCACTTTTTCTTTCCTCAACACTCTTTACTTTTGTCTCAATGACCCACTGATGATAAGATATGGACCAACAGGGAACAAGAGGTTCCCATTAGGCCTGAAGGCTCCAGTCCAGTTGACCAGAGATTCCTGCATGTACTGACACTCGCTCCTCTTCTCCATACAACTGTGAGGGGTGATCCATGGGGTCAGAAAGAGGCTATCTCAAAATCCTCTGGGATTCTTAAAAAAAAAAATTTTTTTTTGACAGTCTTGCTCAGTCACCCAGGCTGGAGTGCAGCTCACTGCAAACTTCTAGATTCAAGCAATTCTAGTGCCTCACTAAATGTGGCTAATAGGGTCATATCCTCAAGCTGTGAGTAGCTGGGATTACAGGTGTGCACCACCACGCCTGGCTAATGCTTGTATTTTTAGTAGAGATGGGGTTTTACCATGTTGGCCAGGTTGATCTTGAATTCCTGACCACAGGTGATTCACCTGCCTCGGTCTCCTAAAGTGCTGGGACATGAGCCACCGCTCCCAGCCTGGGATTCTTAAAAAATCCTCTTGTCTGAGCCCCACCAAGGACCAATTAAATCAGACTCTCAGGGAGGGATGTTTTGTATTTTGTGTAATTTTGCTTATTTTACAAAAATTTTTATGGAGTTACATATTACACTAGGGTACGTTAATCTTGAATCTTGAGTGTACGGCTCAACAAGATTTTTTTTTAGTTAATTTTTTGGAAAGAAGGCCTTGCTCTGTCACCCAGGCTGAAGTGCAGTGGCATGATCACAGCTCATTGCAGCCTCACCATCCCAGGCTCAGGTGATACTCCCACCTCAGACTCTGGAGTAGCTAAGACTACAGGTGCAAGCCACCACACCCGGCTAATTTTTAAATTTTTTATAGAGATGGGGTCTTGCTATGTTGTTCAGGTTGGGATTCCTGGCCTCAAGCAATCCTGCCATCTCGGCCTCCAAAAGTGCTGGGATTACGGGTGTGAGTCACTATGCCCAGCCAGCTCAATGAATTTTTACAAAAGTACATGCCTATGTACCACCACCCAGATGAAGCTTTAGAACTTTTCTAGCACCCTCTAGGAAGTTCCTTAAGGCCCTCCTGATTCAGAATGGCTGGGCTACTGGCTAAACTCCACCCTTAAGCCTGGAACCGTGG
Organism: Rhinopithecus roxellana; assembly: GCF_007565055.1. Taxonomy (NCBI): domain Eukaryota; kingdom Metazoa; phylum Chordata; class Mammalia; order Primates; family Cercopithecidae; genus Rhinopithecus; species Rhinopithecus roxellana. The sequence continues at coordinate 1,218,602 of NC_044568.1, read as the reverse complement.
CCCTAAGCGAAAACAGCTGACCCCATTTTTCCTCCCAAATGTTGCCTTTTTGGCCTGCCATGCCCTTATGCTGTGTCCATAAAAAGACTTCAGCTGGCAGAGCAACACAAGTGGCTGAGTGTCGGGGATACAAGTGGCTGAGCAGAGAAGCAACCGAGCGTCAGAGACTATGGATAGACACAGCTAACTTCAGACTGTGCAGCTTTAGAAAGGGGCCCAGCCGGAGATGGCCCGGTTTCAGGGAAAGAGCACCTTCTTCTCACACCATCCGCTTTCCAGCTCCCCATCCCACTGAGAGTCACTTCCATTGCCCAGTAAAATCCTCCACATTCGTTACCTTTCAATCCATTCCTGTGACCCGATTGTTGCTGGACTCTGAACAAGATCCCGGGTGCCAAGAGGTCAGGGGCTACCACCCTGACCCTCCAGTGAGCTGGTTGGCACTTTGCTGTCCCTGGGTGGCAGAGCTGAAAGAATATTGGTTGCAACATACTTGGATGCTGCTGCGGGGCCCGCACAGAGCCTGCTCCTGCCAGAGAGGAGCGACTGGCCAGTTCCAGTATTCGTTCACTCCAGTTTCCACACTCACTTGCTTGCATGCTCCCTCTCGTGAGGAGTGGCCAGCAGCGGGCTGAGATAAATTAGCCACTCCAGTTCCCTCCCACGAAGGGGGTCAAGGGAATTATCCTGTCTCACTCGCAGACAGTAACTCTTGCCACCCCACCAGAATAGGGCACCACTATTCTGGCCTCTGTACCTCTAGATTAGTTTTGCCTGTTCCTGACATCATATAAATGAAGCTGTGCAGTATGTGAGGTTCATCCACATTGTGGGGGCAGCAGTCATTCATTCCACTGACGAGTATGTCACAAATTATTGATCCATCTTATTGATGATGAAAATGTGGTTGTTTTCAATTATTTGGCTATTGTAACAAAAGCTCCTATGAACATGTTGTACACTTTTTTTTTTCTTTTTTTGACATGGAGTCTCACTCTGTTGCTCAGGCTGGAGTGTAGTGGCAAGATCGCAGCTTACTGCAACCTCCACCTCAAGTGATTCTCCTGCCTCAGCCTCCTGAGTAGTTGGTATTACAGGCTTGCACCAAAACACCCAGCTAATTTTGTATTTTTAGTAGAGACAAGGTTTCTCCATGTCGGCCAGGCTAGTCTAGAACTCCTGACCTCATATGATCTGCCTGCCTTGGCCTCCCAAAGTGCTGGGATTACAGGTGTGAGCCACTGTGCCCTGCCTGTACACTTTTATCTTTTTTTTTTTTTTTTGAGACGGAGTCTCACTCTGTCGCCCAGGCTGGAGTGTAATGGCGCAATCTCGGCTCACTACAACCTCCACCTCCTAGGGTCAAGCGATTCTCCTGCCTCAGCCTCCCAAGTGGCTGGGATTACAGGCGTGTGCCAGCACGCCTGGTTAATTTTTGTATTTTTAGTAGAGACGGGGTTTCACTATGTTGGCTAGGCTGGTCTCAAACTCCTGACCTCAAGTGATCTGCCCGCCTCAGTCTCTCAAAGTGTTGGGATTACAGGCGTGAGCCACTGCACCTGGCCTCACTTTTGTTTTTTCATGAACTTGTTTTTGTTAGGCATATACTTGAGGATGGGATTGCTGGGACATAGGGCAGGAGTATGTTTACCATTTATAGCGTTGTCCAAAAGGCCATCGATATGGCCAAAGAGTAGAAAGGAGAGTTTTATGGGTGATATCAGTTTGTAAACTGGGAAGAGACAGTCTCCAGCCTGGACCAAAGGTGCTCTCTTTTCAAAGAGGGAAAGAGCAGTTTGGGTTTTATGCCTCACAGGACTTGTATTATACATATTCAGCAAGTCTGGGGAAACAGCTGTACATATTTAAGAGGGGCGCTAAGTGCATGTGCAGTGGGTAAACCTATATGTAACATACATCTCATGCTCACTTTGGGGTGGAGTTCTAGCATTAAAATGAGGTGGAGTTTGGCTCTTTACATAAGAAGGGAACTGCAGGACACAGAAACACACAGTTTGTGCACAGCCTCTGTAAGCAGTTGCTTATCAGAAAAAAAGACCGGTCCTCTGTCCAACAGAGTTGTAGTGGTCAGAGTTGTAAATCAGAGTTAGTAGAGGCCTGGTACTTTGCCTGCTACCTCCTATTGCGTTAGGCAGTTTAGAAAGGGTGTGGTTTTTCTTGTAGCAATTTAGGGAGTTTCCGTGCCAATCACTCTGAACCCTCAACCTGTGGGTAACGTTTGTTTCCCTAACCACAGGGCCCATGTTAGTTGATACAGGGGAGTCTATTTTGGTCTCTCAGATCACAGTGGACAGGGCATAGGGTTTTGTTTGTCTGTTTCTAAGTTCCCAAGGTGGTTCTAACGTTTAGCCATAGTTGAAAATATCTGACATGGCTGGGTGCGGTGACTGGGCATGGGTAGGTGGCCCACAGTGGTGGGCCTCCCAGCACTTTGGGAGGCTGAGGCAGCGGATCACCTGAGGTCAAGAGCTCAAGACAAGGCTGGCCAACATGGCGAAACCCTGTCTCTACTAAAAATACAAAAAATTAGCCAGATATGATAGCACATGCCTGTAATCTCAGCTACTCGGGAGGCTGAAGCAGGAGAATTGCTTGAACCTAGGAGGCAGAGGTTGCAGTGAGCTGAGGAGCTGAGATTGCAACACTGTACTCCAGCCTGGGTGACAGAGCAAGACTCTGTCTCAAAAATAAATAAATAAATAAAAAATAAATAATAATCTCACCTGGAAGATAAATAGAGGCAGTAATGTGTGGGGCTGCACTGTAATAAAACCCAAGTCAAGGCTAGGTGCGGTGGTTCATGCCTGTAATCCCAGTATTTTGGGAGACCAAGGTGTGCGGATCACTTGAGGCCTGGAGTTCAAGACCAGCCTGGCCAACATGGCAAAACCCTGTCTCTTCTAAAAATACAAAAATTAGCTGAGCATAGTGGTGTGTGCCTGTAGTCTCAGCTACTCAGGAGGCTGAGGCAGGAGAATTGCTTGAACACGGGAGGCTGAGGTTGCAGTGAACCAAGACTGTACCACTGCACTCCAGCCTGGGCAACAGAGTCAGAACTTGTCCCCAAAACAAATGAACAAACAAACAAACAAACAACAAAACCCAAGTCAAAAAAGGGAGTAGCTGTGTCTTTAGCATAATATAGCCAGATTTATTACTTCTCAATGAATAGGTCAAAGTCAAGTCATGAGAGAAAAAAACATTTATTGGTGGTGGTTTTTAAAGGGACGTTAGCATCGTGTTTGATTTCAATTGCTTTGGGAGAAAACAAGCCATTGCCTAGAGTGGATATATCTACTGCCCTATCTTACCCTGCACCCTCTTCATGGGACAAGGATTCCTCCTCACCGTCTGGAGAAACCAGAAGAATGTATGAAAGTTTACCCTCCCCACCAGCAAAAAGAGCAGTGGAGAAGTCTCTTCATATGCAGGAGACACCTGAGATGGCAGATTTTGCAACACATGAGGCCAGCCTGGGGAATTGGGGTCTTACTTTTATGGGGGTGGCAGGTAGAGCTCAGCATGAGGACAGGGTGTGTGGAGTACCGAACAGACTTTAGAGGGAGAGGAAAATAATAATATACAATATTGCAATTAATAATATAACTATATAATGAATATAAATGTAATCAATATATAATAATACATAATAAAATAAGTGGACTAAGGAAAGAAACACTTTCTTTTTTTTATTTTTTTATTTTTTATTTTTATTATCCTTTAAGTTCTAGGGTACATGTGCATAATGTGCAGGTTTGTTACATATGTATACTTGTGCCATGTTGGTGTGCTGCACCCATCAACTCGTCAGCACCCATCAATTAGTCATTTATATCAGGTATAACTCCCAGTGCAATCCCTTCCCCCTTCCCCCTCCCCATAATAGGCCCCGATGTGTGATGTTCCCCTTCCCGAGTCAAAGTGATGTCATTGTTCAGTTCCCACCTATGAGTGAGAACATGCGGTGTTTGGTTTTCTGTTCTTGTGATAGTTTGCTAAGAATGATGGAGAAACACTTTCTTAAGACTTAGGTGTTCTATAATCCCAGCGCTTTTGGGGGCAGAGACAGAAGAATTGCTTGAGGCCAGTAGTTTGAGACCAATCTCAGCGATAAAGTGAGACCCCATCTGTACAAAAAATTTTTTAAAAATAGCAGGGCATGGTGGTGTGTGCCCATAGTTCCAGCAACTTGGGAAGCTGAGAGATGAGAGGATCACTTGAGCCCAGGAGTTCAAGGCTGCAGTGAGCTATGATTGCACCACTGCACTCCAGCAAGACCCTGTCTCTAAAAAATAAAAGGACTTAAGTGCTTATTCTTGGACTGAAGGAAACATACATCTGTTTCCCTGCCCCAGTCCAGTTTCAATATTAGCTGTTTATTTCCCACTGGCAAGTGAAAGATTTAGTTTCTATCCTATGATTAGGGGACAGCAGAGGTGGAATCTGTGGAGCAAAGTCCCTGCCAGGCAGCTGAAATCCTAACACACCAAAGGCTGTCTCTAAAGATAACCCAGCTTTGGTTTACGTAGCAGATGCCATGTCAGAATTAGAGTTATTTCCTGTGTCCTAGCGGGAGAGGTAATGGAAGGTCACGTTATCATTCTTGGGAAGATGAATTTCCTCAGAACCACAAAAGGCCTTTGTATTATGGTGCTCTGGGCCCCTCTGGAGGAAATCAGGCTCTATTCTCTGGGAAAGGGGAAGTAATAATAGTCAGTCTTTAAGTAATAAATAAGAGAAGCTCTGAGGTAACTGTGGCACCTCCTGGGAACAACCCAGGAACTACCTTTAAAGGGTGAGTAGCCCCATTGTCTCAGAAGAATGAAATAGAACTTTTTAAGAGCTTAAAGGAGATGAATAGCTCTTGCATGTGTCTCTGGGAAGGATAAAAATGCAGAACTTCCTGGGTGGCTAATTCCTTGGGGGTAATGGTGACAGCTCTAAGTGGAAACACTAAGCAAATGCTCCACTCTGTGGAGTGAGATTCTCCCTCGGAACTGCCATGCATTGCAACAGCTGCGGTCAGTTGAAGGGTAGTGTGAGCACTGATACATGAAACAGAAGCCATGTGTAACATCAAGGAGGGTGTTGACAATGGGTGAGTGGACCATCAAGGCATGGAAGCTGGCCTATAATATTTTTCTTATTTTCCTCCACACTCTGAAGCCTGCAAATGTCCCCAAATGTCCCTTCCTCAAAATCTGCTATCCCTCTTCAACAGCCAATAAAGCTCCAACCATCTAAGCTGCCTTTTTTTTTTTTTTTTTTTTTTTTAGACAGAGTCTTGCTCTGTCACCCAGGCTGGGGCTATCTTGGCTCACTGCAGTCTCCACCTCCTGGCTTCACGTGATTCTCTTGCCTCAACCTCCCAAGTATCTGGGACTACAGGTGCCCACCACCACACCTGGCTAATTTTTGTATTTTCAGTAGAGACAGGATTTCACCATGTTGGCCAGGCTGATCTCAAGCTCCTGACTTCAAGTGATCTGCCCACCTTAGCCTCCCAAAGTGCTGGGATTACAGGCGTAAGCCACTGAGCTAGGTCTGTTGCCAAAAATTGACCATCTCAGGTGTCTACTGTCCTCTGCCTCTTCTGCTGATGGAGAGGGATATGCTCTGATCTCTGTTTCTCCTGGTGGAGAAGGAGGAGGTGGAGGGAAGAAAGAGTCCTGGTCCCATGGATGGGGGGTACAATGAGAGGGTGCAACCATAATAGATTTGTTGCCTAATACACACAGCAAGTTGATATGCCAAGACATCAGCTTGCAGCAGAGGGCCACCAAATGAGGAGATGGGAGGGATCCTCAAATCCATCTTCTTGAGGAACGTTAGATACAGTTAGGTTCCCTCTTCCAACAGCTTATCCAGTTCCCTCATTCTCTATCCTGTAATTCCAAATACCCCCTTGCCTTTGCTGCACCCCAACTTGTCTGAATATGCCTAAACTTGCTACAACCCCAGTCCACATTCCTTTCCTTATCAAGGAATAGGTTACCTTCCTAGTCCTCCCGTAAATGACCCCCCTTCTCTCTCTTCTCACCTCCCTTAAGTGCCTACCTTATCTAAGAAAGTTAAAACGTTTAGCCAGTTGAGACTAGTTTAGACTGTGCAGTCCAACCCTAGCCAACTGGGGAAAGACACAGAAGCAGAAGCTGCATTAGAGATAATAAAAACCCTTGCTTTCCTTTGTTCTGTGTGCTCTTGCCATTGTTCCATACGCAAGACGCACCCTTCTGCAGAAGTAAATTTGCCTTGCTGAGATGTTCTCTGTCTAAGCATTTGTTTTCTTTGTGACTCTGAGCTCTTATTCACAACAAGGAAATTGGGGATAGGGTTTTTAAGGGTTTCAGAGTGAGCTCGAGTGTGGAGATTGTTGATTGGTTGAAGAGTGCAGGGTAAAGTCACGGGACAGGGAGATGAAGAAGCTTTGTTCTCATGCTGATCCTGTTCCTCTGGGGATCTTCAAACTAGTTGGCATCAGCTGTTTCACTGGAATTTGGGATCTGAAAAACATCTTAAGTTAGTTTCTCTTTTTTTTTTTTGAGAAGGAGTTTCACTCTTGTTGCCCAGGCTACAGTGCAATGGCATGATCTCCGCTCACCACAACCTCTGCCTCCCAGGTTCAAGCAATTCTCCTGCCTCAGCCTCCTGAGTAGCTGGAATTATAGGCATGCACCACCACACCTGGCTGATTTTTTTGTATTTTTAGTAGAGACAGGGTTTCTGCATGGTGGTCAGGCTAGTCTCGAACTCCTGACCTCAGGTGATCCACCCACCTCAGTCTCCGAAAGTGCTAGGATTACAGGCGTGAGCCACTGTGCCCGGCCCATCTTAAGTAATTCTTAAACAAAAGCTTTATGATTCTAATGTCAGGAACAATGGGGATGAAAGTCAATTCTTTTTTTTTGTTTTTGAGATGGAGTCTTATTCTGTTGCCAGGCTGGAGTGCAGTGGTGGGATCTCAGCTCACTGCAACTTCTGCCTCCTGGGTTCAAGCGATTATCGTGCCTCAGCCTCTTGGGTAGCTGGGATTACAGGCATGTGACACCACACCAAGCTAATCTTTGTGGTTTTAGTAGAGATGGCGTTTCACCATGTTGCCCAGGATGGTCTCGACCTCTTGACCTTGTGATCCACCTGCCTTGGCCTCCCAAAGTGCTGGGATTACAAGTGTGAGCCACCGCACTCAGCTGAAAGTCAATTCTTTTTTTTTTTTTTTTTTTGTGAGACAGTCTCACTCTGTCACCCAGGCTAGAGTGCAGTGGCATGATCTCGGCTCACTGTAACCTCTGCCTCCCAGGTTCAAGTGATTCTCCTGCCTCAGCCTCCTGAGTAGCTGGGACTACAGGCATGCACCACCAAATCTGGCTAATTTTTGTATTTTTTAGTGGAGACGGGGTTTCACCATATTGGCCAGGGTTATCTTAAACTCCTGACTTCGTGATCTGCCAGCCTTGGCCTCCCAAAGTGCCGGGATTACAGGCATGAGCCACCATGCCTGGCCGAAAGTCAATTCTTAATCAATCTTAGGACCCTACTGTCCAAAATCTTATCTATAGGAATCACGAGGATGCAATGGTCAGTGTCCAATGCCATGTGACTTTAGCAACAAGGAAGTGGGGCAGAGTGCAGCCTGATTAGGGCTTAATTATAGCATATTTCTGTCCAGAACCTGGCATGCAATTCTTGTCAACTCTGTGCAAATGGTTTCAGGGGGATCTTTCCCATTCAATTGTGGCTTACTGTCTCCTAACGTAACTGAAGTCAGACTCTACTCACTTCCTGAGATTAACTTCTTATCAAAGACCATCTCCTCATTAAGGGGACATTTAAAAAGCAATACTGGAAAAACATGCAAGCAAAGATATAGGTATAGGCTCCAATCAGGTTTAAGTTATTTTGGAGAAATGTAAGATTTATTGCTGTACTCACTCCTGTTCAGTGCTGTGAATTATTTAAAATGTAATACAGTGAATATTACCAACATAATTATGGAGGAATAGGAAAGTGTTAATGTTTCAGAGGCCTGATGTTACCCAGGCCTAATATTACTCATGAGGAATCTTAATATTTAAACAGAATTGGAATGAACTGGGCTGCTTTAAACTGCTTCCTTTATGTTCAAAGCAGACATTATCTTCTCAAGGTGGAATGGCCTTCCATTTGCATAATGTCTTTCCTTTTGTTCCTTCTGTTGTCCCAACTAATTGCTTTAGAATACTGACCTCTGCTGTTTCTCCTGTCTTTCTTGCCAATAATGATTTATGGTCCTCTTCCCTCTTGATATGTAAAATGTGAAATGAAAATTCAAGCACTTCAAAGGCACAAGACTTTGTGTAACTCCCCCACATCCAGAATGGCAATATTGATCCTGGGTGCCAGAGAGTGGATCAGGGTAGAGAGAAGCCAGCTCCCCTTGGCTTCCTTCTTAACCAAAGTGTTTCATTATGGAATGAGAAGGGCTGGGTTTGGAGGAAAGATTGTAGGAGTTGGGTTCTTAAAATTTTTATAGAAGTTCCCCTTCCTAAGGTAGGCTTGGAGTGGGGATTGCCTGCTTCTTTGAGGTTATTAAAACCAGATAAGTTTCTGTGACTGAATTGTTCTGCCTTCTCTAAATTGTCCTGGAAACTTAAAGGGTAAAGATACTGAGGCTGGGGGTGGATAGGGCTTGTATTTGTAACTATTGAACAAGTTATCATTTATTAAGTATTGACTATAAGCCAGTCATGTATTAAGTGCCATGCAGGCATCATCTTGTTAAATTTTCACTGCACCCAGTGAGTAGGATTCTATTGTTATCCCCATTTTGCAGGGTAGAGAGAAATTTTTTTTCCTCTACCCTCTTAGACTTAGTAACTAGGATGCTATAAATTGAACTGACAAAAGGATAAAGGCATACAGATTGTATTTGTTGCTAATATTTTAACATTGTACATGTACACATGGATCTCACAGAAAAGGAAATGAAAACTCAAAGAAGTGGTTAGGCCTGAGAGGTTATATACCATTTTAACAAAGAGCAATAAATGGTGGATAAGTGACAAAACAAAGGAAAAGGGTTTGTGCTTCTGGGGGTGGTAAATTGTGGGAAGATAAATACCAGAAAAGCGGGGACAAACAGAAGATAATGGTTATTTCAGTAAGGTTTGTTTATACAGATTCAAGTTGGTGCACTCTCCAGTGATAAGAGTCATCTCCTTTTCCTGGTATGACAGAAGGGAGCCCGGACACCTTTTTATGCTCTGCCTTTATATAGAAAGTGGAGGGTAGAGAACTTTTCCTGCATGTGCTGTTTTTTTCTCAATTGCCTTCAGCTCAAAATAATTCTTATGCCAAAGTGTCATATTTTGGGGTGGCATGCTCTGATGCCCTTCAGCAGCTGAGTAAACTGAAGCACAGAAAGCACCTTACCTAAAGCCACAGAGCAGGGAAAAGAACTGGGCCTATTTTAAAGACAGGGAGGATAGACCTGGGGTAGTAGGGGAGCTTTGTGTAGCAAATCAGTCATCGTCACGTAGCTCAAAGTTTCTGCTCTCTCAGGTCCTTTAGTCCTTGGGACACCTGGCACAGGAAAAGAAGCTGCTTAATCTCTAAGCAGGTGAGCACTAGCAGGAGTGAGTGTAACAGGTTCATCTTGCCTGCTGCACAGATAAAACCAATTAACAGAGACAGCCATATTGCTGTAGAGAAAGACATTAGCCAGGCACGGTGGCTTGCACCTGTAATCCCAGCACTTTGGGAGGCTGAGGAGGGCAGATCACAAGGTCAAGAGATTGAGACCATCCTGGCCAATATGATGAAACCCTGTCTCTACTAAAAATACAAAAATTAGCTGGGTGTGGTAGCTCATGCCTATAGTCCCAGCTACTCAGGAGACTGAGGCAGGAGAATCGCTTGAACCTGGGAGGTGGAGGTTGCAGTAAGCTGAGATCATGCTGCTGCAGTCCAGCCTGGTGACAGTGTGAGACTCCATCTCAAACAAAAAGGAAAAAAAAAAAGAGAGAGAAAGAGTTTAATAATCACAGGGCTAGCTGAGTGGAAGGATGGGAGTAATTACTCAGATCAGCCTCCCCAATAACTCAGAGGCTAGAGTTTTGTTTTTTATTTTTTTGCGATGGAGTTTCACTCTTGTCTCCCAGGCTGGAGTGCAATGGCGCAATCGCGGCTCACTGCAACCTCCACCTCCTGGATTCAGGTAATTCTCCTGCCTCAGCCTCCCAAGTAGTTGGGATTACAGACACCCACCACCTCACCTGGCTAATTTTTGTATTTTTAGCAGAGACGAGGTTTCACCATGTTGGCTAGGCTGGTCTCGAACTCCTGACCTCAAGTAATCCACCCAGGATTACAGGTGTGAGCCACTGCATCCGGCCGAGGCTAGGGTTTTTATAAGTAATTTGGTGGGCAGGAGGCTAAGAAATGGGTGCTACTGATTGGTTGGGGATGAAATCATAGGGGTGTGGGAAACAGTCCTTGTATGCTCAGTCAGCCTCTGGGTGGGGGGCTGAGTCATGAGTCATGAGTCACGGGTCCAGGTGGAGTCAGTTGGCTGCCAGAATGCAAAAGTCTGAAAAACATCTCAAAAGACCAATTTTGGGTTCTACAATAGTGACGTTATCATCCACATCTTGGCAGAATTTAGGCCCCTCCCATAATCCTAACCTTGTGACCTTTCATTATTCTTACAAGATCGGTTTCAGTCCCCAAACAAGGAAGGGATCAGTTTTAGGGAGTGGCTATTATTATCCTTGCTTTAAAGTTAAACTATAAATGAAATTCCTCCTGTGGTTAGTGTGGCCTATGCCTAAGAATGAGTGAGGACAGCCAGTCTGTGAAGCTAGTAGCAAGATGGAATCAGCCATACTAGACTTCTCTTATGGGAGTCAGGACCAGAGAGTTAGAAGTCAGAGAGGAGTCAAGACTAGAAATGGGGAATAAAATTCAGGTTTCATGCCTTTAAAAATGGTGGTAGGGGATAGGCATGGTGGCTCACACCTATAATCTCAGCACTTTGGGAGGCCGAGGTGGGCAGATCACAAGGTCAGGAGTTCAAGACCAGCCTAGCCAAAATGGTGAAACCTCGTCTCTACTAAAAATACAAAAATTAGCTGGGCGTGGTTGTGCGAGTCTGTAATCTTAGCTATTCAGGAGGCTGAGGCAGGAGAATCGCTTGAACCCGGGAGGCGGAGGTTGTAGTGAGCCGAGATGGTGCCATTGCACTCCAGCCTGGGCAACAGAGTGAGACTCCGTCTCAAAAAACCAAACCAAAACAAAACAAAAGCTAGCTAGGCGTGGTGGTGCATGCGCATAATTTCAGCTATTCAGGAGGCTGAGGCAGGAGAATCGCTTGAACCCGGGAGGTAGAGGTTGCCATGAGCCTAGATAGCGCCACTGCACTCCAGCCTGGGCAACAGAGTGAGACTCCGTCTCAAAAAAACAAAAAAAAAGTCATGGTGGGGAGAGGGAAGAAGGCAGAGAAGGAAGAGGATATTGAGAGTTAAGGCTGTGTAAGGATTTATTGCAAGGAATGGGCTTACGTGATTGTGGAGGCTGGCTGGGTAAATCCAGAATCCATAGAACAGGCTGTTAGGAAGGGCAGGCTGAAAACTCTTGGGCAGGAGCAGGTGCTGCTGGTGCTGCTGTTCATAGGTGGGATTTCTTTTTCTGTAGGGAAGCCTCAGTTTTACTCTTAAGGCCCTTTAACTGACTGCATTGGGCCCACCCAGATTGTGGAGATAACTGATTATGCATGTTAACCATGTCTACAAAATTTCTTCGTAGCAACATCTGGATTAGGATTAGGTTTGATTGAATAATTGCACCCTATAGGTTAGCCAAATTGACAAATAAAAGTGATAATCACAGTGCTCAATAAACAGTTGCTGAATTAATAAATAGTAAACTAGGCCAGGCATGCTGGTTCATGCTTGTAATCCCAGCACTTTGGGAGACTAAGGTGGGAGGATTGCTTGAACCCAGGAGTTCAAGACCAACCTGGGCAACATAGTGAGACTCCATCTTTACAAAAAAAAATAAAATAAAAATAAATACCCAGGAATGATGCCCAGCTACTCAGGAAGTTCACGTAAGAGGATCGCTTGAGTCCAGAAAGTTGAGATTGCAGTGAGCCGTGAATACACCATTACACTCCAGCCTTGGAGACAGAGTGAAGGCCTGTCTCAGTAAAAATCATAATCATAATCATAATCATAAGCTAGTGTGTTTTGTTTTGAGACAGAGCCTCACTCACTCTGTCGCCCAGGCTAGAGTGCAGTGGTATGTTCTCAACTCACTGCAACCTCTGCCTTCCGAGTTTAAGCGATTCTCCTGCCTCAGCCTCCAGAGTAGCTGGGATTACAAGCATGCACCACCGCGCCTGGCTAATTTTTGTATTTTTAGTGGAAACGGGGTTTCACCGTTTTGCCCAGGCTGGTCTCAAACTCCTGGCCTCAAGTGATCTGCCTGCCTCGGCCTCCCAAAGTGCTGGGATTATAGGCCTGAGCTATTGTGCCCGGCCCTGCTAGTGTTTATTCAGGAGTTAATATACACCACACACTGTTCTAAGAACTTTGTATATATTAATTTGTTTGCCCTTCCCAACAAATATATGAAGCCAGTATTATTACTTCTGTTAGATATTAGTGGTGTTTATCAATCAATATTTCCTCTTCTCCCTTTTTGCAGCATGTGGTACGTTTTCACTTTGCAGCATTCTTCACATTTGGTGTAGCCATGGCACTTGTTTTGATCAATGAATGCTGTGAGTGATGTGTATCACTTACAGGTAGAAACATTTAAGAGCTAGTTTATTTTTCTTTTCTCCTTTTCATTTTGACCAGCAGTGTTCAGATGGTAGAGTTTCTTCTCAGCTTTTGTCGCCTGGAGTAGGCAACATGTGCAGAACCCCAGCTGATCACGTTGGATACATAGCATGTGTTTCTCCGTTTTTTTTTTTTTTTTTTTAAGATGGAGTCTCGCTTTGTCCCCCAGTCGGGAATCTCGCTCTGTCCCCCAGGCTGGAGTCTTGCTCTGTTCCCCAGGCTGGAGTGCAGTGGCGTGATCTCGGCTCACTGCAACCTCTGCCTCCCGGGTTCAAGCGATTCTCCTGCCTCAGCCTCCCGAGTAACTGGGATTACAGGCACATGCCACCATGTCCGGCTAATTTTTGTATTTTTAGTAGAGATGGGGTTTCACCATGCTGACCAAGCTGGTCTTGAACTCCGACCTTATGTGATCCATCCACCTGGGGCACCCAAAATGCTGGGATTACAGGTGTGAGCCACCGTGCCTGGCTGCATGTGTTTCAAGCTATTGATTTTGGAGGGTTGTTTGTTCTCACTGTGTATTTCAACCTATCCTGATAATCCCATTTTATGGATGAGGAAACTTAGGCACAGGGAGGTTAAGTCACTTGTCGAGTCGCACAACTAGTAGATGGTGAAGCCGGGATTTAAACTCATTCATGTATTAATCCATGCTCTCTAGAACCTTAAAACAACTCAGGTTTCCAACTTTTCTAAGGCCTGGGGCTTCAACCACCCCACCCCTGTACCAGTGGTTCTCAGCTGGAAGTGACTTTAGCCTCTCCCACTTCCAGGAGACATTTGGCAATGTCTGGGAGACATTTTTGGTTGTCATAACTTGGAGGGGGAGGGGAGTCATCCTGCTGCTATCTCATGGATAGAAGCCAGAGAGGCTGCTAAACATCCCACCATGCACGGGACAGACCACCCTCCACCAAAACAAATATTTATCCAGCTTCAAATGCCATTAGTACTGCTGTTGAGAGGTCTGACTTAAGCTGAATTCCTCTGTTGCTTAAGTTAGCAACATCTGATTTGTTTTGCTTGCCACCAGACAGTCAGTTGGGTTATTATGAGTTAGTTAATTGATTAATTGAGAGTGGTGGGGTGTCGGTGCCGGGCCTGGTCTTATTTGACATTTGCCTAACTGATCTGGAGGTGTAAGTGGTAAGAGCTCCACATTTGCTGATGACACTTTGCTGTGCCAGGTAGTGAAATGCCAAGCTGCTGGTGATAAGCCGCAGGAAGATCTCACCAGGCTGTGTGAGTGGGCAGAGGAGTTGCCAAGGACGAGCTTCAGTGTGGGTAAGTGTAAGGTGCCGCGCTTGGCAAAAATAATCCAAGCTATACATAGAGGTTCGAAGAGGATGGAACAGGATACAAGAAAATGAATAAGAATTAAAAGAACTCCAGAGTGATCCCCAACACTACCTGATTATAAGACTCACCTGAGCTCTAGCTAACGGCCCAGGTGCATAAGCTCTTGCCCTGGAGATACTTGGTCAGAAGTCTGTGCATTACTTCTCAGGCCTGCTTTTCATTTCCTGTGGGAATACAGAGCCAGCTTTTACACATTTCCTGATTTTTGAAGAGAAGCCACAAATCCTGACTTTTATGTGTGTGTTCCCATTTTCTCTCATTTTTGGTCACTTTTAATTTTGATATAATTTGAATCTATAGAAAAAACTGCAAGAATGGTTATAAACAGCTTCCATATACCATTTACCCAGATTCACCAATTGCTAACATTTTGCCCCATTTTCTGCATCATTGTAAGTTTCTAAATTTTAAAATCACACTATGGATCAAGCTAAAAATGAAAAAGAATGATTTTTTTTTTCCTTCTTGAGACAGGGTCTCACTCTGTCATCCAGGCTGAAGTACAGTGGTGCAATCATAGCTCACTGCAGCCTTGACTTCCCTGGGCTCAAGCGATCCTCTCACCTTAGCCTCCCAAGTAACTGGGCCTATAGGTGCATGCCACAGTGCTGGGCTAATGTTTTGTGGAGATGGAGTTTTACCATTTTGCCTAGGCTGGTCTTGAACTCCTGGGCTCAAGTGATCCGCCTACCTCAGGCTCCCAAAGTGCTGAGATTACGAGCATGGGCCACTGGGTCACTGCACCTGGCCAAAAGATTTTTTTTTTTTTTTTTTTTTTTTTTTTTTTAAAGAGATGAGGTCTCGCTATGTTACTCAGGCTGGTCTCAAACTCTTGGGTTCAAGCAATCCTCCCACCCTAGCCTCCCGAGTTGCTGGGACTACAGGTGCCCACAGCCATGCATGGTTGTGAATGAAATTTATTCCTCACACTATCAATTAGTGACTTCTGAAGCCCAGTCTTACATCAGACTAATTAACTAAGAATCTCTAGGGTGGAGACTGGACATTTGTATTTTTAAAGAATTCCCTCTTGGTGATGCTAACGTACAGCAAGGGCTGAGAACCACTGGTCCTGGTCCCCGATGGTAATTTTATTCCCCTTATTGGTGACTGCTTTAGGAATGAACACATGGCCCAACACTGTCCAGTGAGAATAAGGAGTCTAATGGTGTGCTTCTGTGAAAGCTTTTCCCACTCTTAAAGACACCTTTCTGCTGGATGTTGTATCTTGATACAATGGGATATTGCATTTAGATATGATGGTATATTGGCCTAAGCATGGAAGTGTGGAAAATAAAAAGACTTTGGGTCCTTGAGTTTCTTTGAGCTGCGGAAGTAGCTAAGCCTGGGACCCCTTTACCTTGAGATTTCTTTTTATGGAGCAGACATTTTTCTTATTTAGGTTATATGGCAGACACCTGCCAAAGATTTGTGCACACTTTATATAATATAAAATTATTATTTGGAAGCAATTTTCCAGACATGGATGACATTTTCAGCATTCCTTCTCCTGGAATTTAGATGGAACTATGTGATTCATTCTCACCAGTGGAATGTGACATAAAGTGGGTTACCTCTGGGCCAAGGTTGTTATGTTTAGGTGCATGATCCTTCACATTCTTACCACCACTTCTTTTCTCTTCCCTCCATTTATCAGGAGGATGACACCAGGATAGCCCTGAAGCCACAATATGGTAGAACTACAAGACAGAAGCAGCTTGGGTCCCTGAGTCACTATGTGGAGTAGAGCCATCTAGGAGTGTTACTCAGCCAGGAGTGCCTGCCTTGGTCTTTAGTAAGAAATAAAGGTTTCTTCTGTTAAGCAATTGAGATTTTAGGATTTATTTTGTTATGATAGATGGCCTAGTCTACCTGGTTAATACGGGCTAGTTAAGTTGGAGTTAGGTGTCACTTGCAGGCAAAAGCATCTTACCTAAAGCATTAGAGAAGGACCCGTATTTCCAGATTACCATCTCAAAACTGGTTTTTTGTTTGTTTGACTTGTTTATTATTTACAAAAATAAAGCTATTAACATACCATTAATTTTATATAATATCCAGGAATTCTTGTTTTCAACTTGGTGACTTGGCCTTGCCATTGCCTTTATGAGGTCTTTTTAGACTGATGCTTTACTAAACCCTCAGGCCTGACCACTTGTTTTCTGGTTACTGGTTCTCTCTCAGTCTTGACTCTTTCTGAGCTGAACTTGCTTTGAGGTTCTGATCTCTCTTCAACAAACATCCTGACTAAATACCATTCTGGCATGGCTTTTCTGTCTCTAAAGGGACTCTCAGCTATCCCCCTATAATTGAGTGTTCCTCAGTTCTGGAGACACAGCTTCTGACTAGTATTCATTTGGTAACCCACTCAGGCTGGCTCAAGAAAAGGGAGGATTGTTGAAGGAATGTAGAAAAAGTGACCCAGGGATCTGAGGATGGCAACTCAAATTGAGATGGGCCTTGAGGAAACGGGACAGGGAAGCTATTAGAAATAAAGAAGAGGCCAGGAATAGTGGCTCATGCCTGTAATCCCAACACTTATGGAGCCTGATGCGGGAAGATCACTTGAGCCCAGGAGTTTGAGACTAGCCTGGGTAATATAGTGAGACCCCATCTCTATAAAAAATTTAAAAAAATAGCTGGGTGTGATGGCACACCTGTAGTCCTAGTTACTCGGGAGGCTGACGTGAGAGGATCACTTGAGCCCAGGAGGTTGAGGCTACAGTGAGCCGTGATCACATCACTGCACTCCAGCCTGAGTGACAAGGAAGCCACTCTCTTCCTCTCCCTTGAGATGTTCCTGCTTTCCTCTAAACAGTTCTTAATGCATTCTCCTTCCTTCTTCCTTCACTCAGGTATCTGAGCACCTACCACGTGAACAGCTCCATGTTAAGCATGGAGGATACGGTCAAGGACCTTGCTCTCATAAAATGTGCGTTCTCATAGGGAAATCTATACAAATAAATAAACAAATACAAAATAAAACATTACAAAATTTTGAGCTCTCAAGGGAATAAGGATGAACTTGAGTACAGAATAAGAGGTGATCTACTTTAGAGAGTTGGTGAGGAAAGTCCTCTCTCAGGATTGACTTGTCCAGCTCAGATATGAAGGATGAGAAGGGGCCAGTCATGTAAAGAGACTGAAGACATTTCAATCAGTAGAAATGGCAGGTGCAAAGGCCCTGAGGCTTGACCAAGGAACCGATAAAAGAAAGACAGCCTGACTGGAGTGTAGGTAGCAAGATGGAAGTATTAGGTTGGTGTAAAAATAATTGCAGTCTTTGCCATTGAAAGTAATGGCACAAAACAAAGTTACTTTTGCACCAACTTAATGGCACAGAATAAAGTTGAATAGGTCAGCATGCTCCTGATAATGCAAGAACTTGGAGATCCTAGCAATTTTTTTTTTTTTTTTTTTTTTTTTTTTTTTTTAAGATGGAGTCTTGCTTGGTCACCCAGGCTGGAGTGCAGTGTCATGATGTCAGCTCACTGCAACCTCCACCTCCCAGGTTCAAGCAATTCTCCTTTTTCAGCCTCTTGGGTAGCTGGGACTACAGGTGCCCACCACCATGACTGGCTAATTTTTTTGTAGAGGTTTTTTTTTTAAGTAGAGACGAGGTTTCACCATATTGATCAGGCTGGTCTTGAACTCCTGACCTCAGGTGATCCACCCGCCTCGGCATCCCAAAGTGCTGAGATTACAGGCGTGAGCCACCATGCCCGGCCAAAAATTTGAATTTTATTTAAGTACAATGAGAAGCCTTTAGAGAGTTGTCTTCTCTTTACCAAGCAGTTTTTTTGGCATAACTTTAACCTGCATTTGGCTGACTGTTGCAGCCCTATCCTCATGGGTCTCTCATATCCTCTCTGTTTTGCTCCTTGTAGCCAATTAGCAATTGGCTTCTGTGACTCTTAGTTAAAAGTCTCATAGAGATCATCTGATTGGACCAGCTGGACTTTTGGAGTCTAGTTACAAATCCTAGACCACTGGGCATCCTATGACTGGATTGGCTGGCCTTGTATCAGGTGCAATCTTTGATCCAATCAGCTGTGACCAAGGACAGGGTTATGCCTTCCTACCAGGGACTGTAGATAAAGCAGGCAATGATACTCCAGAGATAAGATCTAGGAAACTAGCATTTCACTGGGTGCCTAACTTATTAAACTTCTGAAAATACATGTTAGGTGGTGTCTAATGTATTCCTGATTAAAAATGTCAAATGGCTTCTCAATGCACTTAGGGTCAAAACTCAACATCCTTAGCATGCCCTTAATGCTGCTTTCTCTGGACCTAGCTTTATTTTTTGTTCTCACCAGTGCTACTCTTCCTACACCTTACTGGCCTGTCTTGTTGTTGTTGTTGTTTGATTGGTTGGTTGTGTTTTGTTTGTTTGTTTTTGGTCTCTCCAGTCTCAGGACATTGCACATGCTGGTTTTCTTCCCCTAGACACTTTATTTATTCCCTTTACTCGAATAACTCTCAATCTTGCTTTTGCTCTCATCCTAAATGTCTTTTCCTCTTCTTTGATCTCCCCTCCACCAGCTAAATTAGAGGTCCCTGTTTATTTATTTATTTATTATTTTATTTTATTTTGTTTTATTTTTTTGAGATAGAGTCTGGCTCTATCACCCAGGCTGGAGGATAGTGGCACAATCTTGGCTCACTGCAACCTCCGCCTCCCGGGTTCAAGTGATTCTCCTGCCTCAGCCTCCTGAGCAGCTGGGATTACAGGTCTGTGCCACCACATCTGGTTAATTTGTGTATTTTTAGTAGAGGTAGGGTTTCACCATGTTGGCCAGGCTGGTCTCGTACTCCTGACCTCAAGTGATCCACCTGCCTCGGCCTCCCAAAGTGCTGGGATTATAGGTGTGAGCCACCACACCTGGCCAGAGATCCCCATTTATATTTATATTTTTTGCATTACATTTTCCCTTCATGGTATAGATCACAATTTTGAATGATGTTTATGTGTATGTTCATTGTTCAGTGCTTATCTCCTCTACTAGACTGAGAGTTCCATGAGGAGAGTGGTCATATCTTTTGGGATTATTACTCCTTCTGGCTGTCTTAGTCTGTTTTGTGTTGCCGTGAAGGAATCTCTGAGGCTGGGTAATTTATATATAACAGAGGTTTATTTGGCTCACGGTTCTGCAGGCTGTACAAGAAACATGGTGCCAGCATCTGTTCTGGTGAGGGCTCAGGAAGCTTTTACTCACAGCAGAAGGCAAGGGGAGCCGGCGTATGCAGAGATTACATGGCAAGAGAGGAAGCAAGAGACAGAGGGGAGGTGTCAGGCTGTTTTAAACAACCAGCTCATGCGAACGAATCCAGTAAGAATCCACTCATTCCCAAGGGAGGGCATTAATCTATGCATAAGGGATCCACCTCTATGACCCGTCTGCTTCTCATCAGGATCCACCTTCAGCATTGGGGATCAAATTTCAACATGAGGTTTGATGGGGGTCAAGCATCCAAACGATAGCCCCAGCACACAGTAAGTGCTGTATAAATAAATGAATGAATAAATGGATGAATGCCCAGAAGTTAGAGATTGTGTGACCCAAGGAGTCACAAAAGACTGCATGGTGCTGGGTGCAGTGGGTCATGCCTGTAATCCCAACACTTTGGAAGGCCGAGGTGGGCAGATCACTTGAGGTCAGGAGTTTGAGGCCAGCCAACACGGCAAAACTCCATCCTTAATAAAATATAAAAATTAGCTGGGAGTTTTAGTGTATGCCTGTAATCCCAGCTACTTGGGAGAGTAAGCATGAGAATTGCTTGAATCTGGGAGGTGGAGATTGCAGTGAGCTGAGATTGTGCCACCACACTCCAGCCTGGGCAACAGAGTGAGACTCTATCTCAAAAAAAAAAAAAAAAAAAAAAAAAAGACTTCATGGAAAGCATGAGGCTTGACCTTGGCCTTGAAGGATGGATAGGATTCAGAAAGGGCAAGTGAAAACATTTCAGGTAGGGATAACATTTATCAGGAAAGGCAGAGAATTGGGAGAAAGCCTGAGCTAGCCCAGGGTATAGTGTGGACACCAGCCTGATTAGCGCAGAGGCCTGAGCGGACAAGATCTGGAAAAGAAGATTGTCTAGGCAGAAAAGCACCCAAATGGGAAAAATGTAAATAAGTGAACTATATTAAATCACAATAGCTGACATCTATATGGTACTTACGGTGTTTCAAGTTCTTTTCTAAGTGCATTATGAAGGTAAGCTCATTTAATCCTCACCATGAACTTCTGGAGTAAGTACTATATTTGTGCCCATATGATGGACGGCGAAGCTGAGGCAGAGGGCGACGATCTTGTCAAAGGTTTGTGGGTTGATAAATACAGAGTTGGGATCCAAAGTCATTGGATTCAAAGTCAAAGGAATCAAACTCTGCAACTGTCCAGATCCAGTTGCAGAATTTGTGTGCTTGAATGTTGTGCAAGCTGCCTCTCTGTTCTCTAACGGCAGAGGCATAACGTGGCAAAAAGTCAGTTCCAGGGACCACACAGTAAAGCAGCAGCAAAGAGAAACTCAAGGGTTCTGGTCTTGAGCTTGGTAGAGGGATCTGCTGGTCCAGAAATGAGTCAGCCGGGAAAGGGAGCTGCATTTGAGGGAGAAGGAGATGGAGAACTCAGCAATGGAGCAAGAGATTTGAGCAGCATGGCCAGGAATGCTTAGTGAGGGTCTGCTGTATGGGCTTTCAAGTCAGGCAGACGTGGGTTTGTATATCGGCTTTGCTATCTACTTGTAAGTTTCACTATCTACACAATGGATTTAACAATCATACCTGCAACAAATACGAGGATTCAATGGGACAAGATGAGTGAAGTTCACGGCACAGCGTCTGACACCCAGGGTGGTGGCTTAGTGAATGGAAATACTCTTCCAATGGATTTGGATGGCAAGGATTGGCCTGAATCCTGGCTGCAACCCAGAAGTGGTAATATTAATATTTATCTGATGCCAGCCAGCGGGGTTCAACTGAGCAGCCTTCAAGCAAAGGCATCCCGAGGCTCCTGTGCCAAAGCTTTTCAGGGAGCAAACCTAGATGGTGTGGTGGGGAGGGACGTGGGGTAGAGGACGAGTCCTTCCAGGGGTCACATGGCCGTTTCTCTCCTCTAAGCACTCTGGCCTTTGCAGAAGGACTTTATTCGTGACTACCAGGGAAGATACCCTGCTAGTTAAGGCCCTGGGGCCTTTCTCTCCATCCCAGATCCACTTCCCAGATGCCCTGTTTTTGCACACTCTCTTCCGGGGTGCCTGGATGCTGCTGCTTCCCCTTCACAGTGTTCTTCACCTGTTTGCTCCAGTTCTCAGATCCTTCCCTCTCCAAGGGTGGCTGGAGTCACTTGTCCCCAACAGTAGGAGGAGATGCATGGCCCCTGAGCAAAGATGACATGCAAATTCATCTAGCATTCCATAGTTTTAAATAGCTAATGCATTCAGGGCTTAAGACCTAGATGATGGGTTGCTAGGCGCAACAAACCACTGTGGCACACGTCTACCTAGGTAACAAATCTACACATTCTGCACTTGTATCCCGAACTTAAAGTAAAATAATAATAATAAAAAATTACTTCAGTTAACAGTCCCAAATATTTTTCACATACTTCAAAATAAAATCTACCTCGTCCTTCATCTTTAAAAAAATTTTTTTAAAGTAAAGTGCTCTGTAGCCTTCCATGAAAACAAGAGTAGGAGATGCTTTGATATGTTGCGTGGCTGCAGTATCACAGAGCATCAAACCGCAAGTGGGAAGGGTACTCCCTTTTGACTTCTCCTTTGCTCCTTCTGAGTAAACCAAGGGAAGCATCTTCTTTTGGTGCCAGAATATCCTTTAACACCTCTCTAACACTTTGGTTATATCCTTTTCACAAAGAACAGGTAGCCGGCAGCCAACCTTCAGCCGAACTCAGGGAGGTGGAGGTTGCAGTGAGCTGAGCTAGCAACAGCTAAAATACAGCATGATTGTTTTTGTTTGCATTGTATTTATTTTCCCAGTTACCATTTGATTATGGCAAGGAATTTCAGTTTTCTCTTTATAGTGGTGATATAAAGTTCCTTTTCGAAATATATGTATTAAAGGATTGAAAGCGAGTAGGCTTGAAGAAAGACATTAGGTAAACAGCTGTTGATGTGGGATGTGGATATAAAAAACTTCCTAGGAGTGGCACTCAAATGACTGAGCTTGGAAAATGCTGGAATACTGGGGAAGCCACGCAACGTAGGAAGCAGAGGCTTAGATACAAATGTCGCTCTGCTCATTAGCACCCAAGACACTTACTTTCTTTGAGCCTCTATTTCCTTACCTGCCAAAATGGAGATGATAATTCCTACTACACGTGGTTCTTTGGAGGACTAAATGAGATAATTTAATGTATATGCATGCCATTTGCATGCAATGACTCAAGTGTTGAACAAAATGAATTGTCCCTAGGTGCACTTTACAATGAAATTCACTGTGTGAGTTTGGCAAGGTACTAGTTTCCCAGTACTTCTGTCCCATAGTGGGAATAAAATTTGGGCAAGTCGCAGCACTTCTCTTTCCTCAGTTTCCTCATTGGTAAAGTGGAGATTTTAGGAGGTATTTTCTTCATGGGATTACTGGAAGGATGAAATGATTTTGTATGTGTATGGCAGCAGAACACAGCCTGGTACCCACAGTATCTGCTAGGTGTGAGCTCTCAAGCCTGCAACCCTGCCTCCTAGCTTGCTGGAGTCCAAAGTGGGAAGGCTCCTCAGAAGTGTGAAGACCTGGGTGTGTACCAAAAATTCTCAAGGAAATCACTGTGGGCATAGGTGACATATTTCTCGTACTTTTTTGTTTTCTTTTTTCAGACAGCATCTCACTCTGTCACCCAGGCTGGAGTGCAGTGGCCTGATCACGGCTCACTGCAGCCTCCACCTCCCTGAGTTCAGGTGATCCTTCCATGTCAGCCCTTCAGGTAGCTGGGACTACAGGCATGTGCCACCATGCCCACCTAATTTTTGTATTTTTTTTGTAGAGACAGGGTTTCATTGTGTTGCCCAGGATGATCTTGAATTCCTGGGCTTGGCCAAGTGATCTGCCCACATTGGCCTCCCAAAGTGTTGGGATTACAGAAGTGAGCCACCATGCCCAGTCAACATATTTCTCGTGCTTTCTAACATCAAATATTTAAAATATTCAAATCCTTCCATTCTCTCTTCCCAGAGCCCTCAGAGCCTGTGCGTATACTCTCTCTCTCTCTCTCTCTCTCTCTCTCTTATATAAAGTAACTTCCATTTGGCTTTTATCTTGCTACAGTAACACTTGCTGTGGCCTGAACTGTTTCTCCATCCACCTTCCCATTCCCTCAAAATGCATATGTTGAATCCCTAACGCCCAGTGTGATGGTATTTGGAGATGAGATCTTTGGGAGATAATTAGGGTGAGATGAGATCACAGGGGTGGGACCCATGGGACCCACACTGTGGGATCTGTGCCTTTATGAAAAGAGAAACTGAGAGAGAGAGAGAGAGATTACTTTCTTTCTATCATGTGAGGACACAGCAAGAAGGCTGCTGTCTGTAAGTCAGGAAGAGGAGCCCTGAGCAGAAACTGAGTTACTTAGCCTCCAGAACTTTGAGAAGTAAATGTCTGTTGTTTAAGTTACCAGTCTTCGATTTTTTTATTTTTAAGAGCTGGGGTCTCAGCTAGACTTGAACTGTTTAACTCCTGGGCTCAAGTGATCCTCTGGTTTCAGGCTCCAAGGCTGTAGTCCCATGAGCTGGGACTACGAGCTCATGCCACCTCTTCCGGCCCATTTTGATATTTTGTTGTCACAGCACAAGCAGATCAACACGATGCTTACTCTGCCTAAAATCCACCAAAACATTGAAAAATATGTATTGATTGTTTACAATGTGCTAATCATTTTACACACAATGTTTTATTTAAACCTCACAACTCTGGAGGAGAATGCTATTATCATGTTCCATTTTACAGATGAGGAGACTGAGGCTTGAGGCTTAGGTGACTTGCCCAAGGTCATAGAGCTATTGCGTGCCAGATTTACATCTTGAAAACCAGCATTCACTCACCCACCCCCAGGTAGCCTCCAGGAATTCAAGCAGAAGGGCCTACTGATTCGGACATTTGTGGGAATACCTTACTAGCTTCCAAAGTTACAAGGTGAGCCTTCGTAGTGGCTCAAGTGTGGATGAGTAAAGTTCAGCTTCCAAGACGGACGTGAGCCAGTTTGGAGGCAGGGGAGTGAGTTTGTGTAGGAAACACCCAAAAGAAACAAAACACCCTCCGGCTCCGTTGGTTACGACAAGGCAAAACCTTTAATAACATGAGTGCTTATTACATTAGCTGCTTCGGGGCTCTGACATCTTTGATTTCTGGTCATGTTTTTCTAACACATAAAGGTGAATGCCTCCCTCAGGCCACCTGGGCGGTGGTTGGTTTCCTGAGGATTCGTGTGGGTAGACAATGGGGACAACTATGAACGCGCCTGATGGAGATTCGGAAATCCCCCCTGGCCACCACCCGTGACTTTTAGTAAAGTCCTCTTCCAAGGAGGGAAGAATGTGGAGGTCCTTCCAGTAAAGAAGGAAGAAAGGAAAACATCTGGCACAGATACACAGAGAGAGAAATGACATTAAGGGATTGGCTTGAAAAGTTAGGGAGGATGGAGGGGTTAGGACTTGGAGGGTGAGGGGCAAATGTGGGAGAGGGCTGAGTCCATTTGGTTTCATTCTTTGTAAAAAGTAATACCATCACGAGGACCATGCCATGCAACCTCAGAGACATCTCTGTACACTTCCCCCAAGGCTGTGCTGGGCGTGGGGCAGAGGTCAGAGGTCAGTTCAGACGGGCGTGGTGCGCCTGTTGGCCGGATTATTATGCAGTGACTCTTTGAACTCTTTGGGTGTGGAATTGTGGAACTGTAGAAAAGCGTGGTCCCGGTCGGAGTTGAGGAGGGTCCCCATGGTGATCTTTGAGGGGTCCCGGGAGAGGGTGAACATCGAGATGTCAGTGGAAGGGATGGTGTGGAAGCCTTTGCTGATGGGGGACAGGTCTCGGGATCTGGGCTCGGTGGAGCGAGAACTTGACCGCCTCCGGAATCGATACCTGTAGGGTGGGAGGCGGGCAAAAGTAGATTTCTTCAGGAACTCCGAGTGAGATTTGGCTCGTAACTGCTGATGTTTTTCAATATAGATGTGCACGGCAACCACTCCTACGATTTCTGCGATGATGAAAGAGAAGGCTCCGAAATAAAAGGACCAACCATAGGAGTAACTTTTTTTGGAGTCACGCTGCCCGGGGTCTCCAGCGTTGGCTGATATATAAACTATGATGCCAATGATGTTGCTTAACCCTAAGAGAAGGGGAAAAGAAAAATACATCCTTTATAAACCTCAGCGAGAACTGTCACTTTCCATCTTAAAATATTAATGGGGAGAGAGGATAATGGATTATAGCTGGGAACTCCAACCACTGAGATCTTCTTGCATGGTCTGTCACTTGGGAAAGGAAGAATTCTGCTGCTCAGTTCCAGGCAATGTGTATTCAGCTAAAGAATACACCCTACTCCTACAGCAAGTACAGAAGAACTCAGAATGCACTTATTTTTCCCCATAGAAGCAATTCATCTCATCAACAATTAATCTTTGGCACTAAGTCATGAAGATTGTAAAACGAACAAGATACACGCCCTGCCCTTGGATTCTTTACCATTAGTAGCAAAGACTGACATGTAAATGCAATTACAGGAAAATACAGTAAGGGTTCTACCGGAGACACATAAAAATGATTCAGGAAGAGAAGGAGAGAGAAAGACTAAGAACCTGGCACTGAAGATGAGGTGACATTTGAGCCAGATCTGAAAATTAAACAGGGGTGAGCCAGGAGATGAAAGACTGTTGACAATGGCATGTGAGAGAAGGCAATGAGAATAACTTACTAGGGTTCTAACTTGGGTGCTTGGGAGGCTGGTGGCATTTTGAGCTCAAATAAGAGGCAGCAGAGAATCCAGGTTGCGATAAAAGAGGAGGTTTGAACACATTAAGTTGGAAGTGCTTATGGAAAGTCCAAATGGAGCCGCTCAGTGGAAATGTATGGGTCTGGAGCTGAAATTTGGGACAATAAATAAACCCATGGGGAAGAGGTGGGAGCTTACCAAGTCTTTTTATCTGCACAGGATTTGATAATGCTTCAGATCAGCTGTTGTTTGAGCACGAGGACACCAGGACTTGGGGAACAGGAAGCTGTTACCTCCAACAGGCAAGGCTTGCAGACTTAGCTTCCCAGAGTGCCAAAATTGTTGGAAATAGCTGCTTAGCCCACAGGAGAGGAATCAAATTCCTAGGTAGTGGTCAGTAGGAGCAGGAGATTTGTGGGGCTGTGCACATCTCTGCCTACCTTTCTCATGTTCTTACTCCGAAGGGGATATGTCTCTTTTTGTCCCTTTGTTTCAAGGGCCTCATCCAGGGCTTGGTGCCAACAATGACTCATGGAGGTTGTTGGTACACCAGCTGCCATCTCTTTGCCTCCAAATTTAGGCTACCTGTAGGGTGGTGCTAAATGGAGGTTGTCCCTCATTATAGTTTCCGACAACAGTTGGTGAGCAACCATTTCCAGGAGCCTCCTGAATTCTCTTTTTTGTTCCTTGGATGTTCCATACTCTTTGTGGGCATCCCCAAGATCTCCCTACAGTCCAGCAACCAAAGGGTTAAAGCTTGGTAGAGCAGGAGACACAGGACTGAGCTCCAGTGCCACCCTTCTGATTAGCTGGTGCACATCCAGTAGGATTATTTGTTTTTGTTGTTGTTGTTGTTGTTGTTGTTGTGTTTTAGAGATGGGGTCTTGCTCTGTTGTTACCCAGGCTGGAGTACAGTGGAGCAATTATAGCTCACTGTAACCTCAACCTCCTGGGCTAAAGGCACCCTCCCTCCTCAGCCTCCGGAATGGCTGGGACTACAGGTATGTGTCACCAAGCACAGCTATTTTAATTTTATTTTTTTAGAGATGGGGTCTTGCTATGTTGCCCAGTCTGGTTTTGAACTCCTGACCTCAAGTGATCCTCCCACCTTGGCCTCTCAAAGTGTTGGGATTACAGACATGAGCCATCATGCCCAGCCTCAATATTTTGAATAGGACTTCTGATTATATTTCATCTAAATCTTGTCTCCAGAGTACATGGCTAAAATCTGCTGCTTCTCTCCTGCCTCCTCTTGGCTCTACCCAGCACAGACATTCAGCAGGTAGGCAGCAAGTTCTCATCACTGAGCTATTTCTTATGATGGGGGCTGACACATCCAGCTCTGTGTCAGGCTGCAAGAAACCACAGGGTGACAAACGGCTCCTCTTCCTGGAGCGTCAATTTGGCTTGAAGATGAGTAGGGAAGACATATTCTTTTATATTAAAATGAACATGGATATAATAAGGAGACGGCAGAATTCACATGAATTTTTAAGTCAAATGGGAGTCAGACTTCAAAGACGTCTCAGCTCAATGAAGGTGGCTTCTATTGATGTCCCCTGACTCCCCCGGGCCATGTTTTTTCTCTCCTCTGCCATGAGGAATATTTTGGTGGCAAAGTTTGGAAAGTCCCCAAAGAAGGTCTTTCTGGCGGCAACGCGGTGGGTAGGGGGGAGTGGGGGAAGGAAAGAAAGAAGTTCAAAGAGAGGCTCAGATGTTAGACTGGGCTGATAGGAAGCCAAGTGAGTTGCCAATGATTTACAGGGCACTTACCATGTGCCAGGCACTGTGCAAAATCTTTATATGCATCCTACCTATTAATCATTGCAGCAGGGCCACTTAAAAAATGATTTCCCTTTTACAGATGGGGAAACAGACACAGAGAAGGTAAGTAACTTCCCATGTCGAGCACAGCCATTAAATTAAAAGTAATTGCAAAAACCACAATTATTTTTGCATCAACCTAATAGAAAATGGTTGAAATGAGATTTGAATCCAGAGCTCTTAGCCATGGTGGATTTAGATTTCAGTAACAAGGCTTAGGGAAAACAAGACGTGAGTAGGCAATTGCTTTGTCCTACTTTCAGACTGTAAACTCCCTGAGGGCAGGAACTAGGCTTATCTCCTTCATTGCTATGGCCTTAACTCCCAGCCCAGAGTCTGATTCATAGCAAGAGGGCAACGCATATTGAATGAGTGAGTGAGTGGAGTTGATATGAGAATTAAATGGTACATTGTATGTGATAATAGCTACTATGTGTTCAACACATACTGGATGATAGGCACCACTCTGCACACTTTATCGCTACCAACTCATTTAATCCTCTTAACAGCTTCAAGAGGTGAGGCCATTATGATTCTCATTTTTCAGATGGGGAAATAAATGGAAGCACAGAAAGGTTAAGTGACTTGCCCAAGGTCACACAACAGGAAAGTAGTAGAGCTAGATTTGCACCAGGCAGCCTGACTTCAGAGCTTACGCTCTTGGGCATTCTGCATAGTATCTGACACATAGTAGGTGCTCAAGAAAGGATTGTTTTCTCTTTTTTCCCCCCAGCACTCTTATTTACTGATTTCAAAGGTTGTTAATTGCTTGCCTCAAATGATCAACCTTAGCATAGATGAGCAAAGAAGAGCCTTCGAGAGTAGTGAATCCTCCAATCCTTTCATTTTAGAGGTGGAAAAACAAGATCTTCAGGTTCTTTAGGGAGATCAGTGGAAGGGTCTGGGATTAGACCCCAAGCCTCTGCCTTCCCATCAGGCTTCCTCCACAGACTCACACGCTTTCTAGTTCCTACATGTCTAATTTACCTGCTATCCCTCACAATACCTCTTGTGAGAAGAAAGTTGCTGGTGACACACTCTTCCCTAACAATCCCCTTGGGGGACAAAATAATGATCTCTTGTTCTCAGGAAACTGTCACATCAGCATGACACTGGAACTGATCCCCTGGATCGGCCAAGACCAAGCGCCTGGGAGGTCCGGACGGGGCCACCAGTGACAGGAGCGTGCCTCGAGACAAAACAAGTCCCTGGATTTGCCAGATGCTAACATCTGTCCACACAGAGCAAGGTAGGGGCCACTGCCACCTGTGGGCTGATCTCATTCCCCTGGGGCAAGATGGCAGTTTTCTTTCTGGTCTGTTGCTTGAATCAGTTCTCAGAGACTCAGCTTTAGATAGTCTCCCTTTCTCATCTTACGGAGGGGGAAGCAGTGCGGAAGGAATTCGCGCAAGATCTTGTGGGGCTCCAGATTTTGGAACTGTGTTGTTGCTGCTTTTCTAATACTGGAAAATCATATTGTGCTTTCTCTGTACAGTCTCTGATATGGTTTGGCTCTCTGTCCCCACCCAAATCTCACTTTGAATTTTAATAATCCTCATGTGTAAGGGTGGGGCCAGGTGGAGATAATTGAATCAAAGGAGGAGTTTTCCCCATACTGTTCTTGTGGTAATGAATAAGTCTCATGAGAGCTGATAGCTTTTTGTTTTGTTTTGTTTTTGTTGCTTGTTTTTGTTTTCATTTAGATGGAGTCTCACTCTGTCACCAGACTGGAGTGCAGTGGCAAGATCTTGGCTCACTGCAACCTCTGCCTCCTGGGTTCAAGCGATTTTCCTGCCTCAGCCTCCCAAGTAACTGGGACTACAGGTGTGCACCACCACGCCCAGCTAATTTTTGTATTTTTAGTAGAGACGGGTTTCACCATGTTGGCCAGGATGGCCTTGAGCTCCTGACCTCAGGATCCACCCACCTCAGGCTTCCAAAGTGCTGGGATTACAGAGGTGATCTGATGATTTTATAAAGGGGAGTTCTCCTGCACAAGCTGTCTTGCCTGCTGCCATGTTAAGACGTGACTTTGCTCCTCCTTCGCCTCCCACCATCATTGTGAGGCCTCCCCAACCATGTGGAACTGTGAGTCAATTAAAGTTCTTTCCTTTATAAATTACCCAGTCTCGGGTATGTCTTTATTAGGCAGTGTGAGAACAAACTAATACAGTCTCCTTCCAGCAAACCCCATGCAGCTGGTACTATTATCATTATGATTATGACTATTTTGAGACAGAGTCTTGCTCTGTCACCCAGGCTGGAGTGCAGTGCTGTGATCATGGCTTACTACAGCCTTAACCTCCCAGGCTCTAGCAATCCTCCGACCTCAACCTCCTGACTAGCTGGAACTATAGGCACCCACCACCACGCCTAGCTAATTTTTAAACTTTTGTGCAGATCGGGTCTCACAATGTTGCCCAGGCTAGTCTTGAAGACCTATGCTCAAGTGAATCTTCTGCCTCGGCCTTCCAAAGTGCTGGGATTACAGGCACGAGCCAACAAGCCCAGCTGCAGTTGGTACTATTATTATTTGCCATGTTATAGTCAAGGAAACCAAATTACAGAGAGATGATCACATTTCCCAAGGCCTGATTGGTGGATCCAGGATTGAAATCCAGGGGGGTTGCAAGCCACTCTTCCTCACCGTTCTATGCTGTCCACCACTGTCCCCATCCCAATCAGTACTCTCCCATCACCTTGCAAAGTTTGAAAGTCATCACCAGAGTCCAGCCCGGTCTTCCTCCATCCCTGCCCTGTTCTTTGCTTCTCTAAAGCATTTCATCCAGATGGCACTGATCCACCCCAAGAGGAGTGGGGTAGGAAGAGATGGTAAAGGGATGAAAGCAAGGATGAAGGATGAAAACCCAGAGGGAAGCAAGGAAGACAGGACACCAGTGAAGGGATGGAGGTGGAGGGAGGTGAGAAAAGGCAGAGAATAGGACCATTTTCTGAAGGTTGTCTCTCAGCGTCCTTGCCACCCTGTGCCTTCTTCTGGTCAGGGCTGCTATTGACTATAAGGTCTTCCCCCAGAGCATCTCGGGCTGCTAGTCTTTACCTTGTTCCCAGAGATGCATGGAATAATAAGAGAATTTGAGTACTTCAAAAGCTGGATGGGGCTGGACTCTCGTGATGACTTTCAAGCTTTGCAGGGTGATGGCAGAGTATTGATTGGCATAGGAACAGTGGAGGAGAGTATAAAATGGTGAGTAAGAGAGGCTTGAACAATAATTAGCTGGCAAACACATATCTCGAGGGGCCAGAGATAGTACATGAACATGCCCAAGTGAACACAAAAATGCACCTCTATATTTTTACATTTACTGATTTATTTTTTAGAGATGAGACCTCACTTTGTCACCCAGACTGCAGTGGAGTGGCAAGGTCTTGGCTCACTGTAGCCTTGATGTCCTGGGCTCAAGCAATCCTCCCACCTCAGCTTCCTGAGAAGCTGGGGCTACAGGTGTGCATCACCACACCCAGCTAATTTTTTAATTCAAATTGTTTTTTGTAGAGATGAGGGTCTCACGATGCTGCCCAGGCTGGTCTCGAACTCCTGGACTCAAACAATCCTCCTGTTTTAGTCTCCCCAATCAGTTCATACGTACCACATATGCAAGCAGCAAGCATGTATGTACACTCTTATAAATCTCTCTCTCCTTCTCTCTTTCTCTCTTCTGCCCCTTTCTTCTTCCCTCTCTCTGTTTCAATCTCAGCTGATCCTGCCATGCTGTTTCCTCCCCGTTTTTCCTTCATGCCGGCTTTAGCTAGAATTTTGGCATCTTTGGTTCTAATGAAATTCTTTGAGTTCTCATCCTTAGCACAACTGGAGCATTTTCTTGCTCCTTCCCTGGAGGGAGCCCTGAATAGCATTGCTTCCTCCGTGTGGCCCTGGCTTCGGTTTGGTATCTGTGACGATCTCAGGGCTGGGGCCAGACACTCACCTGCAGAGACAAAAAAGATGCCCGCGCTGAGAATGACATTGTGTCTGCTGCGGTGGAACTCGCTGGCTGCCACGCAGAGCCCGCCGAAGAACAGCAGCGTGACACTGAGGATGGGGAAGACACTGGAGGCCCTCACAGCTCCTGCGGAGAGAAGGAGAGAGGCTTCTGCCTGTACCCAGCCAGCCCCTGGGGTCCTCCCACTGCAAGCGTAGGGATGCCTGAGAGGAAGGCAGCACAGGAGGAGAACAGAGCCCATGTCTAACATGAGAACATGAGCATGAGACCAGGCACTCAGGGCCTGTGCTTAGAAGGAGTCTTAGCACTTGGGGTTGATGCTCTGCAGTCACCATCCTGAGAGTCTTAACAATTTTATAATCGAATGTGTGTTTTATAAGTGAAGTCGGATGGAACAATGACACACGCGCTGGGGCTTGGAGACTTGACTTATGTGGAACCCCACTCCCTACCTCCCCACCTATCACCAACACCTTCCCACCTCCCTGCCTCCCTGGAAAAGGCTCTCAAACACCCATTCTCCCTCCTCAGCCCAGTGACTACTGCTCCTGCTTTGCCCTTGGTGGGAGCCCAGGAACAGACACAGGGAGAGTCAGAGTTGGGTGCAAGCCCTAGGTCCCTGGGAGGGTTTGCACTCACCAGGAGAGTGTCCCCACACCCAAAGAGAGTGATATTAAATGGCAAATAGAAAACACCATGATAGATTGAGAGAGATCACAGAAAAAATTAAAAGTTTTTTGTTTTGTTTTGGTTTTTTGTCTGAGGTTTTTTGAGATGGTGCTTATTCTGTCACTCTGGCTGGAGTGCAGTGGTACAATCATGGCTCACTGTAGCCTCACCTTCCAGGCTCAGGCAATCCTCCTGCCTCAGCCTGTCAAGTAGCTGGGACTACAGGCATGTACCACCATGCCTGGCTGATTTTTGTAGTTTCTGTAGAGATGGGGGTCTCGCTAAGTTACCCAGGCTGGTCTAGAACTCCTGACCTCAAGCAATCTTCCCGCCTCAACTTCCCAAACTGCTGGGATTACAGGCATGAGCGCCCGGCCTAAGCGCACAGGATTTTCATTTCACACTAGAACCTGCAAATGACGCAGCCAGCCCTGTATACAGGGACTCCCATCAGATCACATGCTGCTCATTAAAATGCAGAATCTTTCCCTGCACGCATCTACATTTGCATAGTAGAGAGTGTGACAACACCCATTAAATACCCATTTAGTCACGAATGAACAAATGAATTTGCTTATTCATTTGACAAATATTTCCTGAGCACCTAATAGATGCTAGGTGCTGTGGCGGGTGCTGCAGTCATAGCTGACATGTTTAAGCACCGCAAGGGTGCAGGCACTGCCCTTCAGAAGGGACACCGGCTGAGGAGTCGAAGCAGAGTCCTGGAGGTCCCTGTGTCAGCTTCTTACTAAATACTTTCTGGATCATGGAAGGCCCTAAGGTACTGGGAGAGGGGCCTCATGTGGTTGGGGTCCCAGTATTTACCCATCCAGTATAAGAGTATTTTCTGGTGGATCCAGGCCAGAACACATCAGCTGAATAAATTCTGTGCTCATTGGTTTACCAAGGAGCCAGGGATCCTGTTCTCATGGGGCTTATGCTCTAGTAGCAATGACAGGCAGGACCAGCTACATAATTTACAGGGCCTTGTGCAACACAAAAATGTGAGGCCTAGCTGGGCATTGTGGCTCAGGCCTATAATCCCAACACTTGGGAGGCAGAGGTGGGTGGATCACCTAAGGTCAGGAGTTCAAGACCAGCCTGGCCAACATGGTGAAACCTGTCTCTACTAAAAACACAAAAATCAGCTGGGCATGGTGGAGGGCACCTGTAATCCCAGCTACTTGGGAAGCTGAGGGAGGAGAACTGCTTGAACCCAGGAAGTGGAGGTTGCAGTGAGCCGAGATTGTGCCATTACACTCCAGCCTGGGTGACAGAGCAAGTCTCTGTCTCAAAAGAAACAAACAAACAAAAAATAGTGAGGCCTCTTGTTTCAGAATTGTTAGGAATTTCAAGATAGTGACAGCAGAGCACAGAACCAAGGGTGGGGCCCTTCTGAGGTCCAAGCCCTGTGTAACAGGTAGGACCACAAGAATCCTACGCCTGTAATTCCAGCACTTTGGGAGGCTGAGGCGGATAGATCACCTGAGGTCAGGCATTTGAGATCAGCCGGGGCAACATGGCAAAACCCCATCTCTACTAAAAAATAAAAAATTAGCCAGGCATGGTGGTGTGCGCTTGTGTTCTTAGCTGCTTGGGGGGCTGAGGTGGGAGGATGACTTGAGCCCAGGAGGCGGAGGCTGCAGTGAGCCAAGATTGTACCACCGCACTCCAGCCTGGGCAATAGAGTGAGACCTTGTCTCAAACAAACAAACAAACAACAACAACAACAACAACAAAAACCCCATAACCCAGGCAAGAGCCCTTCATAGCTTGGACTTGGGGGTAGACCTGAGGTGGTAAGATGTGGCCAGATTCAGGGTGTACTTTATATTTTGAAAGTAAAGCCAACAGAATTCGCTGATGGATTGGCCGTGGGCTGCTGGTTGTGTTTGGTCTTAGGTGCTGAGCGAATGGAGGAGCTTCTCCTGACCAACGACACATGCGAGGTATGTGGGCCAGGGGGGAACACGAGTTTATTTTGGCTCAGGGGTTCAAAGCTTAGTTCACATTAGTCAGTGTTCAAGCCTTTAACCTCCATATTCACTAGGTGTTTTTCTGCCTGTTTAGCTCTGGTCATTTTCATTTGCTACTGCACTTTCATTTGTTTGTTTGTTTGTGTTTGCAGTTTTCTGAAAATTTGGTAACTTATTTAACCTGTGGGCCTAGGAGGGATGAAGGGGGAGGCCTGAAGTGGGGGGCTGAAGGCATACAGGTGTGAAGAGGTCAGGAGATTGAGACCATCCTGGCTAACACGGTGAAACCCCATCTCTACTAAAAATACAAAAAATTAGCCGGGGGAGGTAGCGGGCGCCTATAGTCCCAGCTACTCGGGAGACTGAGGCAGGAGAATGGCGTGAACCCGGGAGGTGGAGCTTGCAGTGAGCCGAGATCGCGCCGGTGCACTCCAGCCTGGGCGACAGAGCAAGACTCTGTCTCAAAAAAAAAAAGAGAAGATGGAAGGGATTTTGCGGTGGTGGTTTGAAACTGACCAATCATCTATGTCTTTCTTTCATGAGGGAGGGAGGGCAGGATGTATTGCGGGAGGGAGGGAGGAGGGATGAGAGTTCTTTCTTTCTTTTTTTTTTCTTTTTCTTTCTTTCTCTTTCTTTCTTTCTTTCTTTTTCTTTCTTTCTTTTCTTTCTTTCTTTCTTTCTTCTTTCTTTCTTTCTTTCTTTCTTTTCTTTCTTTCTTCTTTTTCTTCTTTCTTTCTTTCCTTCTTCTTCTTCTTCTTCTTCCTTCCTTTTCCTTCCTTCTTCCTTCCTTTCTTTTCTTTCTTTCTTTCTCTTCTTTCTTCCTCTTTCTTTCTTTCTTTTTTCTTTCTTTCTTTCTTTCTTTCTTTCTTTCTTTCTTTTCTTTCTTTTTTCTTTCTTTCTTCTCTTTCTTTCTTTCTTCTTCTTTCTTTCTTTCTTTCTTTCTTTCTTCTTTCTTTCTTTCTTTCTTTCTTTCTTTCTCTCTCTCTTTTTCTCTTCTCTTCTCTTCTCTTCTCTTCTCTTCTCTTCTCTTCTTCATGGAATTTCCCTCTGTCACCCAGGCTAGAGTGCAGTAGTGTGATCTCTGCTCACGGCAACCTCCGCCGCCCGGGTTCAAGCAATTCTCCTGTCTCAACTTCCTGAGTAGCTGGGACTACAGGCGCATGCCACCATGCCACCCTAATTTTTGTATTTTTAGTTGAGACTGGGTTTCACCATATTGGTCAGGTTAGTCTCGAACTCCTGACCTCATGTGATCCACCCACTTTGGCCTCCCAAAGTGCTGGGGTTACAGGCGTGAGCAGGCATGTAACCATGCCTGGCTGAAACTGGCCCAATTTTCTAATAGGCTGGATGCCCATGAACTGAAGCTTGAGAAACTTACATGTGTAAGTTTCAGTGAAATGAAATGCACCTGCTGCCTGTTGCCCAAATCCTATTCCTTGCCCCTCCTGTTTTCCTTCCTAGCTATATCAACCCTTAACTTTAATTAGGCACGATTAGTGTCCTTGCTGAGTTCTGGTCTGCTGCAAAGTCCTGCAGTTCTGTTATGCAGGCTCGCAGGAGGCAGAGCTGGCTCCTGGTTCCTTTAGCTCCCAGATCGAGGGGGCCATCCCAGGGAGTGAGCTCTGGGGTTCTGTATGTGAGTGTAGCTTATTTTTAATGGGCCCAGCTGTGGGCACAACTTATTTATAATTTGTAAAAATGTACACATATGACCCATGGGTTTCCAGTTGGATTCTTGCCTTGGGCCCTTGCAAATATTAGGGGCAGTTCTCCTCCAGTGGTTTCAAGCACCTGTTTGGGACTTGTGGACTAACTTTTAAAGGGATCATTTGCATTGCATATTGACAAGAATTGCTTGAATATTCAATGTAATGAGTGTAATTAATAAAAAGTGAATACCTTTTAAAAAATCAAAGGATGGCCGGGCGCGGTGGCTCAAGCCTGTAATCCCAGCACTTTGGGAGGCCGAGACGGGCGGATCACGAGGTCAGGAGATCGACACCATCCTGGCTAACACGGTGAAACCCCGTCTCTACTAAAAATACAAAAACTAGCTGGGCGAGGTGGCGGGCGCCTGTCGTCCTAGCTACTCAGGAGGCTGAGGCAGGAGAATGGCATAAACTCGGGAGGCGGAGCTTGCAGTGAGCTGAGATCGGGCCACTGCACTCCAGTCCGGGTGACAGAGCGAGACTCCGCCTCAAAAAAAAAAAAACAAAAAAAATCAAAGGATGATTAACCTTTGATGTGTGCCCTAAGAAAATGATCTGAATGTTTGAAGCTATTGAACTGTGTTGGTTCCACAAAAGTGGATATTTGGGCCTGCCACAGTGGCTCATTCCTGTAATCTCAGCACTTTGGGAGGCAAAGGCAGGTGGATCGTTTGAGGACAGGAGTTTGAGACCAGCCTGGGCAAGGCATAGGGGGACCCCAACTCTACAAAAAATGTAAAAAGAAATTAGCTAGACATGGTGGTGGTGGGTGCCTGTAATCCCAGCTACTCAGGAGGCTTGAGTCTAGGAATTTGAGGGTGCAGTGAGATATGATCGTGCCACTGCACTCCAGCCTGAATGACAGAGCAAGACCCCATCTCAAAAAAAAAAAAAGTTTATGTTTGAAACATGTGGATAGGAGATATGTGAATGTGACTGTTTCCCAAGTGGTGCAATCATCATTTGGGAACCCATTGGTGGGGAGACCTCACTCTTTGTCCCACAAATGAGATGCAAGCAGATCCTGTCAACTCTGGCTATAAGTGTCTGCCTCAGACAGGAAATTTTCTGCTGCCATTTTCTCCTAAGTCAGTGGAAGTCCACCTTGCATTTGTTTTAGCCCAGTGGATACATTGGCAACTTCAGATCAAAGAGGTTTTTACTGTCCTCCTTCCCTGTTTCTCCTTCCCAAACTATATGGAGCTAAGTTAAGGTCTTAAGGGTGGGGATATAAGCTTGTTCTAGTGTAGCCCCACCACTGGAGTCTGAGTAGGACTTTCTGAGTCCAGTGCTGTGTTGTGAGAGTCTCTAGTCAACAGAACCCGTGGGTTTTGAACCTTCTGCTGTAAGAGGCGTTGGAAACAGAGTGACTCCATCTTGAATAAGGGCTGGGTAAAATGAGGCTGAGACCTGCTGGGCTGCGTTCCCAAGCACAGGATGAGATGGGGGTCAACACAAGATATAGGTCACAAAGGCTCTGCCGTAAAACAGGACGCAGTAAAGAAGCCAGCCCATACCCGCCAAAACCAAGATGGTGATGAAAGTGACCTCTGGCTGTCCTCACTGCTCTTTATATGCTAATTATAATACATTAGCATGTGAAGAGACACTCCCACCAGCACCATGATACTTTACAGATGCCATGGCAATGTTAGAAGTTACCCTATGGTCTGAAATGGGGAGGAACCCTCAATTCCTGGAATCGCCTGCCCCTTTCCTGGAAAACTCATGAATAATTCGCCTCCTATTTACCATTAATCAAGAAATAACTAGAATATACTAGGTCAAGTGGTCCATGCCACTGCTCTGTTGATGGAGTAGCCATTCTTTTGCTTCTTTACTTCTTGAATAAACTTGCTTTCACTCTATTTTGTGGACTCACCCTGAATCTTTCTTGTGTGAGATCCAAGAACCCTGTCTTGGGGTCTGGATCTGGACCCCTTTCCAGTAACGCTGCTATGGGTTTATGCTGTAGCCTACCCCAAAGAGCACAGGAGAAAGAGGAAACAGCAGAAAAGAATCCCAGTCCCACCAGGGTTGTGGGTCAGGACAGGGAATGGCAGAGTGAATACCAGTGCAGGGAGAACCCTGCGGGAATGTGCTCCCAGCCCTACGTGGCTGGATCAGGCTGGATCAGGAATTCCAAAACTCTCAGCAGGAAGTCTGTGTGCTCATTAAGTCCTCTCCTTAACCTTAGCCCAATTCTGCTGCTACTGGTGAAGCTTAGGTGGACCCTGGGCTAGTGGTGAGGAGAGAGGAAGAGACATCTTCCCAGACCAGAGAAAAATACTTTGTCAGAAAAGCTATGGGCCTCTCTGAAGAACTTAAAATCAGCTATACAAGTTGTGAAGTAGAAGTCACAGTTCTGTTTAGTCTCTGACAGGGCAAGCGTCAAAATGTTTTATGAACATAGGAAAGAAAAACAAAGAAGATAGGCCGGGCGCGGTGGCTCAAGCCTGTAATCCCAGCACTTTGGGAGGCCAAGACAGGCAGATCACGAGGTCAGGAGATCAAGACCATCCTGGCTAACACGGTGAAATTCCGTCTCTACTAAAACATACAAAAAACTAGCCAGGCGAGGTGGCAGGCGCCTATAGTCCCAGTTACTTGGGAGGCTGAGGCAGGAGAATGGCGTAAACCCGGGAGGCGGAGCTTGCAGTGAGCTGAGATCCGGCCACTGCACTCTAGCCTGGGCGACAGAGCCAGATTCCGTCTCAAAAAAAAAAAGAAAAACAAAGAAAATATATGGGCACTCTGGTAAAACCCCACTGGTGACTAACACCGTTCTCTATTGAGAAGATGCAAGTAATCTGTGTCATCTCTCAAAATTTGGTCAAGCTACATCTCTAAGTGTGGCTAATTTTGCTCTCCACACTGAATCTTTTTGAGCTGCTGATGTGAGGGGTGAGAAAAGAAAACAGCGTTTATCTGAGTAATGCAAGTCCTTTTAATGATCAGGCCCAGAGAGACATTAAAATGAGGCAGTATCACGTCCTTCCCTCCTCTTTGAGCTGCATGCTCATCTCTTGAAATTGCTTGCTTTTGCCACAAGTAGCATAAATTAACCTAATAATGCTGCATCTGACACTATCCTCCACACCCTATAGCCAATCACGAATCAATATTATTGATTAGTGCAAAGGCACGATCATGGCTCACTGCAGCCTCAGCTTCCTGGGCTAAAGCAATCCTCCCACCTCAGCCTCCCGAGTAGCTGGGACTAAAGGTGTGCACTACCATGCCTGGATAATTAAAAAAAAAAATTATGTAGAGTTGGTGACTTGCTATGTTGCCTAGACTGGTCTTGAACGCCTGGCTTCAAGTGATCCCCCCATCTTGGCCTCCTAAAGTGCTGGGATTACAGGTGTGAGCCATTGCACTTGGCCTCATTATCCTTTTGAGTGAACTCAACACACATTCTTGCTGAAGAAATTACACTGAAATCCCAAATCAGGTTCTCTCTGTGCCTTGACCAATAGAAGGCTCATCTCTGCAGTGAATTTTGCTATTGCTAATCCCATGCAAGAAATGGGAGCTAATGCATATTGTCTCCTGACTGTGTGTTGGGCCCTAAGCTAAGTGTAATATGCGTTAGTTTACTTAATTTTCATGACCCTGTCAGGTGGATGGCATTATAACCTCCATTTCAGAAAAAAATGAAGGAAGTTAG
The DNA here is from genome assembly GCF_007565055.1 of Rhinopithecus roxellana. Lineage (NCBI taxonomy): Eukaryota > Metazoa > Chordata > Mammalia > Primates > Cercopithecidae > Rhinopithecus > Rhinopithecus roxellana. The sequence goes on along the minus strand of NC_044568.1, from coordinate 1,178,640 downwards.
AAACTAGAGAGGTAAAGCCACTTGCCCCAGGTCCAACCCAGCTAGTAAAGTCAAACAAGGGTCAAAGCCCAGATTCCAGAGGCCTTGGCTCCAAGCCACCACACTCTCTTGGCTCCTACACGCTGTAGTTGTGACAGTTCATGTCATATCCAGGTTACCGAATTTGGAAAAATCCTACAGAGACATTGGCCCTATCCCAGGAGGATTGAAACTGGAGGGAAGTCAAAGGAAAGGTGAACTTGGGTTTGTATTTATTCTCCTAGGCATTGCCCCTTGGGACCTCACACATTAGCATCTCACCTCACCCGTTAGCACTCTGCCATTAGCACCTCCAATCCCCTCCCGGGAAGGTGAAAACCTGCATTCAAGTTGGAGAAAGTTCCTTAGATTTTTCTCCTAAACTGACTAAAAAGAACTTTTCAGTTTTGACTCACCTACTTTTTGGGCTCTTTTCCTTCCTCCCTCCCTCCCTGCCTCCTTCCCTTCCTGTCTTCCTCCCTTCTCTTTCTTTTCCTCTCTCTTTCTCTTTTTCTTTCTCTTTCTCCTTTTCTTTCTTTTCAGAGACAGGGTCTCACTCAGTCACACAGGCTGGATAGCAGTGGTATGATCATAGCTCACTGCAGCCTCAATCCCCTGGGCTCAAATGATCCTCCCACTTCAGCCTCCTGAGTAGCTAGGAGTACAGGTGTGTGTCACCACAAGCAGCTAATTTTTTAATTTTTTGTGGAGATGGGGTCCTGCTATATTGCCCAGGCTGATCTCGACCTCCTGAACTCAAGCAATCCTTTCTGGCCTCTGCCTCCCAGAGTGCTGGGAATACAGGCATGAACAATTCCCCACCCCACTCCCTGCTTCTTCTTTCTGTTTCTAATTCATTGAAACTAAAGGGGCTTAGCTCTCAGAACCACACGAATGTCTCTGTGTACTGGCACATGGGGCTTCTTTGCACTTGTCCATCTCTAGGGATGGATGCTGAGGAACCTCCAACTCAGAGGCAGCTGGGTGGTGGCAGGGGCCCATCCCTTCCTCCCAGAGAGACTCCAAAAGCCGGGGAACTTACGCAGGAGATACTCAGCTGTGTCCTGTTCGTAGTCAGCATCTTCAGGGAAGTGATCGATTTTCTTGCACACACCTCGGAAAGCCCCTGTGGAAACAGATACGGGTTCTGAGCCTGGGGGAGGAGACAGAGCTCCGGGGGCCCAACCTGGGTCCTTACCGCTATGTGCAGATCCTTTCTCTGGTTGTTGGGGGCGCTAGGGTTGTTGGGCTGGTAGGCCCAAGAGCACCTTTATTTTTTATTAGAGTCAGGGTCTCATTCTGTGGCCCAGATTGGAGTGCAGTCGTACAATCATGGCTCACTGCAGTCTTGAACTCTTGGGCTCAAGTGATTCTCTCACCCCAGCCTCCCAAGTAGCTGGGACTATAGGCGTGTGCCACTATGCCTGGCTAATTAAACATTTTTTGACAGTGAGAACAAAAGGTCTCACTATCTTGCCCAGGCTGGCCTCAAACTCCTGACCACAAGTGATCCTCCTGCCTCAGCCTCCCAAAGTGCTAGGATTACAGGCATGAGCCAGTGGGATCAGTCACCAACAGCATGCTTCTTTAGGGCACAAAAAAGAGATGAGTGGAGGCCAAAGATAAACAGTACCAAGTGGGAGATGGAAATGTGCTGCTTTTTAGATTTTGCAGGATGTTGGGATCCACTTTACAAGGGCAAAAACACCATGAAACATAAACACTAATTATGAGGACTATCTTATCTTTCCTCTCTCCTCCAGTCAGTGAAGGTAAAAGCAGGTAGAATTCAAGTACATCATTTTTTTTCTGCTCATTTTACCAACGAGGAAACAGGGCTTAAGAAATTTTCTTCAAATCACTCTGATAAGTAGTTATTTAGGTTGATGCAGAAGTAATTGTGCAATTACTTTAGTTATGCAGGTTGGTGCAAAAGTAATTGTGCAATTAGAGATGGGGTTTCACCGTGTTAGCCAGGATGATCTTGATCTCCTTGTGCAACTGTGCAATTACTTTTGCACCAACCTAAATAGAACTGGCATTCCAACCAAGAGCTGAATCCAGGCATTCCAGAATAGTCCTCTCTCCCCAGCAATGTTCATATCTGACCACAGGACCCTCCCTTTCCTTCTCTGCCCTCCCAAAGGATCACAGCTTACTGTCCCTCGCTGTGAGTTTCACCCCTTCAGGAGCCTGAGTTTTGCTGAACGTGCATCTTGAACATTTGTCCACATTTGCTGACTGTTTTGTTTTGTTTTGTTTGAGATGGAATTTTGCTCTTGTCACCCAGGTTGGAGTGCAATGGCACGATCTCGGCTTACTGCAACCTCCGCCTCCCAGGTTCAAGAGATTCTCCTGCCTCAGCCTCCAGAGTAGCTGGGATTACAGGCACCTGGCACCACGCCTGGCTAATTTTTGTATTTTTAGTAGAGATGGGGTTTCACCATGTTGACCAGGCTGGTCTCGAACTCCTGACCTCAGGTGATCCACCCACCTTGGCCTCCCAAAGTGCTGGGATTACAGGCATAAGCCACATTGCCCAGCCAAGGTGTGGATGTTTAATCATCATTTTGGGTATTGGTTAACTAGACAGTTAACCAGTCTCTGGGGGCAGTTAATAGCTCTGCCAGTTCTTTTAAAGGAAAACAAATTTTCCAGAAATTATGCATTCTTGTCCCTGTCCCTGTCTGTGTAGCTGGAGTGGAATGTGGCAGGGTTGGGGGGGCGGGCGGGCATTGTGATGTCGTGGAAAATGGACAAGGTTCAGAATCAGACAGAGCTGCGTTGGTATTTCAGAGCCATTATTGTAAGAATGAAATAAGACTATACATGAACATGAGATAATTTTTGCAAAGCTCTAGGCATGTCTTAATAATGGCTGCCACTTATTAAGTGCTTCCGATTGGCCAGGCACATAGCTGAAACCTTATATCCCTTATCTCATTCACCCTGTTTACCACCCCAGGAGGTAGAGGCTATTAATATTAACATTTGGTAATGAGACAATGGAAAATCACAGAGGAGATGGTGTCACAGCTGGTGAGTGACGGAATTGATTTTTGGAGCCAGGTTTCAAAGGCTGTGGTTTCACCATTACACTATGAATAGTAGTCATTATTATTATGGCTACTATCATGATGTCTATTATGATCTCATAAAAATAAGAGTGTCATATATTTAATTTCTTCTATAAGTAGGCTCCAGGCCAGAGCCATTTCACAATAAATGCCTTGGAATATGTAGAACATCTCCTTGGTTCTGATTCTCTGCTCACCAGGCAAAGAATAGACTCAGAACCAGGAAGGAGGTTCAGGAGAGAAGACTCAAGGAAATTCCTAGAAAAAAGACAGACCCATAATTTCTTCCCTGATACTGAAAAAAAAAAGACCTTATTTATGCTTGTTCATAGTTTAGAGTTTCATTTATATATTCCCGTTTGGTTTTACACCCCATCCCCTTCCAGTTGACTGGATAAGAAATCATAATAAGTAACACACATGTGCACCTACTATATACCAGGTGCCATTCTAAGCATTTATGTTTTTTTTTTTTTTTTTTTTTTTCTGAGATGAGTCTCACTCTATTGCCCAGGCTGGAGTGCAGTGGCACGATCTCAACTTGCTGCAACCTCCTCCTCCCAGGTTCAAGCGATTCTTGTACCTCGGCCTCCCAAGTAGTTGGGGTTACAGGTGCCCGCCACCACGCCTGGCTAATTTTTGTATTTTTGGTAGAGACGGGGTTTCGCCATGTTGGCCAGGCTGGTCTTGAACCCCTGACCTCAGGTGAACCACCCACCTCAGCCTCCCAAAGTGCTGGGATTACAGGTGGGAGTCACTGCGCCCAGCCACATTTACGTGTTTTATCCTCTTTAGCTATCTAAATGACTTTACGAGGTGCCTAATGTTATTTTTTATTTTTTGGTTTTTTTTTTTTGAGACAGAGTCTCGCTCTGTTGCCCAGGCTGGAGTACAGTGGCGCAATCTCGGCTCACTGCAAGCTCTGCCTCCTTGGTTCATGCCATTCTCCTGCCTCAGCCTCCCAAGTAGCTGGGACTACAAGCGCCCGCTACCATGTCCAGCTAATTTTGTTTTTGTATTTTTAGTAGAGACAGGGTTTCACCGTGTTAGCCAGGATGGTCTCAATCTCCTGACCTTGTGATCTGCCCATCTTGGCCTCCCAAAGTGCTGGGATTACAGGCGTGAGCCACCGCGCCCGGCCTGAGGTGCCTAATGTTATAATGAGGCAAGGTTATTAATACAAGGAGGAAATTGAAGCTTAGCCAAGTCACTGATTTACTCAAGGACACAGTTAGACATTTACTAGCTGACCCCAAAGATAAAGTTCCTAACTATTATTATGAATTGCAGTCTCTTCAACAAGTCTCAGTGTTGTGAGCTAAGTTCTTTGCCTGGCGGCTTCATGATCATTTTATAGCCCACCCCCTACTATTGATATCAGCAATGAACTGGACCAGTGGCTTCTCCATTAACTATGCTTCCCCATGGCATGTGCCGGGGTGCCTGGGCAGGGGAGGGATGTTCATAGTGACACCATCCATTGTTAATTGATTTCCATACTCCTTGTTATTTGCTGTTTTCCATACTTGAATTCCATGAAAGATTTCAAAGGAAGAAAGTGTTCAGGTGAAGATGGAATGGGAACACTACTGAATACAGACCAGTCAAAATTATTGAGGGAATTAGGAACTACATACGTGTAGGCATCTGCTTGCAAAATGGGCCTATTCATGGTGCCTTCAGGCAGCTTGAGACTAAGACTTAGAACCAGCAAATACCAGTAACTCCTGGAGACACAGTCACTAGTTTTGTTGTTGTTGTTGTTTATTTGTCTTTTAGGCAGAGTTTCGCTCTTGTCACCGAGGCTGGAGTGCAGTGGTGTAATTTCAGCTCGCTGCAACCTCCACCTTCCCAGTTCAAGTGACTCTCCGGCCTCAGCCTCCCGAGTAGCCGGGACTACAGGCATGCGCCACTATGCCCAGCTAATTTTGCATTTTTAGTAGAGACACCGTTTTGCCATGTTGTCCAGGCTGGTCTTGAACTCCTGGCCTCAGCTGATCCACCTGCCTCAGCCTCCTAAAGTGCTGGGATTACAGGCATGAGCCACTGCGCCTGGCCTGCAGTCACCAGTTTTTAATGTTCTAAAGCAGCTTACTACTGCCCATGTTTGTATGGCCCGTGAGCTAAGAATGGTTTTTGCATATTTAGATGGTTGAAAAAAAAAATCAAAAGAAGAATATTATTTGTGACCTGTAAAAAAATGTGAAATTCAGATTTCAGCCTCAGAAAACAAAGTTTTATTGAAACACAGTCATGCCCATTTGTTTATATTGCTTCAATTTCCTGATTATAACGTTAGGCTCCTCATGAAGCCATTTTGAGAACTAAAGAGAATAAAACATGTTGATGCCACTATAACAGAGTTCAGTATTTGCCACAGAGACAGCAAAGCTGAAAATATTTACTCTCTGGCTCTTTAAGAACAATTTTGCTGGTCCCTGGTTTAAAGATTTCTGTCCCAAGAAGGAAAAAGTGGAAAGCAAAGTGGAGTTTGGGCCTTCCTGGAATAGAAGACCTAATCTAGACTGGTGTTTCTAAAGTAGATAATACTGGCTTCTGGGGCAAATCTGGGTTGCAGACTGTTTCATTTTATGGTTTTATCCGTGTGTGTTTGTTTCACCTGCAATACTCTTTTACATATTTTATTTTTAAAAATTAAGCTTCTGCATTTTATTTTATTTTATTTTATTTTATTTTGAGACGGAGTCTTGCTCTGTCACCCAGGCTGGAGTGCAGTGGTGTGATCTCAGCTTACTGCAATCTCCACCTCCTGGGTTCAAGTGATTCTCCTGCCTCAACCTCCTGAGTAGCTGGGATTACAGGTGCGTGCCACTACGCCCGGCTAATTTTTGTATTTTTAGTAGAGACAGGGTTTCACCATGTTGGCCAGGCTGGTCTTGAACTCTTGACCTCAGGTAATCTGCCTGCCTGGGTCTCCCAAAGTGCTAGGAGGACAGGCGTGAGCCACCGCCCCTGGCCTATGCTGCTGCAATTTAAAATTCTGAGTATTTCACATTAAAAACTGATTCGCAGTTTCTCTTCAAAAATGGGGACCTCTGTCTCACATTTCCATGCAGGAGTAATGAATCCCTGGATGGCGTAGCTGACATCAGCAGCGCTCTTTAAACAGGGTATAAACTCTCCAGTTGGCCAAAGTCCCCACCTAGCTCTATATTCTTGCCTGGCCCTGTAGATATTCGAGTTTGCAACCCCTGAACCAAATGTATTTAGTAGGAGCCCAGTCTTTGGTGTCCCACGTGGGCATGAATCCTGACTCAGCCACTTACTAGTTGTGGTACCTATGGCAAATTACCTCTTCAAACCTCAGTTGCTTCTTCTACAGAATGAAGATAATAATAGTAACTTCATGGAGTTGCCATGAGAATCAGTTGAGGCAGTAATAGCAGTTATTACGCCAGTTGCTGTTCTCAGCACTTTACACATAAATCTTTTAATTAGGCAATGACATAAAGCACTTAGTACAGTTCCTGGAGCATGGTAGGAACTCGATATATTACAGCTATTATTACCGTTGGTTTTGGTAGGTATTTTAGGATCACAAGAGACACATTGGTGCCATGGTGAGATTTTAAGAAGCAATACAGAAGGAAAAGGAATCAAGAATTTTCCCCAAGGAAGACTCCACACTGAAAATGAACCTGCTGGCACCCCATGTCATACATGCATCACAAAGTGAGCTTGGACATTCATGTAAGTAGCATATTGCTGGCTCCCATAAATAACCACTATTTAGCATTTTTGTATATTTCCTTCCAGGCTCTTTTTCCCCTGTGCTGTCGCACACAAATGGCTTTACAAAACTGGGATCGTGCTGTTCTTCTCACTTATATTTTCTTAGGAGTATCTTCCCATATCAGTAAATCTGAGAAAAGTAGAATGAGATTGGACTTGTCCACCCACTGTAGAAGATGGAACCAAGAGAAATGGTGAAGACATGTAGACTGTAAGGATGAAGTCAGGATGCAGAGAGGAGCACTGTCCTGGCACAGCTTTAAGCTCAGGCATTGGAGCAGAGAGAAGTAGAAGCTAAAGCAGGAAGAGGATCAATGGCGTTTGGTCCAGGGGCCGGATCCTGTGGTTACAGGTGAGGGAGGACAGGAGCCCAACGAAGGGCATGTGTGAGAGCTGGGCCCTGAGAATTCATAGACCCCAGGAGCCCGGGAAGAGGTTTGGAGTGAAAGACAGAGCCAAAAGAGATTTCCAGAGGTGCTGAAGTACAGTTGCAGAGACCAGCTTTTTGGTGGCTACAGCTTCATCCTGGGGAAAGAAGATCGTACCAGTGGTTTATCTCTGGTTCGGACAATGGAAAAGTACTTCCTTCACATGAGGAGGGGTGCTGTCCTTAAGCAGATACTTTTTTTGTTTTTCTGCTCCTTTTTAGTTGACATGTAACAATCGTACATATTTATGGGATACAGAGTGATACTTTGATACGTGTATATAACGAATAATGATCAAATCAAGATAATTGGCAAATCTATCTCTTTTAGCTTTTGGAAAAGATACACTAAATTATTTTATTTATTTATTTATTTTGAGATGGGGTCTCACTCTGTTGCCCAGTCTGGAGAGCAGTGTCATGCTTATGGCTCACTGCAGTCTCGACAGTTTGGGCTCTAGTGACCCTCCCACATCAGCCTCCTGTAGCTGGATCTACAGGTATGCACCGCCACACCTAGGCTAATTTTTATATTTTTTGTAGAGATGGGGTCTCATCATGTTGACCAGGCTGATCTTGAACTCCTGGGTTCAAGTGATCCTCCCACCTCAGCCTCCCACGTAGCTGGGACTACAGGTGTGCACCATCACACCCAGCTAACTTTTATATTTTTTGTAGAGATGGGGGTCTTGCCATGTTGCTCAGGCAGATCTTGAACTCCTGGACTCAAGCAATCCTCCCACCTAGGCCTCCCAAAGAGCTGGGATTACAGGTGTGAACCGCCACGCCTGGCCACACTAAGTTATTGTTAACCGTATTCACCCTACAGTGCTATAGGACATTAGAACACATTCCACCCCTCTAGCTGTAACTTCTGACACTTTTTCTTAAAAGTTAAACCCTAGAAATTTTCCTACAGAAATCAGCACTGAGATAAGAATGCTCACCATTGCCTCAATTATTTGTTATGGTTCTATATATTCTAGCACAAGAAGAAATAAAACAGAATTAAGAGTTACAAGCAACAGAAAAAATTTAAAAAAGGAATAAAATTACAATTTTTCCAGGTCATAGAATTAGCCTACTTAAGAAACTGAAAGTAGACCGGGCACAGGGGCTCACGCCTGTAATTCTAGCACTTTGGGAGGCTGAGGCGGGTGGATCACCTGAGGTCTGGCGTTCGAGGCCAGCCTGGCCAGCATGGTGAAACCCTGTCTCTACTAAAAATACAAAAATTAACTAGGCGTGGTGGCGGGCACCTATAGTCCCCGCTACTCGGGGTGCTGAAGCAGGAGAATCTCTCTAACCTGGGAGGCGTAGATGGCAGTGAGCTGAGATGGCACCACCACACTCCAGCCTGAGTGAGACAGTGAGACTCCATCTCAAAAAAAAAAAGGAGAAGCAGCTGAAGGCAATTAGCTGAAAAAAACACAGTAGAATGAATGAAAGAGCTCAGTGAGGTGGTTTCTTACACGATACTAAGCCATACAATAAAGCTGTAATAATTAAGTCATTGTGGTACTGGTACTGGCATTTTAAAATCACATTTACCAGGATATTTTTTCAGTACAGAGAAATAATACAAACAAAACAAGAAACAGTCCATTACCCTTTATTTGGTTAATCCCTTTTAAATTAAAAAGAATAGATGTACATAGAGAATTAAAACAGTATAGAAGGGATTAAACGTGCTTTCTCCACCACCAAAAATTCTCTCACCTGATAACTCAGCAGAAGAATTTTTTGTTAACTGCATGTGGAGTGAAATTACGTCTAAGCTGAGAGCTGAAGGCTAATTAGAAGTTAATCAGAGGAAGGGAGGTGTTTTTCTCGAAGCAGAGGGAATAGCATGTGTGACGATGAGAGAATGAACAAGAGAAAAACTCATTTGGGAGCTCAAAGTAGCTCAAGGTGTTTAGAGGATGAATGGTCTGGAGGACAGATCCAGTGGGTACAGGTGAGAGGAGAGGGGTGATGGGAACCGGGGAAGGTAAGTGTGAGAACTGGGTTGTGAAGATTGATTTTAGGTCCTAGGGATTCCCTAATGCCCAAGACAGATGGTCTTGATCCTCGGAACTTGCATTCTCATTGAGGAGAAAGACTATAGACAATATATCCGAGCTTTGAAAGATACAAAACACTGGGGCTGGGCACAGTGGCTCATGCCTGTGATCCTAGCACTTTGGGAGGCTGAGGCAGGCAGATCACTTGAGATCAAGAGTTCGAGACCAGCCTGACCAACTTAGTAAAACCCTGTCTCCACCAAAAAAAAAAAAAAACAAAAAAACCAAAAAAAACACAAAAATTAGCTGGGCATGATGGTGCGTGCCTGTAATCCCAGCTACTCAGGAGGCTGAGGCAGGAGAATAACTTGAACCCAGGAGGTGGAGGTTGCAGTGAACCGAGATCTTGCCACTGCACTCCAGCCTGGGTGACAGAGCGAGACTCTGTCTCAAAAAAACAAAGAATAAAAAACAAAAAACCAAGAAAGATACAAAACAGGATGATGTGATGGCAACTCTTCATTGGGTGGGGGCAAGTGGAGGGCAACACTGGATAGGGTTGTTGCAGAACGGACACGAGCTCAGACCTGAAAAAAAGGAGCCAGTTATATGAAGAGTCCAGGAAAGAGCTTTCCAGGTAGAAGGAAATGGAAATGCAACGACCCTGGGGTGGGAGTGCACTTGGTGAGTTTGAGGAATGGAAGAGAGGCTAGTAGGAAAAAAGAGGGCATATTGCAGTGGTTTCACTGGGTCCATCAGCTGCCCTTCCAGCTGTGTTTTCAGCACTGGGATGTCTGTGTCCATCAGCTGCCCTTCTAGCTGTCCCTTCAGCACTGGGATCTCTGGAAAATCTAGGAGGTTGAGTTGCACATGGACATGGACCAAGGTCAGCCCCAGCTCTTTCTTAGGGTAGGGAGTAACCTTGAGGCCACCAGATTTGGGGTAACTGAAGGAACTGACCTGGTTCTGGGTGGCTTCTAAACATGCAGGAATGGGGAGGGAATCTAGAAATGGGATGTTTGTATTTTTAACTCTTTTTTAATTTAAAAATTATTATTATTATTATTAAACATGGGGTCTCACTACATTGCCCAGGCAGGTCTCAAACTCTCCGGCTCAAGCTATACTCCCGCCTCTGCCTCCCTAAGAGCTGGGGTTACAGACGTGAGCCACCACACCGAACCTGTATGTTTAACTCTTAAAGCCCTTTTCGTCTATCTCTGGGGAAAGTGGTGCTTCCCAGGTATTTGAGCTGAATAAGGGCTCAGAGTCCTCATTTTGAGTATTTCCTTTCAGATCTCAGCAGTGTGGGCTCCAGCCTGATCCTGGGAAGTGGTCATCAGCAATCACAAAGGGGTATGAGGCTGCTTGTCTGTGGATTTTTACAAATAAGTCATATGGTTGCAATCTGGGGGAGAAATCGGCTGCCTCTTCTTCAGCAGGTGCCTATCTGACCTCTAGAGAGGTAGTGTGGTGTACTGGTAGGAACACAAGCTTTCAGTTTGAATCCTTGCCCAGCCACTGAGTTACTAACTGTATGGCTTTGTGCAATGGACTGAATGCTCACTTCCTCTCAAAATTCCTATCTTGAAATCCTAATGCCTGCAGGGCATGGTAGCTCACACCTGTAATCTCAGCACTTTTGGAGGCCAAGGCAGGAGGATCTGTTGAGCCCAGGAGTTCAAGAGTAGCCTAAGCAACATGGCAAGGCCCCTCTCTACAAAAAGTTTAGAAATTAACTGGACATGGTGGCACACACCTAGAGTCCCAGATGCTCAGAAGGCCAAGGTGGCAGGATCGCTTGCGTCTGGGAGATTGAGGCTGCAGTGAGCTACGACCGCACCACTACACTCCAGCTTAGGTGACAGAGGAAGACAAAGGAAATCCTAATGCCTACGATGATGGTATTAGGAGTGGGGTCCACTGGGACATGATTAGGTCATGAGGGTGGGGCCCTCATGAATGGAATTAGTGCCCTTATAAAAGAAACTCCAGAGAGCTCTCTTGTTCTCTTTCTGCCATGTGGAGACACAGTGAAAAGACAGCCATCTGCAACCTGGAAGAGGGCCCTCACCAGTACCCCACCATGCAGGCACCCTGATCTCAGACTTCCATCCTCCAGAACCATGAGAAACAAATTTCTGTTATTTGCAAGCCACCCATCCTACGGTGCTTTGTTATAGCAGCCCAAATGGACTAAGACACCTTCTTCCCCTCAGCCTTGATCTCTTCATTTTAGTTTTTCTTTTTTTAATTTTAATTTTATTTTTTCAAGGTAGAGATTGGGTCTTGCTATATTGCCCAGGCTGCTCTTGAATTCCTGGCCTTACACTATCCTGCCACCTTGGCATCCCAAAGTACTAGGATTATAGGTATGAGTCACAGTGCCTGGAGTTGATCTCCTCAGTTAGAAAATGTTAATGATTGACCAGGTGCAGTGGCTCACGCCTGTAATCCCAGCACTTTGGGAGGCTGAGGCAGGCGGAGCATGAGGTCAGGAGATCGAGACCATCCTGGCTAACACCGTGAAACCCCGTCTCTACAAAAATACAAAAACAAAATTAGCTGGGTGTGGTGGTGGGTGCCTGTAGTCCCTGCTACTCAGGAGGCTGAGGTGGGAGAATGGCATGAACCCGGGAAGCAGAGCTTGCAGTGAGCCAAGATCACGCCATTGCACTCAGCCTGGGAGACAGAGCGAGAATCTGTCTCAAAAAAAAAAAAAAAAAAAAAAGCCAATGATCTCCAGATTGCTGCAGTTTCTTTCTCTGTTTTTGTTTTTGTTTTTGTTTTGAGACAGAGTGTCACTCTGCCGCCCAGGCTGGAGTGCAGTGGTGCAATCTCGGCTCACTGCCTCTGCCTCCCAGGGTCAAGCGATTCTCCTGCCTCTGCCTCCCAAGTAGCTGGGACTACAGGTGCATGCCACTAAAATTGCAAGAGTTCAGGGCCTAGGGTTAGACAGACCTTGCTTTTATGACTCAGTTTCCCCTTCTATAAAATTATGTATTGGGCTGGGCACAGTGGCTCATGCCTGTTATCCCAGCACTTTGGGAGGCTGAGGCAGGCAGATTTTTTTTTTTTTTTAAATATTTTTTGTATTTTTAGTAGAGACAAGGTTTCACCATGCTGGCTAGGCTGGTCTCCAACTCCTGGCCTCAAGTGATCTGCCTGCTTTGACCTCTCGAAGTCTGAGGTTACAAGCATGAACCACTGCACCCAGCCTGTTGGGGGTTTCAAAAGAAATCATCATAGTATCCATGTTTGTTGAGATGTGCTCTACTTGGCCTTGAGTAAGGGCTCTTTGAGTATTCCCCACAATCCCATGAAGCAGGCACTGTTGTTGGTCATAGGATGGGCTGAGGAGCATGAATTTTGGAGTCAGAATAAGCGGGTTTGAATCCCAGCTCGGCAAGTTGCTTAACTTACAAGTGCCTCAGTTTCCTCCTTTGAAAGCTGAGAGTAACAATAGGAATAGAAGAGTCAGCATTCGTCAAGTGCATTGGAGCAGTGCTTAGCACATGGGAAGTGTTATGTATGTGGATGCCAATTCAATAAATGTTTATTTTATTTTATGTATGTATGTATGTATTTATTTATTTGAGATGGAGTCTCGCTCTATCACCCAGGATGCAGTGCAGTGGTGCGATCTTGGCTCACTGCAACTTCTGCCTCCCAGGTTCAAGCGATTCTCGTGCCTCAGCCTCCTGAGTAGCTGAGATTACAGGTGCCCACCACCACGCCCAGCTAATTTTTGTATTTTTAGTATATACGGGGTTTCACTATGTTGGCCAGGCTGGTCTTGAACTCTTGACCTCAGGTGATCCACCTGCCTTGGCCTCCCAAAGTGCTGAGGTTACAGGTGTGAGCCACTGTGCCCAGTCCAATAAATACTTTTATAGAAGGGAAAGCCGAGTCATAAAACCAAGGTCTGCCTAACCCTAGACCCTGAGCTCTTGCAAAATCCTCTAAATAGCACTAACATAGTGCCGAGCACTGGGAAGAGGGTTAACAGGGGGCAGCTATTAATATCATTATCTCTATTTTGGGCATGGGGGTGAGAGGAAACCAATGGAAAACTGGAGGGTATGGTCTTCTTCATCCTGCCCTCACCCAGACATGGGTACACATGTGCCGACCTGTGCATGTGGGTGCATGCATGTGTGTGTATTCCCACAGAGCGCTAACTCAGGCAGGGAGCCCCAGGAACCATCACTCTCAGGAGGGAATAGACCTAGACCAACCTGCTATGCCAATTTTGGCCAAAGGCCAGACAGAGCTTTCTGGATCATTGAAAGACAGCTCTGAATTTAGTGGGTTTGACTTCAAGTCAAGAAATACTGGATCCAGAGCAGAGAGGCCTGGGGAGGTGAGACTGTCATCCAAGGCCCAATCTTTCCAAGTTTGCAGTCCTGAAGGGAGATCCTAAATGGGGAGTGGAGACAGGTTTCCCCAGGATGTCCCCCCTCCAGTGGAAGAAGAGGATCTCAGTAGAGCCTCTCGATGGGCTTCTCACATCCATCTCCTCTGCACGGCCCACACGGAGGGTCCTGGGGCAGATTTTGGTGGCTGTGAATCCATGAATCTAAGAGAGAGACATCACTTCTGAGCAGGCTCTGGACAGTCATGATGTGCTCAGAGTGAGGGCTGGCACTCCTCACCAGTCCACCTAGCCCAGCAACAGTGCCCGGAACCTGCTCAAACCCATAAACAGGGCCAATTCTGTAGCCAGAGCTTGACATCCATCTCAGCATGAGTCCAGCCAGTGCAACCACATTCCAGGGGCCCCCAAAAGCCCAGCGTAGAGCTCAAAACAGAGGCCAACAGGAACCCAGGGTCCAGCGTTGTAGGTCTTTTGCTAGAACTCCTTTGTGAAGATTTTTGCTTCATGATCTCAGGAAGGAAGAGCAAATACCATGTGTGTTTATGCTTCCTGAGTACTTGGGTTAAGCCCTTGATTAAGAATGTTTGGGCTCCTGGTGCTACAGCAGATCTTTATTATCTGAGAATAAGGATGCCTTACAGCAGTGATTGTCAACATCGGTTCACATTGGAATTACCTTGGGAAGGGAGGCTGGAAAAACGCTGAAGCTGGGGTTCTACTCCCAGGGATTCTTTATCTGGGCATCTGAATTCCTCTCCTCTCCTGTCCTCTCCTGTCCTTTCCTATCCTCTCCTCTCCTCTCCCCTTCTTTTCTTTTTGAGAGATAGGGTCTTGCTCTGTCACCAGGCTGGAGTGCAGTGGTGCAATCATAGCTCACTGAAGCCTTAAACTACTGGGCTCCAGCAATCCTCCTGCCTTAGCCTCCTGAGTAGCTAGGACTGCAGGTGCACGCCACCATACCTGTCAATTTTTAAGGTTTTTTTTTTTTTTTTTTTTTTTTTGGTAGAGACAGGGTCTTGCTATGTTGCCCAGGCTGTGGATTTTTCAAAGCTCCCTGGGTGATTCTAACTGTGCAGTTAAAATCAAGGACCACACCTTCAGGTGAGTCCACTCAAAAATAGGAACTAAAGCCTCTTTCTAGATGAAAATGGGCACTATCGATCATAGTGTCTGAAAATTGTCAGTGGCTAAATTGAAACACAGGTTATGCTTCCATAACAGTGTATGTATTGCAGTGGGGACAATGAGACCTGTAACATTTTGAAAATTTTTTTAAAAACATAAAATAAAATAAAATAAAATAAAATAAAATAAACCCGGGGACTCCTATTCCATAGTAAACAATCGAGTCCAAAAATGTGCTTCCAACTTGATCTGAAAATGAAATTATAATTCAGGAAAACATGCCGATTTTTTCTGATCTTCTTCATGCACTAGGGTGAACAAAAAAAGTAAGCTTTGTTGATTTCAGAACAGCAGGGGTGGGGCATGCATAATTTTTCTGATAAAATCACGTGATCCAGTATGAAATCTTTCCCTTCCCTGACAAGATCATGAAGTTTGACTTTCACAGCAGGCTCATAAAATGGGTCATTTTTGCAAGAAATATTTGAGCATGTCATCAGTTTTCCTAAGGGCTCCTGTTAATCCTTTGATATTCAAATCATTGGATGTGTCTATCACATCATCATTCTTGTCAATTTTCTCTTCTTCCATTGTTAGCTTGTGTCCCTCCAGCAGGCTCTTGTCTACCCATGGTTAACACATCACGTTTTGCCTCCTATTTTCGTTGTATTGTCACGTGTTGACAAGAGCTGGCAATCGGAAAGAGGCTGCCGGACAAAAACCGGGAATTGCAGAGTGTTAAATGGGGCAGGGGTGTGGAGTGGAGTGGGAAGGGGATGCCTGTGTAGAGAACGATTTTTTAACTGGTCTGGTCGCGAATGCACATATTCATATTAAGACAGAGTTTACTTGCCTGTCCGTGCAACCTTGCATACACAGGGATTTGGATATTGAATTCATAGTAACAAGGACCCTGAGCTAAACTTGGCCCCTGATCAAGATGAAGCACTTAGGGTATAACAATTACAAATTACCACTTCTCATAAGAGAACCACGAGTCAGTTTCTGAGAAATAACTATTTTCTTCTGGTGTACAGAACTGTGGTTGGTGCATATCCTGATTTATTCTTTTCTCATTCTTTTTTTTCTTTTCTTTTTTTTTTTTTTTGAGACAGAGTCTTGCTCTGTTGCCCAGGCTAAAGTGCAGTGGCACAATCATGGCTCACTGCAGCTACCATCTCCCAGGCTCAGGTGATCCTCCCACCTCAGCCCACCAAGTAGCTGGGACTGCAGGTGCATGCCACCACCCCTGGCTAATCTTTTTATTTTATTTTTGTAGAGATGGGGTCTCACTATGTTGTCCAGGCTGGTCTCAAACTTCCGGCCTCAATCAATCTGCCACCTCAGCCCCCCAAAGTGCTGCGATTACAGGCATGAGCCATCGCACCCGATCCCTGATTCATTCTTTTGTTCAACAGATATCCGGAGAGGCACCTGCGTTACTTGCGTTAAGCACTGTTTCTAGCACTTGAGATTTATCAGTGAATAAAACAGACCAGGCTGTTATATTCTAGTGGAGAGAGATCTAGAGTAAACAAAGAAATAAATGAAACAAATGCATCACTAAAAAGGAATAGATAATTTCAGTGCTAAGCTCCATGAAAAGAATAAACCCTGGAGAGAATGTGATTGGGATGGGAAAGGACAGTCGTGAGATTGGGTGGACAGAAAGGACCTATCTGAGCAGGCAACCTGAGTGAGAAGAGGAAGTCACCCATGGGAAGATTTGAGGGAAGAGCCTTCCAGGCAGAGTAAACTGCAAGTGCCAAAGCCTTGAGGAAGGATGACACTTAGTGTGTTTCTAGAACCAAGACAAGCTCAGGGCAACTGGAGCAGGGTGAGTGAGGGGGAAAGTGGGATGAGATCAGGCCCATGAAGGAGCAGGCACAGATCACGGAGCTTCTTACAGTCCAGGATCCAGAAGTGAGAAGGAGCATACACAGTCCAGGCTTTGGAGGGTTTTCAGCACATGAGAAACACAATCTGATTAATAGTGTAAAAGATCTCTTTGCCTGCTAGGAACTTGTGGAGGAACAGAAATGAAAGTGCATCTTAGAGGAATCATTGAAAGCCACCTTGGGCTTTTTGGAGAAGCCACTGGTGATGGGGGTGGAACAGTAATCAAGCCAGAGTCCACAGAGGTATGCCTCATTGAGAGAGGGTCCTACCTTAAAACCAAGTATGGGGAATTTAATGAGGAACGACTGTCCGTGCTACCTGTCATTTTTTGCAGGCAGTGAATAGGCTTGCTTCATTTCTAAAGAGCCTGGTTTTGAGCTCTTTGCTTGATCAGCCCATTGAATGGGTTTAGGAGGTTTAGAGTGAACGGTTTTCCTTGGTCCTTCATTATTGGGTTATTGAGGGTTTTGATTCAGGTCAGTGGTGGAGCTCAGAGCCAAGAGCCCAGCCCTTCCTAGCCTAGACCACAGGGCATGTTCACCAACACAGTACCTTGAAACTTTGTAGACGCTGCTGTAGGAGTCACCAATTAGGTAGAATAGTCATGTGTTTGGGGTACTAGCAAAACAGGGGTACAGAGAGGCAGAGAGAAAGGGAGAATGACAACTATAAATTATTTGATATTTGACATTTACAAAAAACATCGAAATGCTACGGAAAAGAACCAGATGTGTGTTGATCTTCCTTATTTAATAGCTTAGTGTTACTAACACTGGAGATGTATGAGGGTAGGGTGGCCACCCTGACCATTTCAATGCTTAGAGTGTCTGAAAGTCTTCTTAACCCTGCCTTGGCAGGCATTAAAAAGCATGCAGAACTCATCCTGTTTCCAAACCACAGAGGCTTCTGGGGCTTTAGCAGGGGTTCTGGGGAGAAGGGTTGAAGAGAGCAAGGGTCATAGATGTGGCTCCTGGGTCTTAGATGCTTTTTAACTGGTGACATCTCTCTTTCAGAGGTGCCTGGAAAAATTGGGTCCACCTGCATGAGAATCACCTGGGCTCTTCTTAAAACAAACAAACAAACAAACAAAACAAGTGCATTCCTGGACACCTCCGCAATGCCCTGAATTACAGACTTTGACAACCTGTGTTTTTGAACAGGTTTCTCCAAGATTCTGAGGCATAGCAGAGTCTGAGAGCGGTGCTGTGACCTCAGGAGGTGCTCCAGCCTCTGTCGTCAGATGGACACATATTGTCATCACATCACAACAAACTTGCCCTCAGGGAGTATTTGAGACCCTGCCTGGAGGATAGACAAGATAGGTTTGGGGGTGTGGAAGGTCTGTGGGGAGGGTTATTTCCTCTTAGAAGATTTGGGATTAAGGCCTTCTGAGACTGAACTGAGGTCTCCCTACAAACAAGCATTACAGCCATGGTGAGTCCTGAGTTCCTGACTGCAGCTGTGAGTGCAGAGCTGGTCCATACCTTGGACTTGTGTTTCACTTTCATGGGACAACAGAGTTTGACATCGTTCCCTAATGCACACGGTCACTGGGATGCTCCAATGGACTTGAGAGATGCTCATTGTGTGCCATTTAACTTATGCCTTATTACCAGATACTACTGGTTGTTTCCTTTTCTTTTCTCTTTCTTTCTTTCTTTCTTTCTTTCTTTCTTTCTTTCTTTCTTTCTTTCTTTCTTTCTTTCTTTCTTTCTTTCTTTCTCTCTCTCTCTCTCTCTCTCTCTCTCTCTCTCTCTCTCTCTCTCTTTCTTTCTTTCTTTCTTTCTTTCTTTGACAGAATCTCACTCTGTTGCCCAGGCTGGAGTGCAGTAACTCAACCTCAGCTCACTGCAACCTCCATCTCCTGTGGTTCAAGAGATTCTCATGCCTCAGCCTCCCAAGTAGCTGGAATTACAGGTGCATGCCACCATGCCCAGCTCATTTTTGTATTTTTAAAGTAGAGACAGGTTTCACCATGTTGGCTAGGCTGGTCTCAAACTCCTGACCTCAAGTAATCCACCTGCCTTGGCCTCCCAAAGTGCTGGGATCACAGGCACGAGCCACCGTGGCCCAGCCACTGTCAGTTGTTTTCTAATCCTGTAAGCAGCATGTAAATAGCACAATGACAGTATAATGTGTTGAGGTTCAGAGTTTAAAAGATTATTTTTGAGTCTAATTGGGCACTTTCTTCATTTAAAAAGGTAATACAGGAAGAGTTAAAAACAAAAACAAAAAAAGTGACGTCTCAACTCCTCAGAGACCTGAGCTTAGATTTCTGTTCCCTGCAAACTCCATAAACATGTGCAGAATCAAACCCACAAAACTGGAGCCTATGTTTAACTGTCTGTATAAAGAGCCACGCTTTTTGACATTTTGTGAAATGTTAGCATTCTGACTATGCTAAGCTGAGAAAGAGAAGAGAGCCTCCTGGATCTGTCTCCAGCTACCCTGGACTGCTCATTTCAACCTTCACTGGTCAGCTCTGCCCAGCGCTAACAGATTTGCTCCCAAGCAAATCCATCCTGGTCCCTGACATTTATCCTGGGCGTCTTTTACTCTCTCCCATTCATTAAGCATGGGCGGTTGCCACGGCAACCATTAACTGCACCTGACATCCAGGAATAGTTCTGGCGTTTTGAGCAAACACCACACTGGGATTTAGTTCTGTAAGGTAAAGACCTGGACGCCTCCCTCCAACTTGCATGGACGTCCTGGTGATTCCCACACCCCTGCTCGAATCTGAGCTATCCGCAGGCCTCTTGGCTCGAGAAGGGAAGGAGGGTGGTGTCTCCTCCCCCAGATCCCCATTCTCCCTGCCCACTCAGCTCTCAGGATTTTTGCTAGTTGCCATATGATGGGGGAGTGGCGGGGGCTGTCTCTGAGTGGGGTGAGTCTACGGAAGGGTGTATGTGTGTGTGTGATGAAGTTGGGGTGAGAGTGGGGGCCATCCCAGGTTATCAGAGGCGGACGCAGACACATTTTGGAAGAGCAAGGAATGTAAATGGGCACACAATCCGCGTGTGAATGTGACTCTGTGTGGGTGCACTGGTGAGTACATGTCTTATGGCTGCCAGGCCTTTGCAGCTGATGCTCTTTCTGCCTGGACCACTTTCTCACAGCCCTTCATGGAGCCGTCAGTTCCCCACCTCACTTGAACATCTCCAGTCACTTTCTTTGTCAAGCTTACGACGATCTGTGAGTGTGCTAAATATCTTGTTTATATTTATTTCCTAGTTTATTTTCTGACTTCTTATTCCCTTGAATATAAGCACCACTGAATCCCAAATGTCTTGCACCCAACCTGGTACACAGTAGGTGCTTTATAACTGTGCCCTGAACATCAGTCTGTCTTTTGTATATGTCTGCAGGGATCTTGGTCAACTTCTTGTTGGATGGTGACAAAAATACTTAACCTGTCCTACGAGATCCTGTGTGATGTGGCCCCAGCCCATCTCCAGATCCTTCTCATCCAAGTCCTGCCGCACAGGCTTTGTTTTATCTTTCCTGCCTCAGGGCCTTTGCACGAGCACCCTCAGCCCCCAGATATTCTTCCCTTTCCATCCTGCATTTGAGAATTTCTATCTGGGCTTCAGATCTTACCATAAATATGTCCCCAGGCTGATGCCATCCAATAACCTGCCCTCACAGCACCCTGTGCTTCTCTTTCAGGCACATATTACAAATAATTATTTATGAGCTTAAAGATGTGTCTGCTTATTCCTCTCCACTGTAAATCCCAAGAGAGCATCTCTGTCTTGCTCACTGCTGTCTTCCCAGGACCTGGCACATAGTAGGTTGTTAAATAAACAAGTGGACAAATGAATGTATGGGATGAGTATTGAGTATTTCCTCCATGTCTGAATTGTTTTTATTTTGTTTGTTTTCTGAGACAAGGTCTTGCTGTGACACTCAGGAGTGCAGTGGCGTGATCATAGCTTAGTGCAGCCTCAAATTCCTGGGCTCAAGTGATTTTCCTGCCTCAGCCTCCCATGTAGCTGGGACTACAGGTGCCCACCACTATGCCCCATTACTGTTTTCATCTTTTGTAGAGATGGGGTCTCACTATGTTGCCCAGCCTGGCCTTGAACTCTTGGACTCATGCGATCCTTCTGTCTCAGTCCCCCAAAGCATTGGGATTACAGACATGAGCCACTGCACCCTGCCTGTTCTTTTTTTTTTTTTTTTTTAGGCAGGTTCTCACTCTGTCACTGAGGCTGGAGTGCAGTGGTACAATCATAGCTCACTGCAGCCTTGAACTCCTGAGCTCAAACGATACCCCCAACCTCAGCCCTCACACTGACTGGGAATACAAGCACATGCCACCGCACCCAGTTAATTTAAAAAAAAAAAAAAATATATATATATATATATATATATACATATATATATATATATATTCATAGAAACAGGGTCTTATTTTCTTTATACACACACACACACATACACATATATACACATATATATATACATATATACACATATATATACATATATATATGTGTGTGTGTGTATATATATATATTTGTAGAAACAGGGTCTTCTTATTTTGCTCAGGCTGGTCTCGAACTCCTGGTGGGTAGTTCAAAGTGAGGGCTCAAGTGATCCTGTCACTTTGGCCTCCCAAAGTGCTGGGATTACAGGCATCAGCCATGGCACCCGGCCTGGATGAACTGTCCATTAAGCTTTGTTTATTGGCATCTCGTCACTGCCTGAGTCTCTCCTTTCATTCCAGAGCCTCTCTGAGCCCGAGTCTTCTTTTCCTCTTCCTTCTCTCATTGCTATGGCTTTTTTTTTTTTTTTTTTTTTTTTTTTTTAAATTTGGGGTCCCTGCCTTGGCCACTCCTTAGAGACTTAGGACTTCCCCTCTCTGCATGAGGAGGAAGCCAGGCTATCATCACATTGGCCGCCACCTCCTTCATCCCCGTCACCTGCTGCCATTAGCAGGGAGAGGGCAGCCTCTGTTTCTGGCCTGAGCCTTGAGGCTGGAGCCTCCATTTAGGTGTCATTAGCTAGACCGGTTCAGGATCAGGTGGCAGGGGAGAGAGATCATGGAGTGTTTCTCTGTGATGGTCAAGGGGCTGAGGTTACTGGTCTGTGCCAGGCATCTGGAGGGAACATCTGTTTTAGCTGCCAGAGGAGCTTCCATTCTCCCTTCCACTGGTAAGGCTACCCTCATTCCACTGTAGGGAATGCCTTCTCTCCCACTTCAGCCTATGCAGAGAGTGAGGTGAGCATAGGGCGACTCCATTGTCAGTTTCAGAGGTGGACATGTGATTCAGTCCTGGCCAATCAGAATTCTAAATTCTTCTGGCTACAGTGGTTGGCTAAGAGGGTGAGCACACAACCTAGATCTGGCCAATCAACATGCCTCACCACCCTGATTGGAGTGATTGGTTCAGGGGAGGGCAAGTGACCAAGTTTATCCAGTGAAGATAGTCTTGGAACCTTGGTTAGATATGTTGAGAAAGAAAAATGTTATTTTCCATTGAGTGGCTAAGCTAGTAGGCTGGGGCTACAGTTGCCAAGCCCTCCACCCCCTACCCTTGGAGACAGCAAGCTTGAGGGTGAAATCAAAGCAGAAAACACACAACTGAGAGGTGGTGATGGTCTGAATCTTGCTAACATCGTTTGAGTCCCTTGCTCCAGCCGTGCTTGAAACAGGTAAACCTTGGGTATTTCAGTTCCATCAGCCAATAGCTTATGTGGCTGCTTAAGCTTATTTGAAATGAGTTTCTGTACTTTGCAACTGAGAGTCCTCACAGACTGAGAGTCCTCACCTGTTTGGAATAGCAGCACCTACCATTTATTAAGCTCTAACTATGTAATAGTCTCCCAGTCCCAGCTTTGCCTCCATGCCTGCTCTGCAAACCTGAGCAACTCCCATTACCATTTCTGATCTTGGTTTCCACAGTTGTGAAAAGAAGCTCATAAACTCTACTTTTCCTACCTGTCGGGCTTGTTGTGAGCATCAAAGTGATGGGTATGAGGTGGCTCAGAAACTGTGAATCACCAGCCTGTGCTGCAGAACAATACTGAGCACCTTCTCCCAGCAGCAGAGCTCGCTGGGGTTGGCGGGGCTTGCGCTTAGCAATGCATTCTAGCTGTTGTGCGCTATCCCTGGGGTCTGGCTCCTAGGACTTGGGAAAGGGAGCTCCCAGGGTCCTGAGTGGTCCTGGTCTCAGGAGTGTGAGAGAACAGAGTGGGCTAAAGATTGGTGGTGGGTGACTGCTGAATGCTAACTGATGTCCCCCC
Source organism: Rhinopithecus roxellana (assembly GCF_007565055.1). Lineage (NCBI taxonomy): Eukaryota > Metazoa > Chordata > Mammalia > Primates > Cercopithecidae > Rhinopithecus > Rhinopithecus roxellana. The sequence continues at coordinate 1,155,708 of NC_044568.1, read as the reverse complement.
AACCCTTGTTCCCATGTACCTGATGATGTTTCTTTTGTCCCAGGGAATGAGGACATCTCAGCAGATGCTGTCATGGATCAATGATCCAGACCAGATGTACCCACCTCTGCTGTCCCCCAGAATTTAGACACCCCTCAAGGGAAGGAATTGGCTGAGATTAAAGAATTGGTTGATATTAAATTCCTGCCCTCTTCCCCCAGCAGACACAGAACTCATAACAGAAATTCATTCACTCATTTCACTCAATAAATAGCTGCCACATGCCTGGCATCCCTGCAGGCACTGTGGCTCTGGGGGCATGACATAGAGCAGTCTTGGATCCTCCAAGGGGACAGGGAGGACAATGGAACAAATGACCTCCAACAGCAATCGGAGCTAAGAAGACCCTCAAGATAAGGGGCTCGGAGTGACCGAGGGTGATGAGGCAGGGAGGGGTTCTCTGAGGGGACTGTGTGGCTGTGTGGCCTGAGAGCTGAAAGGGGAAAGAAACAGCCTCCTTGCAAATCAGGCCAAGTAATGCAGGCAGAGGGAAGAGGAAGGGCTGGCCCTGTAGCAGCATGAGCTGGTACATGGAGGGACAGAAGATACCCAATAGGGAACGGCAGAGTAGAGGGAGAAGGAGGGAAAGGCTGAGAGAAGGCTGAGGCCACGGGAGAGAGAGCACATGGGCCACTAAGGAGCATTTATTCCAAGGGCAATGGGGGTTTCAGCGAGGGGGGTTAAGCGGGAGAGTGATATGATAGGATATGCATTTTGTTAATGGTCCCTCAGGCTGCCAGATGGAGAATGATTTGGGGTGGGGGCAATGGTGATTTGAGCTAAACTGGCAGCTGGGGAAGTGGGAGAAGCTGTTGCCTTTGGCTACGATGATATTTTTGAAGGCAGAGCCAATGAAACTCCTATTCGGCCATCTTGCTCCGCCCTCCCCCGATTTCTTTTATAGTTTCTGGTTCTCTGCTAAAATTCTTGACCTTGTCTATGGAATGCATTCAGTGATATAATATACTATTGGCCCAAATCTGCAAATTATTTTGGTCCATTTCTTGTTCCTCTTTTTTTTCCTCTTATTTTGTATGTTTGCATATTGGTTGATTGAATAACCTGTGTTTGGATACAATTAATATCTATGTAGGTTTAAACTGATACTTGCCCTAAAACATTTTAGAAGCAATTTTAGCCTCTGGAATAATTTTCACATTCCAGAGAGGATTTACTTCTTATTCTGCCAAAATGAAATGCCAGCGCTGTACCAAGTTAATGCCATCAAAGGGCTGCACACTTTGGGCTGGATCTCATACGGTGGACGCCTTTGCTACTCCTGGTGCATCCTCTCCTGGTATGTTTCCCTAGCAAGTTCACCCAAGGACCTCGTGTGTGTCAGATCCCTCCTTTTTTGCATCGTTTCAGTGACACTTTTCACCTGTGGCCATATGAAGATTTTTGAAGTCTGCTGGACTCCAAGGCCTCTTCGCCCCTCTTTCTTTCAGATTCTCAAGCCTGAACCTCTATTTTTGAGCTTCTTTATGTCTTGACGACATTTAAGACACAACAGGCGTCATACCCGTCTAGGCTTCCCTGCTTTTCTTGTCTCCTGGAAGAACGCTGGGTTGTAAGTGTGAATGCCACATGGAGGTAGATGGTCCGGGTTTCCTAATTAATATTGTTTAAGTTGAGGCCAACAACTTGCGAGAGTAAGTTATTGTTCCCACAAGGATACCTTGTGGGTGGGCCAAGCTGTCCCCACAGACCGGCCTGAGAGGCAGAGTTAGGCTTTTTAGATTTGGTAGGGGTAGAGAGTGCGAGAATGTTCTCCCTGTGGG